>NW_028136522.1:1800000-2239000 GCF_964662115.1 Mustela nivalis
GCCACTGCCCCATACCAAGGTCTCCATGGACTCAAACCAACATTAAGACCATCCTAAGGAAAGTCCATTTCAACTCAGCCCCCTCTGTTGCTACCCCAAGCCAGCAGATCAAACGTTTCTTGTTGCTAGGAGACAATTGGAATGTGAGGCTGGCTGCCCAGGCATCCATACTTAGAACCCTGTTCTGGAAAAATACCTTATAAGACGTCCTGGAGCCATCCAACAAATCTTAATTGTCCCACAGAAGGAATCCTTGCCGTTTGGAGCATCTCACAACTCCAATAGTGGGAAAACCCCCATGGCCTCATAATGCCCCCCCTTCCTGAAGGGGCCAACATGGACAGAAACTCAAACCTGAGCCAAAGTCTGAACCTCGACCTGACTTCAGACGCATGAGATCTCAATTCAGCTCTGCAGAGTGTGCCTGCCATGTCCTTGCCCCGAAACCTAAGCCTAGCTTGTGTTCTCAGACTTCCGTCCTCACTCTCCTGGCCCACAAGCCCTCCAGTTTGGGAATTCCGAAGCCACAATGCAGCACTCTGCCTGCCCTCCAGAAGAAAAACTTTGCCCTATGCTGCTAATAAGAAACCCCAAATGATTTTCTAATGCATGCCACTCGATTGTAAAGCAATTATACAGCCCACCCTGTATACTAATGCCCTGTCTGGCACAGCCTGAGACAAGACATCCCAAACGACACCCAGACAGCTGGCCCTAACCTGGACACATAGGACCCGCTATGGCTGTAGGTCGTCATCTCTTCCCAACCTCGATTTTCAGGCTTCAGAACATAGACCTTATCTCCAATCACTGCCCAGGGGTGAACGTGATGTAGAAATTAGAATTCCTCCTTCCCCATGGCCAGAATCCTTGTGTTTGGCATGTTGTCCAACGTTCAATGTGGGAAAACCTGCATTGTCCGAAAGGCCACGCCAGTGCTTGAGGGCCGCCTAGGGCACAGACATGCATTGTGACCAGCAGCGTGAGTCCCGTATTAAAGTAACGCCTCTCAGTGGCTGGACCAAGATCCTGCATATGGGGCTTGTCATATCCATAGGCCCCCAGGCTTAACCAGAGGGCGAGTATTCCAGTTGTCAGTACCCACTGCTATGCTCTTGAATCCCTCTACTGGGGGGACACATGAAGCAGAAAACAGGACACTTCCCTTCCCACAGAATGACCCCAAACTCTTGGGGGCTGGACAAACTACCAGAGAGGGAGACTTCTACGACCCATGAGGCAACTCCTACATTAAACGGCCATTGTGGACAAAACATCCAGAGACATAAGCCTGAGCGACTGCCTCCCTCTCACCCTTCTTTCATATCCAGAGGAGCTCCCCTCATGGACTGTAGATCAGGCCTGCCGTAACCTTGGCCCCAAACCTGAGCTGAGTTAGGGTTTTTGGATGTCTGTCTGCACGCCCATGGCCCACACAGCCTCCAGGCTGGGGTCTCTGGAGCCACACCACAGAACTGTGCCTGCTCTCTCCTAAGAAACTGCCCATTCCATTGGCCACAACTCTACAAAATAGTAGAAACCTCAAGGTCCCCAAGGACATCCCACTACCGCAAGCCGCACTGGACAAATAGGGGCATTATGACACAAGCTGAGCATCTACTACCTCCATGCAGACACACAGACAGATATCCGCAGAGACAGAAGATTGAAGCAGACAGGCCCCTAGGCCCTATTATGAACTCTTGCTTAGGTGTCCAGGTATCACTCCTCAGAGGCCTGGGTTCGAAGACCAGCATACGGGGCTTTCCTGAGGCACCAGACAGAAGACCTCTCATCTCCACATGGGAAGCTTCCTTGTTGGAGTTGTGTCAAGCCCTTCGGGTTGGAGAATCCTGCAGAGTCCCTTAGCTACTGCCACATTCCAAGGTCTCCATGGCCACCAACCCACATTATGACTCATCCTCAGGAGAGTCCATTTAAACTCAGCCTTCTGGGTAGCTCACCCAAGAGCCCGCAGATTGAGCGTGCCTTGTCTCGACCAGGCAATGGGAAGGTGAGTTGGCGTTTCTCGGCATCCATGCTTAGGGCCCTGCTCTCGAGTCTTTCTGTATGGGGCATCCTGGAACCATCCAATAATACTCGACTGTCCTGAAGAAGGAAACTTTGAAGTTTGGAGCAGCTCACAACTCCCAGCGTAGGGAAACCTCCCTGGCCTCATGACGCCTCCACCCCCTTGAGGAAGGGGCCGTCATGGACACAAACTCCAGCTTGAGGTAACATCTGATACTCGCCCTGACCTCACCTGCAGGAGATCTCGATTCAGCCTCTGCAGAGTGGGCCTGCCATGCTCTTGGCCCCAAAACTCGTGCTAGCTTGTGTTTTCAGACTTCCTTCCACACAATCCTGGCCACACCCCTCTAGTTTGGCAATTCTGGAGACACAATGCAGCACTCTGCCTGCCCTCCAGAAGAAAAATGTTGCCCTATAGGGCTAACCAGAAACGCCAAATGAGTAACAACCTGCATGCCACTCGACCATACCCCAATTATACAGTCTAGCCTGTGCACTAAAGCCCTGTCTGACACAGCCTGAGGGCAGACCTCCAGTCCAACACCCAGACAGCTGGCCATACACAGAGCATATCACACCCACAATGGCTTTAGGCCATCATCTCTACCCAACCTCAGTTTTCACCTTCAGAACCTAGAACTTATCTCCACTCACTGCTCAGGAGTGAATGTGATGCAAGAATCAGAACTTCTCCTTCGCCTTGGCAAGAAACCTAGTGGTTGGCATGTTGTCCAATGTTCATTGTAGGAGAAAGCAGCATGGACTATGAGGCCTCACCTATCCCTGAGGGCCACAATTTGCACAAACACACATTGTGACCCTCAGCGTGAGCCCTATCCTCATGTAAAGCCTCTTAGTGACTGGAACAACAGCCCACATATGGGGCTTGCCAAGCCCCTAGTCCCCCAATCTCAACCAGAGTTCGAGATGTCTAGTCACCCCTACTCAGGGCTCTACTCTGGAATCCCTCTTTGGTGGGACACCTGAGGTAAAAAAAAAAAAAATACAGAAAGGACTCTTCCCATCCCCAGAATGATCCCAATCACTTGGGATCAGGCCAAATGACCAGAGAAAGAATTGTCCATGGCCCTTGAGGACACCCCGACATTCCACGGCCACCATTGACACAAAATCCAGAGACAAAACCCTGAGCAAGCGCCACATACTCGCCCTTTGTTCATAGCCCGGAAAATTCTCAGGGTCTGTTGATCGAGCCTTCATACATACATCCACAAACCTAAGCTGAGTTTGTGTTCTCAGACTTCTGTCCCCACAGTCCTGGCCCACACACCATCCAAGCTGGGGCCCCTGAAGCCACACCTCAGGACTGTGGCTTCCCTCTCCAGGGGAATTCTGCCATTTCCATTGGCCACAACCCTATAGATTAGGAGAATCCTCCAAACTCCCCCAGGCCATCCGAATTGTGTTGGCTGCCCAGGACACACAGGGATGATCTTTCACAAGTTAGGAAACCACCTCCACTCAGACCCAGAGACAGATATC
The DNA here is from genome assembly GCF_964662115.1 of Mustela nivalis. Classification (NCBI taxonomy): domain Eukaryota; kingdom Metazoa; phylum Chordata; class Mammalia; order Carnivora; family Mustelidae; genus Mustela; species Mustela nivalis. Next base: position 1,803,535 of record NW_028136522.1, read on the forward strand.
CCCATAGAATAAGATTGAACTGGACGGGCACTGAGGCCCTAATCAGATCCATTGATTTTGATTCCAGTCATCTCTCCTCAGAGGCCTGGTTTCCAATACCAGCATATGGGAGATTCCTTAGGCACTCATCAAAACAATTCTCTTCTCTACATAGGAAACATACTCTTTAGAGCTCCATCAAAACCTCCGGTTATGAACATCCCTCAAGGCCCCGGATCAAGCACCCCATTCCAAGGTCTACATGGACACAAATGCACATTATGACCCATCCTCAACTCACCCATTTCAAAACACCCGCCTCGGTTGCTCCCCTAGATCCAGCAGATCGAACTTGCCTTGGCTCTATGAGACACCTGGAATGGGAGGCAGGCTGCCCACGCATCCATCCTTAGAACCCTGCTCTGGATAACTTCCTTATGGGATGTCCTGGAGCCATCCAACATGTCTCGACTGTCCCACAGAAGGAATCATTGTGGTTCGGAGCATCTCACAATTCCCATCGTGGGAAAACCTCCATGTCCTCGTGACACCCTCCCCTTCATGAATGGGCCGTCATGGACAGAAACTCCGACCTAAGAAAACGTCTGATCCAAGCTCTGTCTTCAGGTATACGGGATCTCGAATCATCACTGCAGAGGTTGCCTGCCATCCCCTCACCCCGAAATCTAAGTCTGGCTTGTGTTCTCAGAATTTTTTGCTCACACTCCTGGCCCACAAGCCTTCCAGTTTGGGAATTTTGGAGTCACTATGTGGCACTGTGTCTTCCCTCCAGAAGAAAAACGTTGCCCTCTGGGGCTACCCAGTAACCACAAATGAGTACCATCCTGCATAAATCTCGACTGCACCCCAATGATGCAGTCTAGCCTGGGAACTAATTCCCTGTCTTCCACAGCCTGAGCCTGCACCTCCCAACCCACACTCAACAGCTGGCCGAACACTGAGCACATCAGACACACCATGGCCTTAGGGCTTCATCTCTTCCCAACCTCAGTTTTCAGGCTTCAGAACCTAGACCTTAAATCCAATCACAGTCCAGGAGTGAAAGTGTTGCAGAAATTAGAACTCCATCTTCCCCATTGCCAGAAAACTTGTGGTTCCCATACTGTGCAACGTTCAGTGTAGGAGAAACCAGCATGGTACATTAGGACACGCCCTGACTTGAGGGGCTCCTTGGGCACAAAAACACATTGTGAAACTCAGTGTGAGACCTATCCTCAAGGAAGGCCTCTCAGTGTCTGGACCAAGAGCCCACATAAGGGGCTTGCCATGTTCTTAGGTACCAATGTTAACCAGAGGTCTGGTTGTCCTGTTGCCCCCACCCACGACTCTGTTCTGGAATCCCTCTTTTGGTGGTCCACCGGAGGTTAAAAAAACAAAAAACAAAAAACAAAAAAAAAATAAACAAAAAAAAAAAAAAACAGAAAGGCCTCCTCCCTTCCCACAGAATGACCCCAAACTCTTGGGATCGGGTCAAATCCCCAGAAAGGGAGCCTCATCGATGGCCCATGAGGACACCCCGACATTCCATGGCAATCGGTGACACATTTCCAGAAAAAAAAAAAAAAAGCATGAGCAAGCACCTCACATTCGCCCTTTGTTCATATCCCGAAGAGGTCTCCTCACGGTCTATAGATCGTGCCGGCCATACCTAAAACCCACAACCTAAGTGGAGTTTGTGTTTTCAGGCTTTTGTCCAAACACTTGGGTCCCTGGAGCCACACCTCAGGACTGTGCTTCCCCTTCAAGGGAATTCTTCCCATTCCATTGGCCACAACCTTGCAAATTAGGAAAAACCTCCAAAGTCACCGAGGCCATCCCAATAGTGTAGGCCGCCCATGACAAACAGGGGTGATCTCAAACCAGCTGAGCAACTACCTCCACTCAGACAACAGATGTCCCCAGAGAAGAATATTGAACCGGACAGGCCCCTAGGCCCTAATCAGATCCATTGCTTTGGTTTCCAGGCATCTCTCCTCAGAGGCCTCATTTCCAATACCAGCATATGGTGGTTTCCTGAGGCACCAATAAGAACAAATCTCGTCTCCCCATGGAAACTTGCTCATTGGAGCTTTGTCATAACCTCTGGTTAGGAGAATCCTTCAGGGCCCTGGTGCCACTGCCCCATACCAAGGTCTCCATGGACTCAAACCAACATTAAGACCATCCTAAGGAAAGTCCATTTCAACTCAGCCCCCTCTGTTGCTACCCCAAGCCAGCAGATCAAACGTTTCTTGTTGCTAGGAGACAATTGGAATGTGAGGCTGGCTGCCCAGGCATCCATACTTAGAACCCTGTTCTGGAAAAATACCTTATAAGACGTCCTGGAGCCATCCAACAAATCTTAATTGTCCCACAGAAGGAATCCTTGCCGTTTGGAGCATCTCACAACTCCAATAGTGGGAAAACCCCCATGGCCTCATAATGCCCCCCCTTCCTGAAGGGGCCAACATGGACAGAAACTCAAACCTGAGCCAAAGTCTGAACCTCGACCTGACTTCAGACGCATGAGATCTCAATTCAGCTCTGCAGAGTGTGCCTGCCATGTCCTTGCCCCGAAACCTAAGCCTAGCTTGTGTTCTCAGACTTCCGTCCTCACTCTCCTGGCCCACAAGCCCTCCAGTTTGGGAATTCCGAAGCCACAATGCAGCACTCTGCCTGCCCTCCAGAAGAAAAACTTTGCCCTATGCTGCTAATAAGAAACCCCAAATGATTTTCTAATGCATGCCACTCGATTGTAAAGCAATTATACAGCCCACCCTGTATACTAATGCCCTGTCTGGCACAGCCTGAGACAAGACATCCCAAACGACACCCAGACAGCTGGCCCTAACCTGGACACATAGGACCCGCTATGGCTGTAGGTCGTCATCTCTTCCCAACCTCGATTTTCAGGCTTCAGAACATAGACCTTATCTCCAATCACTGCCCAGGGGTGAACGTGATGTAGAAATTAGAATTCCTCCTTCCCCATGGCCAGAATCCTTGTGTTTGGCATGTTGTCCAACGTTCAATGTGGGAAAACCTGCATTGTCCGAAAGGCCACGCCAGTGCTTGAGGGCCGCCTAGGGCACAGACATGCATTGTGACCAGCAGCGTGAGTCCCGTATTAAAGTAACGCCTCTCAGTGGCTGGACCAAGATCCTGCATATGGGGCTTGTCATATCCATAGGCCCCCAGGCTTAACCAGAGGGCGAGTATTCCAGTTGTCAGTACCCACTGCTATGCTCTTGAATCCCTCTACTGGGGGGACACATGAAGCAGAAAACAGGACACTTCCCTTCCCACAGAATGACCCCAAACTCTTGGGGGCTGGACAAACTACCAGAGAGGGAGACTTCTACGACCCATGAGGCAACTCCTACATTAAACGGCCATTGTGGACAAAACATCCAGAGACATAAGCCTGAGCGACTGCCTCCCTCTCACCCTTCTTTCATATCCAGAGGAGCTCCCCTCATGGACTGTAGATCAGGCCTGCCGTAACCTTGGCCCCAAACCTGAGCTGAGTTAGGGTTTTTGGATGTCTGTCTGCACGCCCATGGCCCACACAGCCTCCAGGCTGGGGTCTCTGGAGCCACACCACAGAACTGTGCCTGCTCTCTCCTAAGAAACTGCCCATTCCATTGGCCACAACTCTACAAAATAGTAGAAACCTCAAGGTCCCCAAGGACATCCCACTACCGCAAGCCGCACTGGACAAATAGAGGCATAATGACACAAGCTGAGCATCTACTACCTCCATGCAGACACACAGACAGATATCCGCAGAGACAGAAGATTGAACCAGACAGGCCCCTAGGCCCTATTATGAACTCTTGCTTAGGTGTCCAGGTATCACTCCTCAGAGGCCTGGGTTCGAAGACCAGCATACGGGGCTTTCCTGAGGCACCAGACAGAAGACCTCTCATCTCCACATGGGAAGCTTCCTTGTTGGAGTTGTGTCAAGCCCTTCGGGTTGGAGAATCCTGCAGAGTCCCTTAGCTACTGCCACATTCCAAGGTCTCCATGGCCACCAACCCACATTATGACTCATCCTCAGGAGAGTCCATTTAAACTCAGCCTTCTGGGTAGCTCACCCAAGAGCCCGCAGATTGAGCGTGCCTTGTCTCGACCAGGCAATGGGAAGGTGAGTTGGCGTTTCTCGGCATCCATGCTTAGGGCCCTGCTCTCGAGTCTTTCTGTATGGGGCATCCTGGAACCATCCAATAATACTCGACTGTCCTGAAGAAGGAAACTTTGAAGTTTGGAGCAGCTCACAACTCCCAGCGTAGGGAAACCTCCCTGGCCTCATGACGCCTCCACCCCCTTGAGGAAGGGGCCGTCATGGACACAAACTCCAGCTTGAGGTAACATCTGATACTCGCCCTGAGCTCACCTGCAGGAGATCTCGATTCAGCCTCTGCAGAGTGGGCCTGCCATGCTCTTGGCCCCAAAACTCGTGCTAGCTTGTGTTTTCAGACTTCCTTCCACACAATCCTGGCCACACCCCTCTAGTTTGGCAATTCTGGAGACACAATGCAGCACTCTGCCTGCCCTCCAGAAGAAAAATGTTGCCCTATAGGGCTAACCAGAAACGCCAAATGAGTAACAACCTGCATGCCACTCGACCATACCCCAATTATACAGTCTAGCCTGTGCACTAAAGCCCTGTCTGACACAGCCTGAGGGCAGACCTCCAGTCCAACACCCAGACAGCTGGCCATACACAGAGCATATCACACCCACAATGGCTTTAGGCCATCATCTCTACCCAACCTCAGTTTTCACCTTCAGAACCTAGAACTTATCTCCACTCACTGCTCAGGAGTGAATGTGATGCAAGAATCAGAACTTCTCCTTCGCCTTGGCAAGAAACCTAGTGGTTGGCATGTTGTCCAATGTTCATTGTAGGAGAAAGCAGCATGGACTATGAGGCCTCACCTATCCCTGAGGGCCACAATTTGCACAAACACACATTGTGACCCTCAGCGTGAGCCCTATCCTCATGTAAAGCCTCTTAGTGACTGGAACAGCCCACATATGGGGCTTGCCAAGCCCCTAGTCCCCCAATCTCAACCAGAGTTCGAGATGTCTAGTCACCCCTACTCAGGGCTCTACTCTGGAATCCCTCTTTGGTGGGACACCTGAGGTAAAAAAAAAAAAATACAGAAAGGACTCTTCCCATCCCCAGAATGATCCCAATCACTTGGGATCAGGCCAAATGACCAGAGAAAGAATTGTCCATGGCCCTTGAGGACACCCCGACATTCCACGGCCACCATTGACACAAAATCCAGAGACAAAACCCTGAGCAAGCGCCACATACTCGCCCTTTGTTCATAGCCCGGAAAATTCTCAGGGTCTGTTGATCGAGCCTTCATACATACATCCACAAACCTAAGCTGAGTTTGTGTTCTCAGACTTCTGTCCCCACAGTCCTGGCCCACACACCATCCAAGCTGGGGCCCCTGAAGCCACACCTCAGGACTGTGGCTTCCCTCTCCAGGGGAATTCTGCCATTTCCATTGGCCACAACCCTATAGATTAGGAGAATCCTCCAAACTCCCCCAGGCCATCCGAATTGTGTTGGCTGCCCAGGACACACAGGGATGATCTTTCACAAGTTAGGAAACCACCTCCACTCAGACCCAGAGACAGATATCCCCATAGAATAAGATTGAACTGGACGGGCACTGAGGCCCTAATCAGATCCATTGATTTTGATTCCAGTCATCTCTCCTCAGAGGCCTGGTTTCCAATACCAGCATATGGGAGATTCCTTAGGCACTCATCAAAACAATTCTCTTCTCTACATAGGAAACATACTCTTTAGAGCTCCATCAAAACCTCCGGTTATGAACATCCCTCAAGGCCCCGGATCAAGCACCCCATTCCAAGGTCTACATGGACACAAATGCACATTATGACCCATCCTCAACTCACCCATTTCAAAACACCCGCCTCGGTTGCTCCCCTAGATCCAGCAGATCGAACTTGCCTTGGCTCTATGAGACACCTGGAATGGGAGGCAGGCTGCCCACGCATCCATCCTTAGAACCCTGCTCTGGATAACTTCCTTATGGGATGTCCTGGAGCCATCCAACATGTCTCGACTGTCCCACAGAAGGAATCATTGTGGTTCGGAGCATCTCACAATTCCCATCGTGGGAAAACCTCCATGTCCACGTGACACCCTCCCCTTCATGAATGGGCCGTCATGGACAGAAACTCCGACCTAAGAAAACGTCTGATCCAAGCTCTGTCTTCAGGTATACGGGATCTCGAATCATCACTGCAGAGGTTGCCTGCCATCCCCTCACCCCGAAATCTAAGTCTGGCTTGTGTTCTCAGAATTTTTTGCTCACACTCCTGGCCCACAAGCCTTCCAGTTTGGGAATTTTGGAGTCACTATGTGGCACTGTGTCTTCCCTCCAGAAGAAAAACGTTGCCCTCTGGGGCTACCCAGTAACCACAAATGAGTACCATCCTGCATAAATCTCGACTGCACCCCAATGATGCAGTCTAGCCTGGGAACTAATTCCCTGTCTTCCACAGCCTGAGCCTGCACCTCCCAACCCACACTCAACAGCTGGCCGAACACTGAGCACATCAGACACACCATGGCCTTAGGGCTTCATCTCTTCCCAACCTCAGTTTTCAGGCTTCAGAACCTAGACCTTAAATCCAATCACAGTCCAGGAGTGAAAGTGTTGCAGAAATTAGAACTCCATCTTCCCCATTGCCAGAAAACTTGTGGTTCCCATACTGTGCAACGTTCAGTGTAGGAGAAACCAGCATGGTACATTAGGCCACGCCCTGACTTGAGGGGCTCCTTGGGCACAAAAACACATTGTGAAACTCAGTGTGAGACCTATCCTCAAGGAAGGCCTCTCAGTGTCTGGACCAAGAGCCCACATAAGGGGCTTGCCATGTTCTTAGGTACCAATGTTAACCAGAGGTCTGGTTGTCCTGTTGCCCCCACCCACGACTCTGTTCTGGAATCCCTCTTTTGGTGGTCCACCGGAGGTTAAAAAAACAAAAAACAAAAAACAAAAAAAAAATAAACAAAAAAAAAAAAAAAACAGAAAGGCCTCCTCCCTTCCCACAGAATGACCCCAAACTCTTGGGATCGGGTCAAATCCCCAGAAAGGGAGCCTCATCGATGGCCCATGAGGACACCCCGACATTCCATGGCAATCGGTGACACATTTCCAGAAAAAAAAAAAAAAAGCATGAGCAAGCACCTCACATTCGCCCTTTGTTCATATCCCGAAGAGGTCTCCTCACGGTCTATAGATCGTGCCGGCCATACCTAAAACCCACAACCTAAGTGGAGTTTGTGTTTTCAGGCTTTTGTCCAAACACTTGGGTCCCTGGAGCCACACCTCAGGACTGTGCTTCCCCTTCAAGGGAATTCTTCCCATTCCATTGGCCACAACCTTGCAAATTAGGAAAAACCTCCAAAGTCACCGAGGCCATCCCAATAGTGTAGGCCGCCCATGACAAACAGGGGTGATCTCAAACCAGCTGAGCAACTACCTCCACTCAGACAACAGATGTCCCCAGAGAAGAATATTGAACCGGACAGGCCCCTAGGCCCTAATCAGATCCATTGCTTTGGTTTCCAGGCATCTCTCCTCAGAGGCCTCATTTCCAATACCAGCATATGGTGGTTTCCTGAGGCACCAATAAGAACAAATCTCGTCTCCCCATGGAAACTTGCTCATTGGAGCTTTGTCATAACCTCTGGTTAGGAGAATCCTTCAGGGCCCTGGTGCCACTGCCCCATACCAAGGTCTCCATGGACTCAAACCAACATTAAGACCATCCTAAGGAAAGTCCATTTCAACTCAGCCCCCTCTGTTGCTACCCCAAGCCAGCAGATCAAACGTTTCTTGTTGCTAGGAGACAATTGGAATGTGAGGCTGGCTGCCCAGGCATCCATACTTAGAACCCTGTTCTGGAAAAATACCTTATAAGACGTCCTGGAGCCATCCAACAAATCTTAATTGTCCCACAGAAGGAATCCTTGCCGTTTGGAGCATCTCACAACTCCAATAGTGGGAAAACCCCCATGGCCTCATAATGCCCCCCCTTCCTGAAGGGGCCAACATGGACAGAAACTCAAACCTGAGCCAAAGTCTGAACCTCGACCTGACTTCAGACGCATGAGATCTCAATTCAGCTCTGCAGAGTGTGCCTGCCATGTCCTTGCCCCGAAACCTAAGCCTAGCTTGTGTTCTCAGACTTCCGTCCTCACTCTCCTGGCCCACAAGCCCTCCAGTTTGGGAATTCCGAAGCCACAATGCAGCACTCTGCCTGCCCTCCAGAAGAAAAACTTTGCCCTATGCTGCTAATAAGAAACCCCAAATGATTTTCTAATGCATGCCACTCGATTGTAAAGCAATTATACAGCCCACCCTGTATACTAATGCCCTGTCTGGCACAGCCTGAGACAAGACATCCCAAACGACACCCAGACAGCTGGCCCTAACCTGGACACATAGGACCCGCTATGGCTGTAGGTCGTCATCTCTTCCCAACCTCGATTTTCAGGCTTCAGAACATAGACCTTATCTCCAATCACTGCCCAGGGGTGAACGTGATGTAGAAATTAGAATTCCTCCTTCCCCATGGCCAGAATCCTTGTGTTTGGCATGTTGTCCAACGTTCAATGTGGGAAAACCTGCATTGTCCGAAAGGCCACGCCAGTGCTTGAGGGCCGCCTAGGGCACAGACATGCATTGTGACCAGCAGCGTGAGTCCCGTATTAAAGTAACGCCTCTCAGTGGCTGGACCAAGATCCTGCATATGGGGCTTGTCATATCCATAGGCCCCCAGGCTTAACCAGAGGGCGAGTATTCCAGTTGTCAGTACCCACTGCTATGCTCTTGAATCCCTCTACTGGGGGGACACATGAAGCAGAAAACAGGACACTTCCCTTCCCACAGAATGACCCCAAACTCTTGGGGGCTGGACAAACTACCAGAGAGGGAGACTTCTACGACCCATGAGGCAACTCCTACATTAAACGGCCATTGTGGACAAAACATCCAGAGACATAAGCCTGAGCGACTGCCTCCCTCTCACCCTTCTTTCATATCCAGAGGAGCTCCCCTCATGGACTGTAGATCAGGCCTGCCGTAACCTTGGCCCCAAACCTGAGCTGAGTTAGGGTTTTTGGATGTCTGTCTGCACGCCCATGGCCCACACAGCCTCCAGGCTGGGGTCTCTGGAGCCACACCACAGAACTGTGCCTGCTCTCTCCTAAGAAACTGCCCATTCCATTGGCCACAACTCTACAAAATAGTAGAAACCTCAAGGTCCCCAAGGACATCCCACTACCGCAAGCCGCACTGGACAAATAGGGGCATAATGACACAAGCTGAGCATCTACTACCTCCATGCAGACACACAGACAGATATCCGCAGAGACAGAAGATTGAACCAGACAGGCCCCTAGGCCCTATTATGAACTCTTGCTTAGGTGTCCAGGTATCACTCCTCAGAGGCCTGGGTTCGAAGACCAGCATACGGGGCTTTCCTGAGGCACCAGACAGAAGACCTCTCATCTCCACATGGGAAGCTTCCTTGTTGGAGTTGTGTCAAGCCCTTCGGGTTGGAGAATCCTGCAGAGTCCCTTAGCTACTGCCACATTCCAAGGTCTCCATGGCCACCAACCCACATTATGACTCATCCTCAGGAGAGTCCATTTAAACTCAGCCTTCTGGGTAGCTCACCCAAGAGCCCGCAGATTGAGTGTGCCTTGTCTCGACCAGGCAATGGGAAGGTGAGTTGGCGTTTCTCGGCATCCATGCTTAGGGCCCTGCTCTCGAGTCTTTCTGTATGGGGCATCCTGGAACCATCCAATAATACTCGACTGTCCTGAAGAAGGAAACTTTGAAGTTTGGAGCAGCTCACAACTCCCAGCGTAGGGAAACCTCCCTGGCCTCATGACGCCTCCACCCCCTTGAGGAAGGGGCCGTCATGGACACAAACTCCAGCTTGAGGTAACATCTGATACTCGCCCTGACCTCACCTGCAGGAGATCTTGATTCAGCCTCTGCAGAGTGGGCCTGCCATGCTCTTGGCCCCAAAACTCGTGCTAGCTTGTGTTTTCAGACTTCCTTCCACACAATCCTGGCCACACCCCTCTAGTTTGGCAATTCTGGAGACACAATGCAGCACTCTGCCTGCCCTCCAGAAGAAAAATGTTGCCCTATAGGGCTAACCAGAAACGCCAAATGAGTAACAACCTGCATGCCACTCGACCATACCCCAATTATACAGTCTAGCCTGTGCACTAAAGCCCTGTCTGACACAGCCTGAGGGCAGACCTCCAGTCCAACACCCAGACAGCTGGCCATACACAGAGCATATCACACCCACAATGGCTTTAGGCCATCATCTCTACCCAACCTCAGTTTTCACCTTCAGAACCTAGAACTTATCTCCACTCACTGCTCAGGAGTGAATGTGATGCAAGAATCAGAACTTCTCCTTCGCCTTGGCAAGAAACCTAGTGGTTGGCATGTTGTCCAATGTTCATTGTAGGAGAAAGCAGCATGGACTATGAGGCCTCACCTATCCCTGAGGGCCACAATTTGCACAAACACACATTGTGACCCTCAGCGTGAGCCCTATCCTCATGTAAAGCCTCTTAGTGACTGGAACAACAGCCCACATATGGGGCTTGCCAAGCCCCTAGTCCCCCAATCTCAACCAGAGTTCGAGATGTCTAGTCACCCCTACTCAGGGCTCTACTCTGGAATCCCTCTTTGGTGGGACACCTGAGGTAAAAAAAAAAAAAAATACAGAAAGGACTCTTCCCATCCCCAGAATGATCCCAATCACTTGGGATCAGGCCAAATGACCAGAGAAAGAATTGTCCATGGCCCTTGAGGACACCCCGACATTCCACGGCCACCATTGACACAAAATCCAGAGACAAAACCCTGAGCAAGCGCCACATACTCGCCCTTTGTTCATAGCCCGGAAAATTCTCAGGGTCTGTTGATCGAGCCTTCATACATACATCCACAAACCTAAGCTGAGTTTGTGTTCTCAGACTTCTGTCCCCACAGTCCTGGCCCACACACCATCCAAGCTGGGGCCCCTGAAGCCACACCTCAGGACTGTGGCTTCCCTCTCCAGGGGAATTCTGCCATTTCCATTGGCCACAACCCTATAGATTAGGAGAATCCTCCAAACTCCCACAGGCCATCCGAATTGTGTTGGCTGCCCAGGACACACAGGGATGATCTTTCACAAGTTAGGAAACCACCTCCACTCAGACCCAGAGACAGATATCCCCATAGAATAAGATTGAACTGGACGGGCACTGAGGCCCTAATCAGATCCATTGATTTTGATTCCAGTCATCTCTCCTCAGAGGCCTGGTTTCCAATACCAGCATATGGGAGATTCCTTAGGCACTCATCAAAACAATTCTCTTCTCTACATAGGAAACATACTCTTTAGAGCTCCATCAAAACCTCCGGTTATGAACATCCCTCAAGGCCCCGGATCAAGCACCCCATTCCAAGGTCTACATGGACACAAATGCACATTATGACCCATCCTCAACTCACCCATTTCAAAACACCCGCCTCGGTTGCTCCCCTAGATCCAGCAGATCGAACTTGCCTTGGCTCTATGAGACAACTGGAATGGGAGGCAGGCTGCCCACGCATCCATCCTTAGAACCCTGCTCTGGATAACTTCCTTATGGGATGTCCTGGAGCCATCCAACATGTCTCGACTGTCCCACAGAAGGAATCATTGTGGTTCGGAGCATCTCACAATTCCCATCGTGGGAAAACCTCCATGTCCTCGTGACACCCTCCCCTTCATGAATGGGCCGTCATGGACAGAAACTCCGACCTAAGAAAACGTCTGATCCAAGCTCTGTCTTCAGGTATACGGGATCTCGAATCATCACTGCAGAGGTTGCCTGCCATCCCCTCACCCCGAAATCTAAGTCTGGCTTGTGTTCTCAGAATTTTTTGCTCACACTCCTGGCCCACAAGCCTTCCAGTTTGGGAATTTTGGAGTCACTATGTGGCACTGTGTCTTCCCTCCAGAAGAAAAACGTTGCCCTCTGGGGCTACCCAGTAACCACAAATGAGTACCATCCTGCATAAATCTCGACTGCACCCCAATGATGCAGTCTAGCCTGGGAACTAATTCCCTGTCTTCCACAGCCTGAGCCTGCACCTCCCAACCCACACTCAACAGCTGGCCGAACACTGAGCACATCAGACACACCATGGCCTTAGGGCTTCATCTCTTCCCAACCTCAGTTTTCAGGCTTCAGAACCTAGACCTTAAATCCAATCACAGTCCAGGAGTGAAAGTGTTGCAGAAATTAGAACTCCATCTTCCCCATTGCCAGAAAACTTGTGGTTCCCATACTGTGCAACGTTCAGTGTAGGAGAAACCAGCATGGTACATTAGGCCACGCCCTGACTTGAGGGGCTCCTTGGGCACAAAAACACATTGTGAAACTCAGTGTGAGACCTATCCTCAAGGAAGGCCTCTCAGTGTCTGGACCAAGAGCCCACATAAGGGGCTTGCCATGTTCTTAGGTACCAATGTTAACCAGAGGTCTGGTTGTCCTGTTGCCCCCACCCACGACTCTGTTCTGGAATCCCTCTTTTGGTGGTCCACCGGAGGTTAAAAAAACAAAAAACAAAAAACAAAAAAAAAATAAACAAAAAAAAAAAAAAACAGAAAGGCCTCCTCCCTTCCCACAGAATGACCCCAAACTCTTGGGATCGGGTCAAATCCCCAGAAAGGGAGCCTCATCGATGGCCCATGAGGACACCCCGACATTCCATGGCAATCGGTGACACATTTCCAGAAAAAAAAAAAAAAGCATGAGCAAGCACCTCACATTCGCCCTTTGTTCATATCCCGAAGAGGTCTCCTCACGGTCTATAGATCGTGCCGGCCATACCTAAAACCCACAACCTAAGTGGAGTTTGTGTTTTCAGGCTTTTGTCCAAACACTTGGGTCCCTGGAGCCACACCTCAGGACTGTGCTTCCCCTTCAAGGGAATTCTTCCCATTCCATTGGCCACAACCTTGCAAATTAGGAAAAACCTCCAAAGTCACCGAGGCCATCCCAATAGTGTAGGCCGCCCATGACAAACAGGGGTGATCTCAAACCAGCTGAGCAACTACCTCCACTCAGACAACAGATGTCCCCAGAGAAGAATATTGAACCGGACAGGCCCCTAGGCCCTAATCAGATCCATTGCTTTGGTTTCCAGGCATCTCTCCTCAGAGGCCTCGTTTCCAATACCAGCATATGGTGGTTTCCTGAGGCACCAATAAGAACAAATCTCGTCTCCCCATGGAAACTTGCTCATTGGAGCTTTGTCATAACCTCTGGTTAGGAGAATCCTTCAGGGCCCTGGTGCCACTGCCCCATACCAAGGTCTCCATGGACTCAAACCAACATTAAGACCATCCTAAGGAAAGTCCATTTCAACTCAGCCCCCTCTGTTGCTACCCCAAGCCAGCAGATCAAACGTTTCTTGTTGCTAGGAGACAATTGGAATGTGAGGCTGGCTGCCCAGGCATCCATACTTAGAACCCTGTTCTGGAAAAATACCTTATAAGACGTCCTGGAGCCATCCAACAAATCTTAATTGTCCCACAGAAGGAATCCTTGCCGTTTGGAGCATCTCACAACTCCAATAGTGGGAAAACCCCCATGGCCTCATAATGCCCCCCCTTCCTGAAGGGGCCAACATGGACAGAAACTCAAACCTGAGCCAAAGTCTGAACCTCGACCTGACTTCAGACGCATGAGATCTCAATTCAGCTCTGCAGAGTGTGCCTGCCATGTCCTTGCCCCGAAACCTAAGCCTAGCTTGTGTTCTCAGACTTCCGTCCTCACTCTCCTGGCCCACAAGCCCTCCAGTTTGGGAATTCCGAAGCCACAATGCAGCACTCTGCCTGCCCTCCAGAAGAAAAACTTTGCCCTATGCTGCTAATAAGAAACCCCAAATGATTTTCTAATGCATGCCACTCGATTGTAAAGCAATTATACAGCCCACCCTGTATACTAATGCCCTGTCTGGCACAGCCTGAGACAAGACATCCCAAACGACACCCAGACAGCTGGCCCCAAACTGGACACATAGGACCCGCTATGGCTGTAGGTCGTCATCTCTTCCCAACCTCGGTTTTCAGGCTTCAGAACCTAGACCTTATCTCCAATCACTGCCCAGGGGTGAACGTGATGCAGAAATTAGAATTCCTCCTTCCCCATGGCCAGAAACCTTGTGGTTGGCATGTTGTACAACGTTCAATGTGGGAAAACCTGCATTGTCCGAAAGGCCACGCCAGTGCTTGAGGGCCGCCTAGGGCGCAGACATGCATTGTGACCTGCAGCGTGAGTCCCGTATTAAAGTAACGCCTCTCAGTGGCTGGACCAAGATCCTGCATATGGGGCTTGTCATATCCATAGGCCCCCAGGCTTAACCAGAGGGCGAGTATTCCAGTTGTCAGTACCCACTGCTATGCTCTAGAATCCCTCTACTGGGGGGACACATGAAGCAGAAAACAGGACACATCCCTTCCCACAGAATGACCCCAAACTCTTGGGGGCTGGACAAACTACCAGAGAGGGAGACTTCTACGACCCATGAGGCAACTCCTACATTAAACGGCCATTGTGGACAAAACATCCAGAGACAAAAGCCTGAGCGACTGCCTCCCTCTCACCCTTCTTTCATATCCAGAGGAGCTCCCCTCATGGACTGTAGATCAGGCCTACCGTAACCTCGGCCCCAAACCTGAGCTGAGTTAGGGTTTTTGGATGTCTATCTGCACAGCCATGGCCCACACAGCCTCCAGGCTGGGGTCTCTGGAGCCACACCACAGAACTGTGCCTGCTCTCTCCTAAGAAACTGCCCATTCCATTGGCCACAACTCTACAAAATAGTAGAAACCTCAAGGTCCCCAAGGACATCCCACTACCGCAAGCCGCACTGGACAAATAGGGGCATTATGACACAAGCTGAGCAACTACTACCTCCATGCAGACACACAGACAGATATCCGCAGAGACAGAAGATTGAACCAGACAGGCCCCTAGGCCCTATTATGAACTCTTGCTTTGGTGTCCAGGTATCACTCCTTAGAGGCCTGGTTTCGAAGACCAGCATACTGGGCTTTCCTGAGGCACCAGACAGAAGACCTCTCATCTCCACATGGGAAGCTTCCTTGTTGGAGTTGTGTCAAGCCCTTCGGGTTGGAGAATCCTGCAGAGTCCCTTAGCTACTGCCACATTCCAAGGTCTCCATGGCCACCAACCCACATTATGACTCATCCTCAGGAGAGTCCATTTAAACTCAGCCTTCTGGGTAGCTCACCCAAGAGCCCGCAGATTGAGCGTGCCTTGTCTCGACCAGGCAATGGGAAGGTGAGTTGGCGTTTCTCGGCATCCATGCTTAGGGCCCTGCTCTCGAGTCTTTCTGTATGGGGCATCCTGGAACCATCCAATAATACTCGACTGTCCTGAAGAAGGAAACTTTGAAGTTTGGAGCAGCTCACAACTCCCAGCGTAGGGAAACCTCCCTGGCTTCATGACGCCTCCACCCCCTTCAGGAAGGGGCCGTCATGGACACAAACTCCAGCTTGAGGCAACATCTGATACTCGCCCTGACCTCACCTGCAGGAGATCTCGATTCAGCCTCTGCAGAGTGGGCCTGCCATGCTCTTGGCCCCAAAACTCGTGCTAGCTTGTGTTTTCAGACTTCCTTCCTCACAATCCTGGCCACACCCCTCCAGTTTGGCAATTCTGGAGACACAATGCAGCACTCTGCCTGCCCTCCAGAAGAAAAATGTTGCCCTATAGGGCTAACCAGAAACGCCAATGAGTAACAACCTGCATGCCACTCGACCATACCCCAATTATACAGTCTAGCCTGTGCACTAAAGCCCTGTCTGACACAGCCTGAGGGCAGACCTCCAGTCCAACACCCAGACAGCTGGCCATACACAGAGCATATCACACCCACAATGGCTTTAGGCCATCATCTCTACCCAACCTCAGTTTTCACCTTCAGAACCTAGAACTTATCTCCACTCACTGCTCAGGAGTGAATGTGATGCAAGAATCAGAACTTCTCCTTCGCCTTGGCAAGAAACCTAGTGGTTGGCATGTTGTCCAATGTTCATTGTAGGAGAAAGCAGCATGGACTATGAGGCCCCACCTATCCCTGAGGGCCACAATTTGCACAAACACACATTGTGACCCTCAGCGTGAGCCCTATCCTCATGTAAAGCCTCTTAGTGACTGGAACAACAGCCCACATATGGGGCTTGCCAAGCCCCTAGTCCCCCAATCTCAATCAGAGTTCGAGATGTCTAGTCACCCTTACTCAGGGCTCTACTCTGGAATTGCTCTTTGGTGGGACACCTGAGGTAAAAAAAAAAAAAAAATACAGAAAGGACTCTTCCCATCCCCAGAATGATCCCAATCACTTGGGATCAGGCCAAATGACCAGAGAAAGAATTGTCCATGGCCCTTGAGGACACCCCGACATTCCACGGCCACCATTGACACAAAATCCAGAGACAAAACCCTGAGCAAGCGCCACATACTCGCCCTTTGTTCATAGCCCGGAAAATTCTCACGGTCTGTTGATCGAGCCTTCATACATACATCCACAAACCTAAGCTGAGTTTGTGTTCTCAAACTTCTGTCCCCACAGTCCTGGCCCACACACCATCCAAGCTGGGGCCCCTGGAGCCACACCTCAGGACTGTGGCTTCCCTCTCCAGTGGAATTCTGCCATTTCCATTGGCCACAACCCTATAGATTAGGAGAATCCTCCAAACTCCCCGAGGCCATCCGAATAGTTTTGGCTGCCCAGGACAAACAGGGATGATCTTTCACAAGTTAGGAAACTACTACCACTCAGACCCAGAGACTGATATCCCCATAGAATTAGATTGAACTGGACAGGCACTTAGGACCTAATCAGATCCATTGCTTTTGATTCCAGTCATCTCTCCTCAGAGGCCTGGTTTCCAAGACCAGCATATGGGAGATTCCTTAGGCACTCATCAAAACAATTCTCTTCTCTACATAGGAAACATACTCTTTAGAGCTCCATCAAAACCTCCGGTTATGAACATCCCTCAAGGCCCCGGATCAAGCACCCCATTCCAAGGTCTACATGGACACAAATGCACATTATGACCCATCCTCAACTCACCCATTTCAAAACACCCGCCTCGGTTGCTCCCCTAGATCCAGCAGATCGAACTTGCCTTGGCTCTATGAGACACCTGGAATGGGAGGCAGGCTGCCCACGCATCCATCCTTAGAACCCTGCTCTGGATAACTTCCTTATGGGATGTCCTGGAGCCATCCAACATGTCTCGACTGTCCCACAGAAGGAATCATTGTGGTTCGGAGCATCTCACAATTCCCATCGTGGGAAAACCTCCATGTCCTCGTGACACCCTCCCCTTCATGAATGGGCCGTCATGGACAGAAACTCCGACCTAAGAAAACGTCTGATCCAAGCTCTGTCTTCAGGTATACGGGATCTCGAATCATCTCTGCAGAGGGTGCCTGCCGTCCCCTCACACCGAAATCTAAGTCTGGCTTGAGTTCTCAGAATTTTTTCCTCACACTCCTGGCCCACAAGCCTTCCAGTTTGGGAATTTTGGAGTCACTATGTGGCACTGTGTCTTCCCTCCAGAAGAAAAACGTTGCCCTCTGGGGCTACCCAGTAACCACAAATGAGTACCATCCTGCACGAAACTCGACTGCACCCCTATGATGCAGTCTAGCCTGGGCACTAATTCCCTGTCTGCCACAGCCTGAGCCTGCACCTCCCAACCCACACTCAACAGCTGGCCGAACACTGAGCACATCAGACACACCATGGCCTTAGGGCTTCATCTCTTCCCAACCTCAGTTTTCAGGCTTCAGAACCTAGACCTTAAATCCAATCACAGTCCAGGAGTGAAAGTGTTGCAGAAATTAGAACTCCATCTTCCCCATTGCCAGAAAACTTGGGGTTCCCATACTGTGCACCGTTCAGTGTAGGAGAAACCAGCATGGTACATTAGGCCACGCCCTGACTTGAGGGGCTCCTTGGGCACAAAAACACATTGTGAAACTCAGTGTGAGACCTATCCTCAAGGAAGGCCTCTCAGTGTCTGGACTAAGAGCCCACATATGGGGCTTGCCATGTTCTTAGTTCCCAATGTTAACCAGAGGTCTGGTTGTCCAGTGCCCCCACCCACGACTCTGATCTGGAATCCCTCTTTTGGTGGTCCACCTGAGGTAAAAAAAACAAAAAACAAAAAACAAAAAAAATAAACAAAAAAAACCAGAAAGGCCTCCTCCCTTCCCTCAGAATGACCCCAAACTCTTGGGATCGGGTCAAATCCCCAGAAAGGGAGCCTCATCGATGGTCCATGAGGACACCCCGACATTCCATGGCAATCGGTGACACATTTCCAGAAAAAAAAAAAAAAGCATGAGCATGCACATCACATTCGGCCTTTGTTCATATCCCGAAGAGGTCTCCTCACGGTCTATAGATCGGGCCGGCCATACCTAAATCCCACAACCTAAGTGGAGTTTGTGTTTTCAGGCTTTTGTCCAAACACTTGGGTCCCTGGAGCCACACCTCAGGACTGTGCTTCCCCTTCAAGGGAATTCTTCCCATTCCATTGGCCACAACCTTGCAAATTAGGAGAAACCTCCAAAGTCACCGAGGCCATCCCAATAGTGTAGGCCGCCCATGACAAACAGGGGTGATCTCAAACCAGCTGAGCAACTAACTCCACTCAGACAAAAGATGACCCCAGAGAAGAATATTGAACCGGACAGGCCCCTAGGCCCTAAACAGATCCATTGCTTTGGTTTCCAGGCATCTCTCCTCAGAGGCCTCGTTTCCAATACCAGGATATGGTGGTTTCCTGAGGCACCAATAAGAACAAATCTCGTCTCCCCATGGAAACTAGCTCATTGGAGCTTTGTCATAACCTCTGGTTAGGAGAATCCTTCAGGGCCCTGGTGCCACTGCCCCATACCAAGGTCTCCATGGACTCAAACCAACATTAAGACCATCCTCAGGAAAGTCCATTTCAACTCAGACCCCTCTGTTGCTACCCCAAGCCAGCAGATCAAACGTTTCTTGTTGCTAGGAGACAATTGGAATGTGAGGCTGGCTGCCCAGGCATCCATACTTAGAACCCTGTTCTGGAAAAATACCTTATAAGACGTCCTGGAGCCATCCAACAAATCTTAATTGTCCCACAGAAGGAATCCTTGCGGTTTGGAGCATCTCACGACTCCAATAGTGGGAAAACCCCCATGGCCTCATAATGCCCCCCCTTCCTGAAGGGGCCAACATGGACAGAAACTCAAACCTGAGCCAAAGTCTGAACCTCGACCTGACTTCAGACGCATGAGATCTCAATTCAGCTCTGCAGAGTGTGCCTGCCATGTCCTTGCCCCGAAACCTAAGCCTAGCTTGTGTTCTCAGACTTCCGTCCTCACTCTCCTGGCCCACATGCCCTCCAGTTTGGGAATTCCGAAGCCACAATGCAGCACTCTGCCTGCCCTCCAGAAGAAAAACTTTGCCCTATGCTGCTAATAAGAAACCCCAAATGATTTTCTAATGCATGCCACTCGATTGTAAAGCAATTATACAGCCCACCCTGTATACTAATGCCCTGTCTGGCACAGCCTGAGACAAGACATCCCAAACGACACCCAGACAGCTGGCCCCAACCTGGACACATAGGACCCGCTATGGCTGTAGGACGTCATCTCTTCCCAACCTCGGTTTTCAGGCTTCAGAACCTAGACCTTATCTCCAATCACTGCCCAGGGGTGAACGTGATGCAGAAATTAGAATTCCTCCTTCCCCATGGCCAGAAACCTTGTGGTTGGCATGTTGTCCAACGTTCAATGTGGGAAAACCTGCATTGTCCGAAAGGCCACGCCAGTGCTTGAGGGCCGCCTAGGGCACAGACATGCATTGTGACCTGCAGCGTGAGTCCCGTATTAAAGTAACGCCTCTCAGTGGCTGGACCAAGATCCTGCATATGGGGCTTGTCATATCCATAGGCCCCCAGGCTTAACCAGAGGGCGAGTATTCCAGTTGTCAGTACCCACTGCTATGCTCTAGAATCCCTCTACTGGGGGGACACATGAAGCAGAAAACAGGACACTTCCCTTCCCACAGAATGACCCCAAACTCTTGGGGGCTGGACAAACTACCAGAGAGGGAGACTTCTACGACCCATGAGGCAACTCCTACATTAAACGGCCATTGTGGACAAAACATCCAGAGACAAAAGCCTGAGCGACTGCCTCCCTCTCACCCTTCTTTCATATCCAGAGGAGCTCCCCTCATGGACTGTAGATCAGGCCTGCCGTAACCTCGGCCCCAAACCTGAGCTGAGTTAGGGTTTTTGGATGTCTGTCTGCACAGCCATGGCCCACACAGCCTCCAGGCTGGGGTCTCTGGAGCCACACCACAGTACTGTGCCTGCTCTCTCCTAAGAAACTGCCCATTCCATTGGCCACAACTCTACAAAATAGTAGAAACCTCAAGGTCCCCAAGGACATCCCACTACCGCAAGCCGCACTGGACAAATAGGGGCATTATGACACAAGCTGAGCAACTACTACCTCCATGCAGACACACAGACAGATATCCGCAGAGACAGAAGATTGAACCAGACAGGCCCCTAGGCCCTATTATGAACTCTTGCTTTGGTGTCCAGGTATCACTCCTCAGAGGCCTGGGTTCGAAGACCAGCATACGGGGTTTTCCTGAGGCACCAGACAGAAGACCTCTCATCTCCACATGGGAAGCTTCCTTGTTGGAGTTGTGTCAAGCCCTTCGGGTTGGAGAATCCTGCAGAGTCCCTTAGCTACTGCCACATTCCAAGGTCTCCATGGCCACCAACCCACATTATGACTCATCCTCAGGAGAGTCCATTTAAACTCAGCCTTCTGGGTAGCTCACCCAAGAGCCCGCAGATTGAGCGTGCCTTGTCTCGACCAGGCAATGGGAAGGTGAGTTGGCGTTTCTCGGCATCCATGCTTAGGGCCCTGCTCTCGAGTCTTTCTGTATGGGGCATCCTGGAACCATCCAATAATACTCGACTGTCCTGAAGAAGGAAACTTTGAAGTTTGGAGCAGCTCACAACTCCCAGCGTAGGGAAACCTCCCTGGCCTCATGACGCCTCCACCCCCTTCAGGAAGGGGCCGTCATGGACAAAAACTCCAGCTTGAGGCAACATCTGATACTCGCCCTGACCTCACCTGCAGGAGATCTCGATTCAGCCTCTGCAGAGTGGGCCTGCCATGCTCTTGGCCCCAAAACTCGTGCTAGCTTGTGTTTTCAGACTTCCTTCCTCACAATCCTGGCCACACCCCTCCAGTTTGGCAATTCTGGAGACACAATGCAGCACTCTGCCTGCCCTCCAGAAGAAAAATGTTGCCCTATAGGGCTAACCAGAAACGCCAAATGAGTAACAACCTGCATGCCACTCGACCATACCCCAATTATACAGTCTAGCCTGTGCACTTATGCCCTGTCTGACACAGCCTGAGGGCAGACCTCCAGTCCAACACCCAGACAGCTGGCCGTACACAGAGCATATCACACCCACAATGGCTTTAGGCCATCATCTCTACCCAACCTCAGTTTTCACCTTCAGAACATAGACCTTATTTCCACTCACTGCTCAGGAGTGAACGTGATGCAAGAATCAGATCTTCTCCTTCACCTTGGCAAGAAACCTAGTGGTTGGCATGTTGTCCAATGTTCTTTGTAGGAGAAAGCAGCATGGACTATGAGGCCCCACCTATCCCTGAGGGCCACAATTTGCACAAACACACATTGTGACCCTCAGCGTGAGCCCTATCCTCATGTAAAGCCTCTTAGTGACTGGAACAACAGCCCACATATGGGGCTTGCCAAGCCCCTAGTCCCCCAATCTCAACCAGAGTTCGAGATGTCTAGTCACCCCTACTCAGTGCTCTACTCTGTAATCCCTCTTTGGTGGGACACATGAGATAAAAAAAAAATACAGAAAGGACTCTTCCCATCCCCAGAATGATCCCAATCACTTGGGATCAGGCCAAATGACCAGAGAAAGAATTGTCCATGGCCCTTGAGGACACCCCGACATTCCACGGCCACCATTGACACAAAATCCAGAGACAAAACCCTGAGCAAGCGCCACATACTCGCCCTTTGTTCATAGCCCGGAAAATTCTCATGGTCTGTTGATCGAGCCTTCATACATACATCCACAAACCTAAGCTGAGTTTGTGTTCTCAGACTTCTGTCCCCACAGTCCTGGCCCACACACCATCCAAGCTGGGGCCCCTGGAGCCACACCTCAGGACTGTGGCTTCCCTCTCCAGGGGAATTCTGCCATTTCCATTGGCCACAACCCTATAGATTAGGAGAATCCTCCAAACTCCCCCAGGCCATCCGAATTGTGTTGGCTGCCCAGGACACACAGGGATGATCTTTCATAAGTTAGGAAACCACCTCCACTCAGACCCAGAGACAGATATCCCCATAGAATAAGATTGAACTGGACGGGCACTGAGGCCCTAATCAGATCCATTGATTTTGATTCCAGTCATCTCTCCTCAGAGGCCTGGTTTCCAATACCAGCATATGGGAGATTCCTTAGGCACTCATCAAAACAATTCTCTTCTCTACATAGGAAACATACTCTTTAGAGCTCCATCAAAACCTCCGGTTATGAACATCCCTCAAGGCCCCGGATCAAGCACCCCATTCCAAGGTCTACATGGACACAAATGCACATTATGACCCATCCTCAAATCACCCATTTCAAAACACCCGCCTCGGTTGCTCCCCTAGATCCAGCATATCGAACTTGCCTTGGCTCTATGAGACACCTGGAATGGGAGGCAGGCTGCCCACGCATCCATCCTTAGAACCCTGCTCTGGATAACTTCTTTATGGGATGTCCTGGAGCCATCCAACATGTCTCGACTGTCCCACAGAAGGAATCATTGTGGTTCGGAGCATCTCACAATTCCCATCGTGGGAAAACTTCCATGTCCTCGTGACACCCTCCCCTTCATGAATGGGCCGTCATGGACAGAAACTCCGACCTAAGAAAACGTCTGATCCTAGCTCTGTCTTCAGGTATACGGGATCTCGAATCATCTCTGCAGAGGGTGCCTGCCATCCCCTCACCCCGAAATCTAAGTCTGGCTTGTGTTCTCAGAATTTTTTCCTCACACTCCTGGCCCACAAGCCTTCCAGTTTGGGAATTTTGGAGTCACTATGTGGCACTGTGTCTTCCCTCCAGAAGAAAAACGTTGCCCTCTGGGGCTACCCAGTAACCACAAATGAGTACCATCCTGCACGTAACTCGACTGCACCCCAATGATGCAGTCTAGCCTGGGCACTAATTCCCTGTCTGCCACAGCCTGAGCCTGCACCTCCCAACCCACACTCAACAGCTGGCCGAACACTGAGCACATCAGACACACCATGGCCTTAGGGCTTCATCTCTTCCCAACCTCAGTTTTCAGGCTTCAGAACCTAGACCTTAAATCCAATCACAGTCCAGGAGTGAAAGTGTTGCAGAAATTAGAACTCCATCTTCTCCATTGCCAGAAAACTTGTGGTTCCCATACTGTGCAACGTTCAGTGTAGGAGAAACCAGCATGGTACATTAGGCCACGCCCTGACTTGAGGGGCTCCTTGGGCACAAAAACACATTGTGAAACTCAGTGTGAGACCTATCCTCAAGGAAGGCCTCTCAGTGTCTGGACCAAGAGCCCACATATGGGGCTTGCCATGTTCTTAGTTCCCAATGTTAACCAGAGGTCTGGTTGTCCAGTTGCCCCCACCCACGACTCTGCTCTGGAATCCCTCTTTTGGTGGTCCACCTGAGGTAAAAAAAACAAAAAACAAAAAACAAAAAAAATAAACAAAAAAAACCAGAAAGGCCTCCTCCCTTCCCACAGAATGACCCCAAACTCTTGGGATCGGGTCAAATCCCCAGAAAGGGAGCCTCATCGATGGCCCATGAGGACACCCCGACATTCCGTGGCAATCGGTGACACATTTCCAGAAAAAAAAAAAAAAGCATGAGCATGCACATCACATTTGCCCTTTGTTCATATCCCGAAGAGGTCTCCTCACAGCCTATAGATCGGGCCGGCCATACCTAAATCCCACAACCTAAGTGGAGTTTGTGTTTTCAGACTTTTGGCCAAATAGCCCTGGACCACACACGCTCCACACTTGGGTCCCTGGAGCCACACCTCAGGACTGTGCTTCCCTTTCAAGGGGATTCTTCCCATTCCATTGGCCACAACCTTGCAAATTAGAAAAACCTCCAAAGTCACCGAGGCCATCCCAATAGTGTAGGCCGCCCATGACAAACAGGGGTGATCTCAAACCAGCTGAGCAACTACCTCCACTCAGACAACAGATGTCCCCAGAGAAGAATATTGAACCGGACAGGCCCCTAGGCCCTAAACAGATCCATTGCTTTGGTTTCCAGGCATCTCTCCTCAGAGGCCTCGTTTCCAATACCAGGATATGGTGGTTTCCTGAGGCACCAATAAGAACAAATCTCGTCTCCCCATGGAAACTAGCTCATTGGAGCTTTGTCATAACCTCTGGTTAGGAGAATCCTTCAGGGCCCTGGTGCCACTGCCCCATACCAAGGTCTCCATAGACTCAAACCAACATTAAGACCATCCTCAGGAAAGTCCATTTCAACTCAGCCCCCTCTGTTGCTACCCCACCCAGCAGATCAAACGTTTCTTGTTGCTAGGAGACAATTGGAATGTGAGGCTGGCTGCCCAGGCATCCATACTTAGAACCCTGTTCTGGGAAAATACCTTATAAGACGTCCTGGAGCCATCCAACAAATCTTAATTGTCCCACAGAAGGAATCCTTGCGGTTTGGAGCATCTCACAACTCCAATATTGGGAAAAACACCATGGCCTCATAATGCCCCCCCCCTTCCTGAAGGGGCCAACATGGACAGAAACTCAAACCTGAGCCAAAGTCTGAACCTCGACCTGACTTCAGACGCATGAGATCTCAATTCAGCTCTGCAGAGTGTGCCTGCCATGTCCTTGCCCCGAAACCTAAGCCTAGCTTGTGTTCTCAGACTTCCGTCCTCACTCTCCTGGCCCACAAGCCCTCCAGTTTGGGAATTCCGAAGCCACAATGCAGCACTCTGCCTGCCCTCCAGAAGAAAAACTTTGCCCTATGCTGCTAATAAGAAACCCCAAATGATTTTCTAATGCATGCCACTCGATTGTAAAGCAATTATACAGCCCACCCTGTATACTAATGCCCTGTCTGGCACAGCCTGAGACAAGACATCCCAAACGACACCCAGACAGCTGGCCCCAACCTGGACACATAGGACCCGCTATGGCTGTAGGTCGTCATCTCTTCCCAACCTCGGTTTTCAGGCTTCAGAACCTAGACCTTATCTCCAATCACTGCCCAGGGGTGAACGTGATGCAGAAATTAGAATTCCTCCTTCCCCATGGCCAGAAACCTTGTGGTTGGCATGTTGTCCAACGTTCAATGTGGGAAAACCTGCATTGTCCGAAAGGCCACGCCAGTGCTTGAGGGCCGCCTAGGGCACAGACATGCATTGTGACCTGCAGCGTGAGTCCCGTATTAAAGTAACGCCTCTCAGTGGCTGGACCAAGATCCTGCATATGGGGCTTGTCATATCCATAGGCCCCCAGGCTTAACCAGAGGGCGAGTATTCCAGTTGTCAGTACCCACTGCTATGCTCTAGAATCCCTCTACTGGGGGGACACATGAAGCAGAAAACAGGACACTTCCCTTCCCACAGAATGACCCCAAACTCTTGGGGGCTGGACAAACTACCAGAGAGGGAGACTTCTACGACCCATGAGGCAACTCTTACATTAAACGGCCATTGTGGACAAAACATCCAGAGACAAAAGCCTGAGCGACTGCCTCCCTCTCACCCTTCTTTCATATCCAGAGGAGCTCCCCTCATGGACTGTAGATCAGGCCTGCCGTAACCTTGGCCCCAAACCTGAGCTGAGTTAGGGTTTTTGGATGTCTGTCTGCACAGCCATGGCCCACACAGCCTCCAGGCTGGGGTCTCTGGAGCCACACCACAGAACTGTGCCTGCTCTCTCCTAAGAAACTGCCCATTCCAATGGCCACAACTCTACAAAATAGTAGAAACCTCAAGGTCCCCAAGGACATCCCACTACCGCAAGCCGCACTGGACAAATAGGGGCATTATGACACAAGCTGCGCAACTACTACCTCCATGCAGACACACAGACAGATATCCGCAGAGACAGAAGTTTGAACCAGACAGGCCCCTAGGCCCTATTATGAACTCTTGCTTTGGTGTCCAGGTATCACTCCTCAGAGGCCTGGGTTCGAAGACCAGCATACGGGGCTTTCCTGAGGCACCAGACAGAAGACCTCTCATCTCCACATGGGAAGCTTCCTTGTTGGAGTTGTGTCAAGCCCTTCGGGTTGGAGAATCCTGCAGAGTCCCTTAGCTACTGCCACATTCCAAGGTCTCCATGGCCACCAACCCACATTATGACTCATCGTCAGGAGAGTCCATTTAAACTCAGCCTTCTGGGTAGCTCACCCAAGAGCCCGCAGATTGAGTGTGCCTTGTCTCGATCAGGCAATGGGAAGGTGAGTTGGCGTTTCTCGGCATCCATGCTTAGGGCCCTGCTCTCGAGTGTTTCTGAATGGGGCATCCTGGAACCATCCAATAATACTCGACTGTCCTGAAGAAGGAAACTTTGAAGTTTGGAGCAGCTCACAACTCCCAGCGTAGGGAAACCTCCCTGGCCTCATGACGCCTCCACCCCCTTCAGGAAGGGGCCGTCATGGACACAAACTCCAGCTTGAGGCAACATCTGATACTCGCCCTGACCTCACCTGCAGGAGATCTCGATTCAGCCTCTGCAGAGTGGGCCTGCCATGCTCTTGGCCCCAAAACTCGTGCTAGCTTGTGTTTTCAGACTTCCTTCCTCACAATCCTGGCCACACCCCTCCAGTTTGGCAATTCAGGAGACACAATGCAGCACTCTGCCTGCCCTCCAGCAGAAAAATGTTGCCCTATAGGGCTAACCAGAAACGCCAAATGAGTAACAACCTGTATGCCACTCGACCATACCGCAATTATACAGTCTAGCCTGTGCACTAAAGCCCTGTCTGACACAGCCTGAGGGCAGACCTCCAGTCCAACATCCAGACAGCTGGCCGTACACAGAGCATATCACACCCACAATGGCTTTAGGCCATCATCTCTACCCAACCTCAGTTTTCACCTTCAGAACCTAGACCTTATTTCCACTCACTGCTCAGGAGTGAACATGATGCAAGAATCAGATCTTCTCCTTCGCCTTGGCAAGAGACCTAGTGGTTGGCATGTTGTCCAATGTTCTTTGTAGGAGAAAGCAGCATGGACTATGAGGCCCCACATATCCCTGAGGGCCACAATTTGCACAAACACACATTGTGACCCTCAGCGTGAGCCCTATCCTCATGTAAAGCCTCTTAGTGACTGGAACAACAGCCCACATATGGGGCTTGCCATGCCCCTAGTCCCCCAATCTCAACCAGACTTCGAGATGTCTAGTCACCCCTACTCAGTGCTCTACTCTGTAATCCCTCTTTGGTGGGACACATGAGATAAAAAAAAAAAAATACAGAAAGGATTCTTCCCAACCCCAGAATGATCCCAATCACTTGGGATCAGGCCAAATGACCAGAGAAAGAATTGTCCATGGCCCTTGAGGACACCCCGACATTCCACGGCCACCATTGACACAAAATCCAGAGACAAAACCCTGAGCAAGAGCCACATACTCGCCCTTTGTTCATAGCCCGGAAAATTCTCACGGTCTGTTGATCGAGCCTTCATACATACATCCCCAAACCTAAGCTGAGTTTGCGTTTTCAGACTTCTGTCCCCACAGTCCTGGCCCACACACCATCCAAGCTGGGGCCCCTTGGAGCCACACCTCAGGACTTTGGCTTCCCTCTCCAGGGGAATTCTGCCATTTCCATTGGCCACAATCCTATAGATTAGGAGAATCCTCCAAACTCCCCCAGGCCATCCGAATTGTGTTGGCTGCCCAGGACACACAGGGATGATCTTTCACAAGTTAGAAAACCACTCCACTCAGACCCAGAGACAGATATCCCCATAGAATAAGATTGAACTGGACGGTCACTGAGGCCCTAATCAGATCTATTGATTTCAATTCCAGTCATCTCTCCTCAGAGGCCTGGTTTGCAATACCAGCATATGGGAGATTCCTTAGGCACTCATCAAAACAATTCTCTTCTCTACATAGGAAACATACTCTTTAGAGCTCCATCAAAACCTCTGGTTATGAACATCCCTCAAGGCCCCGGATCAAGCACCCCATTCCAAGGTCTACATGGACACAAATGCACATTATGACCCATCCTCAACTCACCCATTTCAAAACACCCGCCTCGGTTGCTCCCCTAGATCCAGCAGATCGAACTTGCCTTGGCTCTATGAGACACCTGGAATGGGAGGCAGGCTGCCCAGGCATCCATCCTTAGAACCCTGCTCTGGATAACTTCCTTATGGGATGTCCTGGAGCCATCCAACATGTCTCGACTGTCCCACAGAAGGAATCATTGTGGTTTGGAGCATCTCACAATTCCCATAGTGGGAAAACCTCCATGTCCTCGTGACACCATCCCCTTCATGAATGGGCCGTCATGGACAGAAACTCCGACCTAAGAAAACGTCTGATCCTAGCTCTGTCTTCAGGTATACGGGATCTCGAATCATCTCTGCAGAGGGTGCCTGCCGTCCCCTCACCCCGAAATCTAAGTCTGGCTTGTGTTCTCAGAATTTTTTCCTCACACTCCTGGCCCACAAGCCTTCCAGTTTGGGAATTTTGGAGTCACTATGTGGCACTGTGTCTTCCCTCCAGAAGAAAAACGTTGCCCTCTGGGGCTACCCAGTAACCACAAATGAGTACCATCCTGCACGAAACTCGACTGCACCCCAATGATGCAGTCTAGCCTGGGCACTAATTCCCTGTCTGCCACAGCCTGAGCCTGCACCTCCCAACCCACACTCAACAGCTGGCCGAACACTGAGCACATCAGACACACCATGGCCTTAGGTCTTCATCTCTTCCCAACCTCAGTTTTCAGGCTTCAGAACCTAGACCTTAAATCCAATCACAGTCCAGGAGTGAAAGTGTTGCAGAAATTAGAACTCCATCTTCCCCATTGCCAGATAACTTGTGGTTCCCATACTGTGCAACGTTCAGTGTAGGAGAAACCAGCATGGTACATTAGGCCACGCCCTGACTTGAGGGGCTCCTTGGGCACAAAAACACATTGTGAAACTCAGTGTGAGACCTATCCTCAAGGAAGGCCTCTCAGTGTCTGGACCAAGAGCCCACATATGGGGCTTGCCATGTTCTTAGTTCCCAATGTTAACCAGAGGTCTGGTTGTCCAGTTGCCCCCACCCACGACTCTGCTCTGGAATCCCTCTTTTGGTGGTCCACATGAGGTAAAAAAAACAAAAAACAAAAAACAAAAAAAATAAACAAAAAAAACCAGAAAGGCCTCCTCCCTTCCCACAGAATGACCCCAATCTCTTGGGGTCGGGTCAAATCCCCAGAAAGGGAGCCTCATCGATGGCCCATGAGGACACCCCGACATTCCATGGCAATCGGTGACACATTTCCAGAAAAAAAAAAAAAAAAAAGCATGAGCATGCACCTCACATTCGCCCTTTGTTCATATCCCGAAGAGGTCTCCTCACAGTCTACAGATCGGGCCGGCCATACCTACAACCCACAACCTAAGTGGAGTTTCTGTTTCCAGGCTTTTGTCCAAACATTTGGGTCCCTGGAGCCACACCTCAGGACTGTGCTTCCCTTTCAAGGGAATTCTTCCCATTCCATTGGCCACAACCTTGCAAATGAGGAAAAACCTCCAAAGTTACCGAGGCCATCCCAATAGTGTAGGCCGCCCAGGACAAACAGGGGTGATCTCAAACCAGTTGAGCAACTACCTCCACTCAAACAACAGATGTCCCCAGAGAAGAATATTGAACCGGACAGGCCCCTAGATCCTAATCAGATCCATTGCTTTGGTTTCCAGGCATGTCTCCTCAGAGGCCGTCGTTTCCAATACCAGCATAAGGTGGTTTCCTGAGGCACCAATAAGAACAAATCTCGTCTCCCCATGGAAAACTTGCTCATTGGAGCTTTGTCATAACCTCTGGTTAGGAGAATCCTTCAGGGCCCTGGTGCCACTGCCCCATACCAAGGTCTCCATGGACTCAAACCAACATTAAGACCATCCTCAGGAAAGTCCATTTCAACTCAGCCCCCTCTGTTGCTACCCCAAGCCAGCAGATCAAACGTTTCTTGTTGCTAGGAGACAATTGGAATGTGAGGCTGCTGCCCAGGCATCCATACGTAGAACCCTGTTCTTGAAAAATACCTTATAAGACGTCCTGGAGCCATCCAACAAATCTTAATTGTCCCACAGAAGGAATCGTTGCGGTTTGGAGCATCTCACAACTCCAATAGTGGCAAAAACACATGGCCTCATAATCCCCCCTTTTCTTGAAGGGGCCAACATGGACAGAAACTCAAACCTGAGCCAAAGTCTGATCCTCGACTGACTTCAGACGCATGAGATCTCAATTCAGCTCTGCAGAGTGTGCCTGCCATGTCCTTGCCCCGAAACCTAAGCCTAGCTTATGTTCTCAGCTTCCGTCCTCACTCTCCTGGCCCACAAGCCCTCCAGTTTGGGAATTCCGAAGACACAATGCAGCACTCTGCCTGCCTTCCAGAAGAAAAACTTTGCCCTATGCTGCTAATAAGAAACCCCAAATGATTTTCTAATGCATGTCACTCGATGGTAAAGCAATTATAGTCTACCCTGTATACTAATTCCCTGTCTGGCACAGCCTGAGACAAGACATCCCAAACGACACCCAGACAGCTGGCCCCAACCTGGACACATAGGACCCGCTATTGCTGTAGGTCGTCATCTCTTCCCAACCTAGGTTTTCAGGCTTCAGAACCTAGACCTTATCTCCAATCACTGCCCGAGGTGAACGTGATGCAGGAATTAGAATTCCTCCTTCCCCATGGCCAGAAACCTTGTGGTTGGCATGTTGTCCAACGTTCAATGTGGGAAAAATGGCATAGTCCGAAAGGCCACGCCAGTGCTTGAGGGCCGCCTAGGGCACAGACATGCATTGTGACCTGCAGTGTGACTCCCGTATTAAAGTAACGCCTCTCAGTGGCTAAAACAAGATCCTGCATATGGGGCTTGTCATATCCATAGGCCCCCAGGCTTAACCATTGGGCAAGTATTCCAGTTGTCAGTACCCACTGCTATGCTCTAGAATTCCTCTACTGGGGGGAAACATGAAGCAGAAAACAGGACACTTCCCTTCCCACAGAATGACCCCAAACTCTTGGGGGCTGGACAAACTACCAGAGAGGGAGACTTCTACGACCCATGAGGCAACTGCTACATTAAACGGCCATTGTGGACAAAACATCCAGAGACAAAAGCCTGAGCGACTGCCTCCCTTTCACCCTTCTTTCATATCCAGAGGAGCTCCCCTCATGGACTGTAGATCAGGCCTGCCGTAACCTCGGCCCCAAACCTGAGCTGAGAGGGTTTTTGGATGTCTGTCTGCACAGCCATGGCCCACACAGCCTCTAGGCTGGGGTCTCTGGAGCCACACCACAGAACTGTGCCTGCTCTCTCCTAAGAAACTGCCCATTCCATTGGCCACAACTCTACAAAATAGTAGAAACCTCAAGGTCCCCAAGGACATCCCACTACCGCAAGCCGCACTTGACAAATAGGGGCATTATGACACAAGCTGAGCAACTGCTACCTCCATGCAGACACACAGACAGATATCCGCAGAGACTGAAGATTGAACCAGACAGGCCCCTAGGCCCTATTATGAACTCTGCTTTGGTGTCTAGGTATCACTTCTCAAAGGCCTGGGTTCGAAGACCAGCATACGCGGCTTTCCAGAGGCACCAGACAGAAGACCTCTCATCTCCACATGGGAAGCTTCCTTGTTGGAGTTGTGTCAAGCCCTTCCGGTTGGAGAATCCTGCAGAGTCCCTTAGCTACTGCCACATTCCAAGGTCTCCATGGCCACCAACCCACATTATGACTCATCCTCAGCAGAGTCCATTTAAACTCAGCCTTCTGGGTAGCTCACCCAAGAGCCCGCAGATTGAGCGTGCCTTGTCTCGACCAGGCAATGGGAAGGTGAGTTGGCGTTTCTCGGCATCCATGCTTAGGGCCCTGCTCTCGAGTCTTTCTGTATGGGGCATCCTGGAACCATCCAATAGTACTCGACTGTCCTGAAGAAGGAAACTTTGAAGTTTGGAGAGGCTCACAACTCCCAGCATAGGGAAACCTCCCTGGCCTCATGACGCCCCCACCCCCTTCAGGAAGGGGCCGTCATGGACACAAACTCCAGCTTGAGGCAACATCTGATACTCGCCCTGACCTCACCTGCAGGAGATCTCGATTCAGCCTCTGCAGAGTGGGCCTGCCATGCTCTTGGTCCCAAAACTCGTGCTAGCTTGTGTTTTCAGACTTCCTTCCTCACAATCCTGGCCACACCCCTCCAGTTTGGCAATTCTGGAGACACAATGCAGCACTCTGCCTGCTCTCCAGAAGAAAAATGTTGCCCTATAGGGCTAACCAGAAACGCCAAATGAGTAACAACCTGCATGCCACTCGACCATACCCCAATTATACAGTCTAGCCTGTGCACTAAAGCCCTGTCTGACACAGCCTGAGGGCAGACCTCCAGTCCAACACCCAGACAGCTGGCCGTACACAGAGCATATCACACCCACAATGGCTTTAGGCCATCATCTCTACCCAACCTCAGTTTTCACCTTCAGAACCTAGACCTTATCTCCACTCACTGCTCAGGAGTGAACGTGATGCAAGAATCAGAACTTCTCCTTCGCCTTGGCAAAAAACGTAGTGGTTGGCGTGTTGTCCAATGTTCATTGTAGGAGAAAGCAGCATGGACTATGAGGCCCCACATATCCCTGAGGGCCACAATGTGCACAAACACACATTGAGACCCTCAGCGTGAGCCATATCCTCATGTAAAGCCTCTTAGTGACTGGAACAACAGCCCACATATGGGGCTTACAAAGCCCCAGTCCCCCAATCTCAACCAGAGTTCGAGATGTCTAGTCACCCCTACTCAGGGCTCTACTCGGGAATCCCTCTTTGGTGGGACACCTGAGGTAAAAAAAAAAAAAAAAAAAAAAAATATATATATATATATATATATATATATATATATATATATATACACACAGAACGGACTCTTCCAATCCACAGAATGATCCCAATCACTTGGGATCAGGCCATATCACCAGAGAAAAAATTGTCCATGGCCCTTGAGGACACCCCGACATTCCACGGCCACCGTTGACACAAAATTCAGAGACAAAAGCCTGAGCAAGCGCCACATACTCGCCCTTTGTTCATAGCCCGGAAAATTCTCACGGCCTGTAGATCGAGCCTTCATACATACATCCCCAAACCTAAGCTGAGTTTGTGTTCTCAGACTTCTGTCCCCACAGGCATGGCCCACACACCATCCAAGCTGGGGCCCCTGGAGCCACACCTCAGGACTTTGGCTTCCCTCTCCAGGGGAATTCTGCCATTTCCATTGGCCACAACCCTATAGATTAGGAGAATCCTCCAAACTCCCCCAGGCCATCCGAATTGTGTTGGCTGCCCAGGACACACAGGGATGATCTTTCACAAGTTAGGAAACCACCTCCACTCAGACCCAGAGACAGATATCCCCATAGAATAAGATTGAACTGGACGGGCACTGAGGCCCTAATCAGATCCATTGATTTTGATTCCAGTCATCTCTCCTCAGAGGCCTGGTTTCCAATACCAGCATATGGGAGATTCCTTAGGCACTCATCAAAACAATTCTCTTCTCTACATAGGAAACATACTCTTTAGAGCTCCATCAAAACCTCCGGTTATGAACATCCCTCAAGGCCCCGGATCAAGCACCCCATTCCAAGGTCTAAATGGACACAAATGCACATTATGACCCATCCTCAACTCACCCATTTCAAAACACCCGCCTCGGTTGCTCCCCTAGATCCAGCAGATCGAACTTGCCTTGGCTCTATGAGACACTTGGAATGGGAGGCAGGCTGCCCAGGCATCCATCCTTAGAACCCTGCTCTGGATAACTTTCTTATGGTATGTCCTGGAGCCATCCAACATGTCTCGACTGTCCCACAGAAGGAATCATTGTGGTTTGGAGCATCTCACACTTCCCATAGTGGGAAAACCTCCATGTCCTCGTGACACCCTCCCCTTCATGAATGGGCCGTCATGGACAGAAACTCCGACCTAAGAAAACGTCTGATCCTAGCTCTGTCTTCAGGTATACGGGATCTCGAATCATCTCTGCAGAGGGTGCCTGCCGTCCCCTCACCCTGAAATCTAAGTCTGGCTTGTGTTCTCAGAATGTTTTGCTCACACTCCTGGCCCACAAGCCTTCCAGATTGGGAATTTTGGAGTCACTATGTGGCACTGTGTCTTCCCTCAAGAAGAAAAACGTTGCCCTCTGGGGCTACCCAGTAACCACAAATGAGTACCATCCTGCACGAAACTCGACTGCACCCCAATGATGCAGTCTAGCCTGGGCACTAATTCCCTGTCTGCCACAGCCTGAGCCTGCACCTCCCAACCCACACTCAACAGCTGGCCGAACACTGAGCACATCAGACACACCATGGCCTTAGGGTTTCATCTCTTCCCAACCTCAGTTTTCAGGCTTCAGAACCTAGACCTTAAATCCAATCACAGTCCAGGAGTGAAAGTGTTGCAGAAAATAGAACTCCATCTTCCCCATTGCCAGAAAACTTGTGGTTCCCATACTGTGCAACGTTCAGTGTAGGAGAAACCAGCATGGTACATTAGGCCACGCCCTGACTTGAGGGGCTCCTTGGGCACAAAAACACATTGTGAAACTCAGCGTGAGACCTATCCTCATTTAAAGCCTCTTATTGACTGGAACAACAGCCCACATATGGGGCTTGCCAAGCCCCTAGTCCCCCAATCTCAACCAGAGTTCGAGATGTCTAGTCACCCCTACTCAGGGCTCTACTCCGGAATCCCTCTTTGGTGGGACATCTGAGGTAAAAAAAAAATACAGAAAGGACTCTTCCCATCCACACAATGAACTCAACCAATTGGGATCAGGCCAAATCACCAGAGAAAGTTTTGTCCATGGCCCTTGAGGACACCCCGACATTCCACGGCCACCGTTGACACAAAATCCAGAGATAAAAGCCTGAGCAAGCGCCACATACTCGCCCTTTGTTCATATACCGGAAAATTCTCACGGTCTGTAGATCGAGCCTTCATACATACATCCCCAAACCTAAGCTGAGTTTGTGTTTTCAGACTTCTGTCCCCACAGTCCTGGCCCACACACCATCCAAGCTGGGGCCCCTGGAGCCACTACTCAGGACTGTGGCTTCCCTCTCCAGGGGAATTCTGCCATTTCCATTGGCCACAACCCTATAGATCAGGAGAATCCACCAAACTCCCCGAGGCCATCCGAATAGTGTTGGCTGCCCAGGACAAACAGGGATGATCTTTCACAAGTTAGGAAACTACCTCCACTCAGGCCCAGAGACAGATATCCCCATAGAATAAGATTGAACTGGAAGGGCACTTAGGCCCTAATCAGATCCATTGCTTTTGATTCCAGTCATCTCTCCTCAGAGGCCTGGTTTCCAATACCAGCATATGGGAGATTCATTAGGCACTCTTCAAAACAATTCTCTTCTCTACATAGGAAACATACTCTTTAGAGCTCCATCAAAACCTCCGGTTATGAACATCTTTCAAGGCACCGGATCAAGCACCCCATTCTAAGGTCTACATGGACACAAATGCACATTATGACCCATCCTCAACTCACCCATTTCAACACACCCGCCTCGGTTGCTCCTCTAGATCCAGCAGATCGAACTTGCCTTGGCTCTAGGAGACACCTGGAATGGGAGGCAGGCTGCCCAGGCATCCATCCTTAGAACCCTGCTGTGGATAACTTCCTTATGGGATGTCCTGGAGCCATCCAACAGGTCTCGACTGGCCCACAGGAGGAATCATTGTGGTTTGGAGCATCTCACAATTCCCATCGTGGGAAAACCTCCATGTCCTCGTGACACCCTCCCCTTCATGAAGGGGCCGTCATGGACAGAAACTCCGACCTAAGCCAACGTCTGATCCTAACTCTGTCTTCAGGTATACGGGATCTCGAATCATCTCTGCAGAGGGTGCCTGCCGTCCCCTCACCCCGAAATCTATGTCTGGCTTGTGTTCTCAGAATTTTTTCCTCACACACCTTGCCCACAAGCCTTCCAGTTTGGGAATTCTGGAGCCACTATGTGACACTGTGTCTTCCCTGCAGAAGAAAAACGTTGCCCTCTGGGGCTACCCAGTAACCACAAATGAGTACCATCCTGCACGAAACTCGACTGCACCCCAATGATACAGTCTAGCCTGGGCACTAATTCCTTGTCTGCCACAGCCTGAGCCTGCACCTCCCAACGCACACCCAACAGCTGGCCGAACACTGAGCACATCAGACACACCATGGCCTTAGGTCTTCATCTCTTCCCAACCTCAGTGTTCAGGCTTCAGAACCTAGACCTTAAATCCAATCACAGTCCAGGAGTGAAAGTGTTTCAGAAATTAGAACTCCATCTTCCCCATGGCCAGAAAACTTGTGGTTCCCATACTGTACAACGTTCAGTGTAGGAGACACCAGCATGGTACATTAGGACACGCCCTGACTTGAGGGGCTCCTTGGGCACAAAAACACATTGTGAAACTCAGTGTGAGACCTATCCTCAATGAAGGCCTCTCAGTGTCTGGACCAAGAGCCCACATATGGGGCTTGCCATGTTCTTAGGTCCCAATGTTAACCAGAGTTCTTGTTTTCCAATAGCCCCCATCCACGACTCTGCTCTGGCATCCCTCTTTTGGTGGTCCACCTGAGGTAAAATAACAAAAAAACAAAAAACAAAAAAAAAAATAAACAAAAAAAACAGAAAGGCCTCCTCCCTTCCCACAGAATGTCCCCGAACTCTTGGGATCGGGTCAAATCCCCAGAAAGGGAGCCTCATCGATGGCCCATGAGGACACCCCGACATTCCATGGCAATCGGTGACACATTTCCAGAAACAAAAAAAAAAAAAGCATGAGCAAGCACCTCACATTCGCCCTTTGTTCATATCCCGAAGAGTTCTCCTCGCGGTCTATAGATCGGGCCGGCCATACCTACATCCCCCAACCTAAGTGGAGTTTGTGTTTTCAGACATTTGTCCAAATAGCCCTGGACCACAAACTCTCCGCACTTGGGTCCCTGGAGCCACACCTAAGGACTGTGCTTCCCTTTCAAGGGAATTCTTCCCATTCCATTGGCCACAACCTTGCAAATGAGGAAAAACCTCCAAAGTCACCGAGGCCATCCCAATAGTGTAGGCCGCCCAGCACAAACAGGGGTGATCTCAAACCAGCTGAGCAACTACTTCCACTCAGACAACAGATGTCCCCAGAGAAGAATATTGAACCAGACAGGCCCCTAGGCCCTAATCAGATCCATTGCTTTGGTTTCCAGGCATCTCTCCTCAGAGGCCTCATTTCCAATACCAGCATATGGTGGTTTCCTGAGGCACCAATAAGAATAAATCTCGTCTCCCCATGGAAAACTTGCTCATTGGAGCTTTGTCATAACCTCTGGTTAGGAGAATCCTTCAGGGCCCTGGTGCCACTGCCCCATACCAAGGTCTCCATGGACTCAAACCAACATTAAGACCATCCTCAGGAAAGTCCATTTCAACTCAGACCCCTCTGTTGCTACCCCAAGCCAGCAGATTAAACGTTTCTTGTTGCTAGGAGACAATTGGAATGTGAGGCTGCTGCCAAGGCATTCATACGTAGAACCCTGTTCTTGAAAAATACCTTATAAGACGTCCTGGAGCCATCCAACAAATCTTAATTGTCCCACAGGAGGAATCCTTGCGGTTTGGAGCATCTCACAACTCCAATAGTGGCAAAAACACATGGCCTCATAATCCCCCCTTTTCTTGAAGGTGCCAACATGGACAGAAACTCAAACCTGAGCCAAAGTCTGATCCTCGACTGACTTCAGACGCATGAGATCTCAATTCAGCTCTGCAGAGTGTGCCTGCCATGTCCTTGCCCCGAAACCTAAGCCTAGCTTGTGTTCTCAGCTTCCGTCCTCACTCTCCTGGCCCACAAGCCCTCCAGTTTGGGAATTCCGAAGACACAATGCAGCACTCTGCCTGCCCTCCAGAAGAAAAACTTTGCCCTATGCTGCTAATAAGAAACCCCAAATGATTTTCTAATTCATGTCACTCGATGGTAAAGCAATTATAGTCTACCCTGTATACTAATTCCCTGTCTGGCACAGCCTGAGACAAGACATCCCAAACGACACCCACACAGCTGGCCCCAACCTGGACACATAGGACCCGCTATTGCTGTAGGTCGTCATCTCTTCCCAACCTCGGTTTTCAGGCTTCAGAACCTAGACCTTATCTCCAATCACTGCCCGAGGTGAACGTGATGCAGAAATTAGAATTCCTCTTTCCCCATGGCCAGAAACCTTGTGGTTGGCATGTTGTCCAACGTTCAATGTGGGAAAAACGGCATTGTCCGAAAGGCCACGCCAGTGCTTGACGGCCGCCTAGGGCACAGACATGCATTGTGACCTGCAGTGTGAGTCCCGTATTAAAGTAACGCCTCTCAGTGGCTAAACCAAGATCCTGCATATGGGGCTTGTCATATCCATAGGCCCCGAGGCTTAACCAGAGGGCGAGTATTCCAGTTTTCAGTACCCACTGCTATGCTCTAGAATCCCTCTACTCGGGGGACACATGAAGCAGAAAACAGGGCACTTCCCTTCCCACAGAATGACCCCAAACTCTTGGGGGCTGGACAAACTACCAGAGAGGGAGACTTCTACGACCCATGAGGCAACTCCTACATTAAACGGCCATTGTGGACAAAACATCCAGAGACAAAAGCCTGAGCGACTGCCTCCCTCTCACCCTTCTTTCATATCCAGAGGAGCTCCCCTCATGGACTGTAGATCAGGCCTGCCGTAACCTCGGCCCCAAACCTGAGCTGAGTTAGGGTTTTTGGATGTCTGTCTGCACAGCCATGGCCCACAGAGCCTCCAGTGTGGGTCTCTAGAGCCACACCACAGAACTGTGCCTGCTCTCTCCTAAGAAACTGCCCATTCCATTGGCCACAACTCTACAAAATAGTAGAAACCTCAAGGTCCCCAAGGACATCCCATTACCGCAAGCCGCACTGGACAAATAGGGGCATTATGACACAAGCTGAGCAACTACTACCTCCATGCAGACACACAGCAGATATCCGCAGAGACAGAAGATTGAACCAGACAGGCCCCTAGGCCCTATTATGAACTCTTGCTTTGGTATCCAGGTATCACTCCTCAGAGGCCTGGGTTCGAAGACCAGCATACGGGGCTTTCCTGAAGCACCAGACAGAAGACCTCTCATCTCCACATGGGAAGCTTCCTTGTTGGAGTTGTGTCAAGCCCTTCGGGTTGGAGAATCCTGCAGAGTCCCTTAGCTACTGCCACATTCCAAGGTCTCCATGGCCACCAACCCACATTATGACTCATCCTCAGCAGAGTCCATTTAAACTCAGCCTTCTGGGTAGCTCACCCAAGAGCCCGCAGATTGAGCGTGCCTTGTCTCGACCAGGCAATGGGAAGGTGAGTTGGCGTTTCTCGGCATCCATGCTTAGGGCCCTGCTCTCGAGTCTTTCTGTATGGGGCATCCTGGAACCATCCAATAGTACTCGACTGTCCTGAAGAAGGAAACTATGAAGTTTGGAGAGGCTCACAACTCCCAGCATAAGAAAACCTCCCTGGCCTCATGACGCCCCCACCCCCTTCAGGAAGGGGTCGTCATGGATACAAACTCCAGCTTGAGGTAACATCTGATACTCGCCCTGACCTCACCTGCAGGAGATCTCGATTCAGCCTCTGCAGAGTGGGCCTGCCATGCTCTTGGTCCCAAAACTCGTGCTAGCTTGTGTTTTCAGACTTCCTTCCTCACAATCCTGGCCACTCCCCTCCAGTTTGGCAATTCTGGAGACACAATGCAGCACTCTGCCTGCCCTCCAGAAGAAAAATGTTGCCCTATAGGGCTAACCAGAAACGCCAAATGAGTAACAACCTGCATGCCACTCGACCATACCCCAATTATACAGTCTAGCCTGTGCACTAAAGCCCTGTCTGACACAGCCTGAGGGCAGACCTCCAGTCCAACACCCAGACAGCTGGCCGTACACAGAGCATATCACACCCACAATGGCTTTAGGCCATCATCTCTACCCAACCTCAGTTTTCACCTTCAGAACCTAGACCTTATCTCCACTCACTGCTCAGGAGTGAACGTGATGCAAGAATCAGAACTTCTCCTTCGCCTTGGCAAGAAACCTAGTGGGTGGCGTGTTGTCCAATGTTCATTGTAGGAGAAAGCAGCATGGACTATGAGGCCCCACATATCCCTGAGGGCCACAATTTACACAAAAACACATTGTGACCCTCAGCGTGAGCCCTATTCTCATTTAAAGCCTCTTAGTGACTGGAACAACAGCCCACATATGGGGCTTGCCAAGCCCCTAGTCTTCCAATCTCAACCAGAGTTCGAGATGTCTAGTCACCCCTACTCAGGGCTCTACTCTGGAATCCCTCTTTGGTGGGACACCTGAGGTAAAAAAAAAAAATACAGAAAGGACTCTTCCCATCCACAGAATGAACTCAACCAATTGGGATCAGGCCAAATCACCAGAGAAAGAATTGTCCATGGCCCTTGAGGACACCCCGACATTCCACGTCCACAGTTGACACAAAATCCAGAGATAAAAGCCTGAGCAAGCGCCACATACTCGCCCTTTGTTCATAGACCGGAAAATTCTCACGGTCTGTTGATCGAGCCTTCATACATATATCCCCAAACCTAAGCTGAGTTTGTGTTTTCAGACTTCTGTTCCCACAGTCCTGGCCCACACACCATCCAAGCTGGGGCCCCTGGAGCCACACCTCAGGACTGTGGCTTCCCTCTCCAGGGGAATTCTGCCATTTCCATTGGTCACAACCCTATAGATTAGGAGAATCCACCAAACTCCCCGAGGCCATCTGAATAGTGTTGGCTGCCCAGGACAAACAGGGATGATCTTTCACAAGTTAGGAAACTACCTCCACTCAGCCCCAGAGACAGATATCCCCATAGAATAAGATTGAACTGGAAGGGCACTTAGGCCCTAATCAGATCCATTGCTTTTGATTCCAGTCATCTCTCCTCAGAGGCCTGGTTTCCAATACCAGCATACGGGAGATTCATTAGGCACTCATCAAAACAATTCTCTTCTCTACATAGGAAACATACTCTTTAGAGCTCCATCAAAACCTCCGGTTATGAACATCCTTCAAGGCCCCGGATCAAGCACCCCATTCCAAGGTCTACATGGACACAAATGCACATTATGACCCATCCTCAACTCACCCATTTCAACACACCCGCCTCGGTTGCTCCTCTAGATCCAGCAGATCGAACTTGCCTTGGCTCTAGGAGACACCTGGAATGGGAGGCAGGCTGCCCAGGCATCCATCCTTAGAACCCTGCTGTGGATAACTTCCTTATGGGATGTCCTGGAGCCATCCAACAGGTCTCGACTGGCCCACAGGAGGAATCATTGTGGTTTGGAGCATCTCACAATTCCCATCGTGGGAAAACCTCCATGTCCTCGTGACACCCTCCCCTTCATGAAGGGGCCGTCATGGACAGAAACTCCGACCTAAGCCAACGTCTGATCCTAACTCTGTCTTCAGGTATACGGGATCTCGAATCATCTCTGCAGAGGGTGCCTGCCGTCCCCTCACCCCGAAATCTATGTCTGGCTTGTGTTCTCAGAATTTTTTCCTCACACACCTTGCCCACAAGCCTTCCAGTTTGGGAATTCTGGAGCCACTATGTGACACTGTGTCTTCCCTGCAGAAGAAAAACGTTGCCCTCTGGGGCTACCCAGTAACCACAAATGAGTACCATCCTGCACGAAACTCGACTGCACCCCAATGATACAGTCTAGCCTGGGCACTAATTCCTTGTCTGCCACAGCCTGAGCCTGCACCTCCCAACGCACACCCAACAGCTGGCCGAACACTGAGCACATCAGACACACCATGGCCTTAGGTCTTCATCTCTTCCCAACCTCAGTTTTCAGGCTTCAGAACCTAGACCTTAAATCCAATCACAGTCCAGGAGTGAAAGTGTTTCAGAAATTAGAACTCCATCTTCCCCATGGCCAGAAAACTTGTGGTTCCCATACTGTACAACGTTCAGTGTAGGAGACACCAGCATGGTACATTAGGCCACGCCCTGACTTGAGGGGCTCTTTGGGCACAAAAACACATTGTGAAACTCAGTGTGAGACCTATCCTCAATGAAGGCCTCTCAGTGTCTGGACCAAGAGCCCACATATGGGGCTTGCCATGTTCTTAGGTCCCAATGTTAACCAGAGGTCTGGTTTTCCAATAGTCCCCACCCACGACTCTGCTCTGGAATCCCTCTTTTGGTGGTCCACCTGAGGTAAAAAAAAAACAAACAAAAAACAAAACAACAAAAAAAAAAAAACAAAAAAAAAAAACAGAAAGGCCTCTTCCCTTCCCACAGAATGACCCCAAACTCTTAGGATCGGGTCAAATCCCCAGAAAGGGAGCCTCATCGATGGCCCATGAGGACACCCCGACATTCCATGGCAATCGTTGACACATTTGCAGAAAAAAAAAAAAAAGAAGCATGAGCATGCACCTCACATTCGCCCTTAGTTCATATCCCGAAGAGTTCTCCTCACGGTCTATAGATCGGGCCGGCCATACCTACATCCCCCAACCTACGTGGAGTTGGTGTTTTCAGACTTTTGTCCAAATAGCCCTGGACCACAAACGCTCCACACTTGGGTCCCTGGAGCCACACCTCAGGACTGTGCTTCCCTTCAAGGGTATTCTTCCCATTCCATTGGCAACAACCTTGCAAATGAGGAAAAACCTCCAAAGTCACCGACAGGCATGTGTCCTCAAAAGCCTGATTCCAATACCAGCATAGGGGTTTTTCTGAGGCACCCATCAGAATAAATCTAGTCTCCACAAGGAAACTTGTGCATCGAGCTATGTCAAAAGCTTAGGAGAATACTTCAGGGTCCCGGTGCCACCACCCCATTTTAAGGCCCTCATGGACACAAACACACATTAGGACCCATCCTCAGGAAAGTCCATTTCAAGTCAGCCACTCCTGTTGCTCACGCAGAGCCATCAGATCTAAACTGTCTTGTTGCTAGGAGAAAATTTAAATGCGAGGCGGGCTTCCCAGGCATCCATCTGCGAACGGTGCTCTGGAGTCATTCCATATGGGATGTACTGGAGCTGTCCAACAGGTCTCAATTGTCCCGCAGAAGGAATCCTTGAAGTGGGCATCCCACAAATGCCAACGTGGGAAAACCTCAATGGCCTCGAGATTCCACTCCCTTCATGAAGTGGCCGTCATACTCAGAAACTCCAACTTGAGCCAAAGTCTGATCCTCGCCCTGACTTCTGATGGATGAGATATTGGTTCAGATCTGCAGGGGGTACCTGCCATGCCCCCCCGAAACCCAAGTCTAGCTTGTCTTCTCAGACTTCCGTCCTCACACTCCTGGCCCCGAAGCCCTCAAGTTTGGCAATTCCGGACCCACAATGCAGCACTCTGCCTGCCCTCTAGAAAAAAAATTATTGCCTCATAAGCTGTTCAGACAACTTATATGAGGATAAATCTACATGGCACTCGACTATACCCAAATTATATAGTCTATCCTGGGCAGTAATGCACTGTTGAACACAATCTGAGCCCGGACCTCCTGACCAACACCCAGAAAGCTGACCGCACACTGAGCACATAAAACCCGCCATGGCCTTAGGTCATCATCTCTTCCCTACCTCAGTTTTCAGGTTTCAGAACCGAGACCTTATCTCCAATCACTGCCCAGGGGTGAGTGTGATGCAGAGATCAGAACTCCTCCTTACCCATGGCAAGAACCCTTGTGGTTGGCACATTGTTCAACGTTCAGTTTAGGAGAAACCAGCATTCACCCTGAGGCCCCGCCCATTCTTGAGTGTTACGAGGGCATACACACGCATTGTGACCCTCAGCATAAGTCCTGTCCTCTAGTAAGTCCTCTCAGTGGCTGGACCATTAGATGTCATAATGGGCTTGACATGTCCCTAGGCCCCAATTTTTAACCAGATTTCTGATTGTCCAGTCACCCCTCCCCAGGGCTCTACTCTGGAATCCCTCATTTGGAGGGACACCTGAGGTTAAAAAAGAAAACAACAACAACAACAACAACAACAAAAGGACTTCTTCCAGCCCTCAGAATGACCCAAACTCTTTGGACGGGGCAAAACCACCAGAGATTAAGACTCGTCCATTTCCCATGAAGTCACCCAGAAATTCCACGACCATGAGTGACACGATATCCAGAGACAAAAACTTGAGCAGGAGCCTCACACTCGCCCTTCTTTCAAATCCCGAAGAGTTCTCCTCATGGTCTGTAGAATCGTCATGCCATACTTATGACCCGAAACATAATCCGAGTTTGTGTTTTCAGACAACTGTCCAAACAGCCCTGGCCTACACAACCTACAGGCTCAGGCCCCTGGAGCCAAACCTCAGGACTGTACTTGCCCTCTCCAAGGGAATTGTGTATGCCCATT
This sequence comes from Mustela nivalis, assembly GCF_964662115.1. NCBI lineage: Eukaryota > Metazoa > Chordata > Mammalia > Carnivora > Mustelidae > Mustela > Mustela nivalis. The sequence goes on from NW_028136522.1 coordinate 1,848,501, forward strand.
CCAATGGCCACAGCCCTTCTAATAGGATAAACCTCCAAAGTCCCTGATCCATCTTAATAGTTTTGGCTTCCCAGGAAAAACAGGGGCAATCTGAGCCCAAGTGAGCACCTACCTGCACTCAGACCCATAGACAGATGTCCCCAGAGGTAAAAAGGAAAGAACAGGCCCCTAGGCACTAATCAGATCCATTGCTTTGGTTTCCAGGCATCTCTCCTCAGAGGTCTGGATTTCAAAAGCAGCATATAGCTGTTTCTTGACTCACCCATCAGAAAACATCTCATCTACACATGGGAAACTTGTACGTTGCAGCTGTGTCAAAGCCTCTGTTTAGGAGAACCCTTGAGGGCCCCAGTGCCACCGCTTCATTCCAAAGTCTCCATAGACACAAAAGCACGTTAGGACCCATCCCCAGGGGTGTCAATTTCAATGCCGCGTCCTTGGTTGCTCCCCACAGATTCAGGAGATCTAACCTGTCTTGTTGCTAGGAGACAATTGGAATGCGAGGTGGGCTACCCAGCTATCCATCCTTAGAACCCTGCTCAGAATCATTGGCCTGGAGACAAACAACATGTCTCAATTGTCCTGCAGAAGACTCTCTGCAGTTTGGAGCTTCTCACAACTCCCATCGTGGGAAAACCCCCATGGCCTCGTGATGCCCCCCCATTAATGAAGGGGCCATGAGGGACAGAAACTCCAACCTGAGCGATCGTCTGATCCTCGCCCTGACTTCAGATGCACGAGATCTCGATTCAGGTCTGTAGATTGTGCCTGCCATGGCCTCACCCATAAACCTAAGCCTAGCTTGTGTTCTCAGACTTTTGTCGTCAGACTACTGGCCCACATGCCCTCCAGTTTGGCAATCCAGAACTACAATGCAGCACTCTGCCTGCCCGCCATAAGAAAAACATTATCCTCTGGGGCTATCCAGTAACCCCAAATGAGGATCAACCTGCACCGACCTTGGCTGTACCCCAAATACATAGGCTGACCAGGGCACTAATGCCCTTTCTGACACAGCCTGAGCCTGGAACCCCTGGCCCCTCCCAGACAGCTGGCCGCACACTGAGCACATCGAGCCGCCATGGCCTTAAGTCGTCATCTCTTCCCAAACTCGGTTTTCAGGTTTCAGAACCTAGACCTTATCTCCAATCACTGCCCAGGTTGAAGGTGATGCAGAAATCAGAACTCCTTCCCCATGGCAAGAAGCCTTGTGGTTGGCATGTTGTCCAACGTTCAGTGTCATTGAAACCAGTGTGGCCCATGAGGCCCCGCCCATGCTCGCTGGCCACATTGGTCACAAACACACATTGTGACCCTCAGGCTGAGCCCAGTCCTCAAGTAAGGCCACTCAGTGGCTGGATGAAGAGATAGCATATTGGGCTTGCCATGCCCCTAGGCCCCAATTTTTAACCATAGTTCGGGTTGTCCCTTCAGTCTTCCCCGCGGCTTGGCTTTGGAATTCCTCTTTTGGTGGGACACCTGAGGTAACAAACCTGAAAGGAGACCTCCCATCCCACAGATTGACGAAAAGCAATTGGGAATCGGGCCAAATCCTCAGAGAGGAAGATTCGTCCATGGCCCATGAGGGCTCCCCGACATTCCATGGCCATCGCTGATACAAAATCCAGAGACAAAAGCCTGAGTAAGCGCCTCAGACTCGCACTTTCTTCATATCCTGAAGAGTTCTTCTCATGGTTTGTAGATCGGGCCTGCCATACCTACGTCCCCAAACTTAAGCTGAGTTTGTGTTTTCAGACTTCTGTCCTCAAAATCTTGGGCCACACACTCTCCAGGCTGGGACCCTGGAGCCACACATTAAAACTGTGCCTACCAATCCATGGGAATTCTGCCCATTCCATGGTCTAAAATCGTACAAATTAGGAGAAACCTCCAAAGTCCCTGAGGCCATCCCAATAGTGTAGGTCGCTCGGAACAAACAAGGGCTGTCTGACACCAGCTGATAATCGACCTCCACTCATACCATAAATGGATGTCCCCAGAGAAGAAGATTGAACCAGACAGGACCCTAGGCCATAATAGGATCCATTGCTTTGGGTTACAGGCATGTGTCCTCAAAAGCCTGATTCCAATATGAGCATAGGGGTTTTCCTGAGGCACCCATCAGAACTCATCTCGTCTCCACAAGGAAACCCGTGCAGGGGAGCCATGTCCAAAGCTTAGGAGAGTACTTTAGTGTCCCGGTGCCACCGCCCCATTCCAAGGCCCTCATGGACACAAAAACACATTAGGACCCATCCTCAGGAAAGTCCATTTCAACTCAGCCACCCCGGTAGCTCCGGCAGAGCCATCACATCTAAACTGTCTTGTTGCTAGGAGACAATTGGAAAGCGAGGCGGGCTTCCCAGGCATCCATCCGCGAACGGTGCTCTGGAGTCATTCCATATGGAATGTCCTGGAGCTGTCCAACAGGTCTCAATTGTCCCGCAGGAGGAATCCTGGAAGGGGGCATCCCACAACTCCCAACGTGGGAAAACCTCAATGGCCTCGAGATTCCGCTCCCTTCATGAAGCGGCCATCATGCTCAGAAACTCCAACCTGAGCCAACGTCTGATCCTCACCCTGACTTCTGATGGATGAGATATTGGTTCAGATCCGCAGGGGGTACCTGCCGTGCCCTCGCCCTGAAACCCAAGTCTAGCTTGTCTTCTCAGACTTCCGTCCTCACACTCCTGGCCCCGAAACCCTCGAGTTTGGCAATTCCGGACACACAATGCAGCACCCTGCCTGCCCTCTAGAAAAAAAATTATTGCCTCATGAGCTGCCCAGGCACCTTAAATGAGGATAAACCTACACAGCACTCGACTTTACCCAAATTATATAGTCTAACCTGGGCACTCATGCACTGTCGAACACAACCTGAGCCCGGACCTCCTGACCAACACCCAGAAAGCTGACCGCACACTGAGCACATAAAACCCGCCATGGCCTTAGGTCATCATCTCTTCCCTACCTCAGTTTTCAGGCTTCAGAACCGAGACCTTATCTCCAATCACTGCCCAGGGGTGAGTGTGATGCAGAAATCAGGACTCCTCCTTACCCATGGCAAGAACCCTTGTGGTTGGCACGTTGTCCAACGTTCAGTGTAGGAGAAACCAGCATTCACCCTGAGGCCCTGCCCATTCTTGAGTGGGACGAGGGCATACACACGTATTGTGACCCTCAGCATGAGTCCTGTCCTCTAGTAAGTCCTCTCAGTGTCTGGACCATTAGATGTCATAATGGGCTTGACATGTCCCTAGGCCCCAATTTTTAACCAGATATATGACTGTCCAGTCGCCCCTCCCCAGGGCTCTACTCTGGAATCCTTCATTTGGTGGGACAACTGAGGTTAAAAAAGAAAAAAAAACAACAACGACAACAAAAAAAACCGGACTTCTTCAAGCCCACAGAATGACCCAAAACTGTTTGGACGGGGCCAAACCACCAGAGAGTAAGACTCGTCCATTTCCCATGAAGTCACCCAGAAATTCCACGAACATGAGTGACACGATATCCAGAGACAAAAACTTGAGCAGGAGCCTCACACTCGCTCTTCTTTCAAATCCCGAAGGGTTCTCCTCATGGACTGTAGATCAGTCCTGCTATACCTATGACCCGAAACATAAGCCGAGTTTGTGTTTTCAGACAATTGTCCAAACAGCCCTGGCCTACACAACCTACAGGCTCAGGCCCCTGGAGCCAAACCTGAGGACTGTACTTGCCCTCTCCAAGGGAATTGTGTGTGCCCATTCCAATGGCCACAACCCTTCTAATAGGATAAACCTCCAAAGTCCCTGATCCATCTCAATAGTGGTGGCTTCCCAGGAAAAACAGGGGCAATCTGAGCCCAACTGAGCACCTACCTGCACTCAGACCCATAGACAGATGTCCCCAGAGGTAAAAAGGAAAGAACAGGCCCCTAGGCACTAATCAGATCCATTGCTTTGGTTTCCAGGCATCTCTCCTCAGAGGCCTGGATTTCAAAAGCAGCATATAGCTGTTTCTTGACTCACCCATCAGAAAACATCTCATCTACACATGGGAAACTGGCACGTTGAAGCTGTGTCAAAGCCTCTGTTTCGGAGAACCCTTCAGGGCCCCAGTGCCACCGCTTCATTCCAAGGTCTCCATAGACACAAAAGCACATTAGGACCCATGCCCAGGGGTGTCCATTTCAACTCAGTGTCCTCGGTTGCTCCCCACAGATCCAGGAGATCTAACCTGTCTTGTTGCTAGGAGACAATTGGAATTCGAGGTGGGCTACCCAGCCATCCATTCTTAGAACCCTGCTCAGAATCCGTATGGGGCCTCCTGGAACCATTTAATAGGACTAGACTGTCGTGCAGAAGGAAACCTTGAGTTTTGGAGTAGTTCACAAATCCCATCGTAAACAAACCTCCCTGGCCTCATGAAGCCCCCACACACTACAGGAAGAGGCCATGCTGGACAAAAACTCTAGCCTGAGGCACGTCTTAGTTGACATGACCTCAGTGCAGGAGATCTCGATTCAGCCTCTGCAGAGTGGGCCTGCCGTGCTCTCGGTCCCAAACCTCACGCTAGCTTGTGTTTTCAGACTTCCTTCCTCACACACCTGGCAAACAAGCCCTCCAGACTAGGAACTCCAGAACCACAACCCAGCCCAGTGTCTGCCCAATGGAAGAAAAACGTTTCCCTGTGGGGCTCTCCAGAAAACCCAGATGAGGATCAACCTGCTCGGGCCTCGATGTTACCCGACCTGGATAGGCTGCTCTGGACACTCATGCTCTGTCTGACACAGCCTGAAGCCAGACGTCCAGACAGACAAGGAGACAGATGACCGCACACCCAGCACTTCGGACACGCCATGGCCTTAATCTGTCACCTCTTCCTAACCTTGGTTTTCAGATATCTGAACCTAGACATTATATCAATTCTCCAGACAGCTGGGCATCGCAAGCACAAAACAGAACTCCTCCTTCCCCATGGCTGTCAAGCTTGCTCTTGGCATGGAGTCACACCATCAGGGTGGGAGAAACCTTCATGGCCACTGATGCCACGCCCAAACTTGAGTGCTGCTTGGGCACAAATTCACACTGTGACCCTCAGCATGAGCCCCATGTCAAAGAAAGGCCTGTCAGGGCCTGGACCAAGAGCCCGCATATGGGGCTTGCGAAGCCCCTATGCACCCAATCCTCACCAGGGTTTCAGTTTTCCAGTCGCCCCGCCTGTACCTGGGGCTCTGCTCAGGAATCCCTTTCTTGGAGAGACACATGAGCCAGACAACACGACTCCACCCTTCCCACAAAATGACCCCAAACTCTTGGGAGCTGGGACAAATCCCCAGAGAGGGATACTCGTCCACAGTCCCTGAGGCCACCCCTCCAATCCACGGCTATCCCGGATACAACATCCAGAGACAAAAGCCTGAAGGAACGCCTCCCACTCGCTCTTGTTTCAGAGTCCCAGGAGCTCCGTCTCGGGCTGTACATACGGCCTGCCCTACCCTAGGCGCCACTCATAAGCTGAGTTTGTGTTTTCAGACTTCTGTGCCCACAGCCTGGACCCACACAACCTCCAGGCTAGTGCCTCTGGAGCCACAGCGAAAGATTGTGCCTGCCCTCTCCAAGGACAGTGTGCCCAATCCATTGACCACAACCCTACAGGTTAGGGAAAAGCTCCAAGGCCCCTGAGGCCATCAATAGTGTCGGCCATCCTGGACTAAGAGGGGCTCTCTGACACCAGCGGAGCAACTATCTCCACTTAGACTCTCAGACAGAATCCCCAGAGACAGAAGGTTGAAATGGGCAGGTCCCCAGGCCCTAATCTGAACCTTAGCTTTGGTTTTCATGTGTCCGTCCTCAGAGGACTGTTTTCGTAGACCAGCACACGGGGCTTTTCCGAGGCACCAAACTAAACCTCTCTCGTCTCCACATGGGGAGCTTTCTTACTGGGGATGTATCAAACCCTTCAGGTAGGAGACTTCCGCAGGGCCACTGAACAACCAGCACATTCCAAGGTCTCCATGGACCCAAACTCACATTATGACGCATCCTCAGGAGAGGCCATTTCAACTCAGCCCCCTGGGTAGCGTGCCCCAGAGGCAGCATATCAAACATATCTTGTCGCTAATGGCCAATGGGAATGCGAGGCATGCTGTACAGGGATCCATCCTTAGGACCCTGCTCTCCAGTCCTTCCGTATGGTATGTCCTGGAGTCATGCAACAGGACTCGAATGTCCCGCAGAAGGAAACCTTGTGGTTTGGAGAAACCTCTAAACTCAGCGTGGGAATACATTTTTGGCCTCATGAGGCCCCCGCTTCATGAAGCTGCCATCATGGAAACATACTCCAGCCTCAGCCAACGTCTGATCCTCAGCCTGACTTCAGATGCAGGAGATTTTGATTCAGCCTCTGCAGAGTGGGCCTGCTCTGCCCCTGGCTCCAATCCTCACCCTAGCTTGTGTTTTCAGACTTCCGTCCTCATACACCAAGTCCAAAAACCCTTCCTACTGGGAATTCTGGGGCCACAATGAAGCACTCTGTCTGCATCCAAGGAGAAAAACATTGTCTATGGTGCTGCCCAGAAACCCCAAATGAGGATCAAACTGCTTGGCCCTCAGTAACACCCCAATTGCATAGGCTACCTTAAACACTGATGCTCTGTCGCAAATAGCCTGAGCCCAGACCTTACACAGACACCGACACAGCTGGCTGCACTTCCAGCACATTGGACCCGCCACTGCCTTAGGCCACCATCCATTCCCAACCTGGGTTTTCAGTCATCAGAACCTAGACCTTATCTCCAATCCCTGCACAGGGGGGAACCTGATGCACAAGTCAGAACCCCTCCTTCCCCATGGCAACAAACCGTGCTGCTGGCAGTGAGTCAAACTTTGTGTTTAGGAGAAAACGGCGTGGCCCATGAGGCCACACCCATGTGTGAGGGCCGCATTGGGCACAAACACACATTGAGACCCTCAGCTTGAGTACCTTATTCAAGTAACGCCTCTCAGTGACTGGACCAAGAGCCTGCATATGTGGCTTGCATTGCCCATAGGCACCCAGGACTAACTAGATGGTGTGTATTCCAGTTGAGGGAACCCACTGCTGTGCTCTAGATTCCCTCTCCTGGGGGGTCCCCTGTGGCAGAAAACAGTACACTTCCCTTCCCACAGAATGAACCCAAACACTTGGGAGCTTGGATAATCCCCCGAGAGGAAAGCTCTTCCTCGGCCCCTGAAGAAACCCCTACGCTGAACGGCCACTGTGAACGCAACAGCCAGAGACAAAAGCCTGAGCGACTGCCTCCCACTTGCCCTCCTTTGATATCCAGAGGATCTCCCCTCACGGACTGGAGATCAGGCCTGCCATTACCTTGGCCCCTAGCTGAGACAAGTTTGCTTTTTCAGACATCTGTCCCCACAGCCCTGGCAAACACAGCCTCTAGGCTGGGTCCTCTGGAGCCATAACACAGGACCGTGCCTGCTGTCTCCTGGGAAACTGTGTCCATTCCTTTGGCCACACACCTCCAGAATATGAGAAACCTCAAGGCACCCGAGGACATCCCACTACTGGGAGCCTCCCTGGACACACAGGGTATTCGGACACAAGCTGAGCAGCCACCTCCACAAAGGCATGCACACAGAGGTCAACAGAGATAGAAGGTTCTGCCGGCCAGGCCCTAAGGCCGTAATCTCAACTCTTGCTTTGGTTTCAAGGTGTCACTCCTCAGAGGCTTTGGTTCGAAGAACAGGATATGGGGCTTTCCTGAGTCACTGACCAGAACTCCTCTCGTCTCCACATGGGAAGCTCCCTTGTTGGAGCCGTGTCAAACACCTCATGTAGGATCATCCTGCAGAGTTACTGAGCCACCGCCACATTCCAAGGTCTCCCAGGCCACCAAGCCACAGTAGGACTCATCTTCAGGAGAGTCCATTTCACCTCTCCCCTCTGGGTAGCTCACCCAGGAGCCCGCAGATTGAGCCTGCCTTGTCCTGACTAAAGAGTGGGAATATGAGGTGGCGTTCCCAGGCATCCATGCTTAGACACCTGCTCTCGAGTCTTTCCATATGGGGCCTCCTGGAACCATCCAATAGGACTCGACTGTCATGCAGAAGGAAACCTTGAGGTTTGGAGTAGTTCACAAATCCCTTCGTAAACAAACCTCCCTGACCTCATGAAGCCCCCACACCCTACAGGAAGAGGCCATGCTGGACAAAAACTCGAGCCTGAGGCACGTCTCATAGTTGACATGACCTCAGTGCAGGAGATCTCGATTCAGCCTCTGCAGAGTGGGCCTGCCGTGACCTCGGTCCCAAACCTCACGCTAGCTTGTGTTTTCAGACTTCCTTCCTCACAATCCTGGCACACAAGCCCTCCGGACTAGGAACTCCAGAACCACAACCCAGCCCAGTGTCTGCCCAACGGAAGAAAAACGTTTCCCTGTGGGGCTCTCCAGAAAACCCAGATGAGGATCAACCTGCTCAGGCCTCGACGGTACTCGACCTGGATAGGCTGCTCTGGGCACTCATGCTCTGTCTGACACAGCCTGAAGCCAGATGTCCAGACAGACAAGGAGACAGGTGGCCGCACACCCAGTACTTCGGACACGCCATGGTCGTAAGCCGTCACCTCTTCCTAACCTTGGTTTTCAGATATCTGAACCTAGACATTATATCAATTCTACACACAGCCGGGCATCGCAAGCCCAAAACAGAACTCCTCCTTCCCCATGGCTGTCAAGCTTGCTCTTGGCATGGAGTCACACCTTCAGGGTGGGAGAAACCTTCATGGCCCCTGATGCCACGCCCAAACTTGAGTGCTGCTTGGGCACAAATTCACACTGTGACCCTCAGCATGAGGCCCATGTCAAAGAAAGGCCTGTCAGGGCCTGGACCAAGAGCCCGCATATGGGGCTTGCAAAGCCCCTATGCACCCAATCCTCACCAGGGTTTGAGTTTTCCAGTCGCCCCGCCCGTACCTGGGGCTCGGCTCTGGAATCCCTTTCTTGGAGAGACACATGAGCCAGACAGCACGACTCCACCCTTCCCACAAAATGACCCCAAACTCTTGGGAGCTGGGACAAATCCCCAGAGAGGGATACTCATACACAGTCCCTGAGGCCACCCCTCCAATCCACGGCTATCCCGGACACAACATCCAGAGACAAAAGCCTGAAGGAACGCCTCCCACTCGCCCTTGTTTCAGAGTCCCAGGAGCTCCGTCTCGGGCTGTACATACGGCCTGCCATACCCTAGGCGCCACTCATAAGCTGAGTTTGTGTTTTCAGACTTCTGTGCCCACAGCCTGGACCCACACAACCTCCAGGCTAGGGCCTCTGGAGCCACAGCGAAAGATTGTGCCTGCCCTCTCCAAGGACAGTGTGCCAATCCATTGACCACAACCCTACAGGTTAGGGAAAAGCTCCAAGGCCCCTGAGGCCATCAATAGTGTCGGCCATCCTGGACTAAGAGGGTCTCTCTGACACCAGCGGAGCAACTATCTCCACTTAGACTCTCCGACAGTGTCCCCAGAGACAGAAGGTTGAAATGGACAGGTCCCAGGGCCTTAATCTGAACCTTAGCTTTGGTTTCCATGTGTCGGTCCTCAGAGGACTGTTTTCGTAGACCAGCACACGGGGCTTTTCCGAGGCACCAAACCAAACCTCTCTCATCTCCACATGGGGAGCTTTCTTACTGGGGATGTATCAAACCCTTCAGGTAGGAGAGTTCCGCAGGGCCACTGAACAACCAGCACATTCCAAGGTCTCCATGGACCCAAACGCACATTATGACGCATCCTCAGGAGAGGCAATTTCAACTCAGCCCCCTGCGTAGCGTGCCCCAGAGGCAGCAGATCAAACATATCTTGTCCCTAATGGCCAATGGGAATGCGAGGCATGCTGTACAGGGATCCATCCTTCGGACCCTGCTCTCCAGTCCTTCCGTATGGTATGTCCTGGAGCCATGCAACAGGACTCGAATGTCCCGCAGAAGGAAACCTTGTGGTTTGGGGCAACCACCAAACTCAGCGTGGGAAAACTTCCTTGGCCTCATGAGGCCCCCGCTTCATGAAGCTGCCATCATGGAGACATACTCCAGCCTCAGCCAACGTCTCGTCCTCAGCCTGACTTCAGATGCAGGAGATTTTGATTCAGCCTCTGCAGAGTGGGCCTGCTCTGCCCCTGGCTCCAATCCTCACCCTAGCTTGTGTTTTCAGACTTCCGTCCTCATACACCACGTCCACAAACCCTCCCTACGGGGAATTCTGGGGCAACAATGAAGCACTCTGTATGCCTCTCAGGAGAAAAACATTGTCTATGGTGCTGCCCAGAAACCCCAAATGAGGATTAAACTTCTTGGCCCTCGGTAACACCCCAATTGCATAGGCTACCTTAAACACTGATGCTCTGTCGCAAATAGCCTGAGCCCAGACCTTCCAACAGACACTGACACAGCTGGCTGCACTTCCAGCACATTGGACCCGCGACTGCCTTAGGCCACCATCCATTCCCAACCTGGGTTTTCAGTCATCAGAACCTAGACCTTATCTCCAATCCCTGCACAGGGGGGAACCTGATGCACAAGTCAGAACCCCTCCTTCCCCATGGCAACAAACCGTGCTGCTGGCAGTGAGTCAAACTTTGTGTTTAGGAGAAAACGGCGTGGCCCATGAGGCCACACCCATGTGTGAGGGCCGCATTGGGCACAAACACACATTGAGACCCTCAGCTTGAGTACCTTATTCAAGTAACGCCTCTCAGTGACTGGACCAAGAGCCTGCATATGTGGCTTGCATTGCCCATAGGCACCCAGGACTAACTAGATGGTGTGTATTCCAGTTGAGGGAACCCACTGCTGTGCTCTAGATTCCCTCTCCTGGGGGGTCCCCTGTGGCAGAAAACAGTACACTTCCCTTCCCACAGAATGAACCCAAACACTTGGGAGCTTGGATAATCCCCCGAGAGGAAAGCTCTTCCTCGGCCCCTGAAGAAACCCCTACGCTGAACGGCCACTGTGAACGCAACAGCCAGAGACAAAAGCCTGAGCGACTGCCTCCCACTTGCCCTCCTTTGATATCCAGAGGATCTCCCCTCACGGACTGGAGATCAGGCCTGCCATTACCTTGGCCCCTAGCTGAGACAAGTTTGCTTTTTCAGACATCTGTCCCCACAGCCCTGGCAAACACAGCCTCTAGGCTGGGTCCTCTGGAGCCATAACACAGGACCGTGCCTGCTGTCTCCTGGGAAACTGTGTCCATTCCTTTGGCCACACACCTCCAGAATATGAGAAACCTCAAGGCACCCGAGGACATCCCACTACTGGGAGCCTCCCTGGACACACAGGGTATTCGGACACAAGCTGAGCAGCCACCTCCACAAAGGCATGCACACAGAGGTCAACAGAGATAGAAGGTTCTGCCGGCCAGGCCCTAAGGCCGTAATCTCAACTCTTGCTTTGGTTTCAAGGTGTCACTCCTCAGAGGCTTTGGTTCGAAGAACAGGATATGGGGCTTTCCTGAGTCACTGACCAGAACTCCTCTCGTCTCCACATGGGAAGCTCCCTTGTTGGAGCCGTGTCAAACACCTCATGTAGGATCATCCTGCAGAGTTACTGAGCCACCGCCACATTCCAAGGTCTCCCAGGCCACCAAGCCACAGTAGGACTCATCTTCAGGAGAGTCCATTTCACCTCTCCCCTCTGGGTAGCTCACCCAGGAGCCCGCAGATTGAGCCTGCCTTGTCCTGACTAAAGAGTGGGAATATGAGGTGGCGTTCCCAGGCATCCATGCTTAGACACCTGCTCTCGAGTCTTTCCATATGGGGCCTCCTGGAACCATCCAATAGGACTCGACTGTCATGCAGAAGGAAACCTTGAGGTTTGGAGTAGTTCACAAATCCCTTCGTAAACAAACCTCCCTGACCTCATGAAGCCCCCACACCCTACAGGAAGAGGCCATGCTGGACAAAAACTCGAGCCTGAGGCACGTCTCATAGTTGACATGACCTCAGTGCAGGAGATCTCGATTCAGCCTCTGCAGAGTGGGCCTGCCGTGACCTCGGTCCCAAACCTCACGCTAGCTTGTGTTTTCAGACTTCCTTCCTCACAATCCTGGCACACAAGCCCTCCGGACTAGGAACTCCAGAACCACAACCCAGCCCAGTGTCTGCCCAACGGAAGAAAAACGTTTCCCTGTGGGGCTCTCCAGAAAACCCAGATGAGGATCAACCTGCTCAGGCCTCGACGGTACTCGACCTGGATAGGCTGCTCTGGGCACTCATGCTCTGTCTGACACAGCCTGAAGCCAGATGTCCAGACAGACAAGGAGACAGGTGGCCGCACACCCAGTACTTCGGACACGCCATGGTCGTAAGCCGTCACCTCTTCCTAACCTTGGTTTTCAGATATCTGAACCTAGACATTATATCAATTCTACACACAGCCGGGCATCGCAAGCCCAAAACAGAACTCCTCCTTCCCCATGGCTGTCAAGCTTGCTCTTGGCATGGAGTCACACCTTCAGGGTGGGAGAAACCTTCATGGCCCCTGATGCCACGCCCAAACTTGAGTGCTGCTTGGGCACAAATTCACACTGTGACCCTCAGCATGAGGCCCATGTCAAAGAAAGGCCTGTCAGGGCCTGGACCAAGAGCCCGCATATGGGGCTTGCAAAGCCCCTATGCACCCAATCCTCACCAGGGTTTGAGTTTTCCAGTTGCCCCGCCCGTACCTGGGGCTCGGCTCTGGAATCCCTTTCTTGGAGAGACACATGAGCCAGACAGCACGACTCCACCCTTCCCACAAAATGACCCCAAACTCTTGGGAGCTGGGACAAATCCCCAGAGAGGGATACTCATACACAGTCCCTGAGGCCACCCCTCCAATCCACGGCTATCCCGGACACAACATCCAGAGACAAAAGCCTGAAGGAACGCCTCCCACTCGCCCTTGTTTCAGAGTCCCAGGAGCTCCGTCTCGGGCTGTACATACGGCCTGCCATACCCTAGGCGCCACTCATAAGCTGAGTTTGTGTTTTCAGACTTCTGTGCCCACAGCCTGGACCCACACAACCTCCAGGCTAGGGCCTCTGGAGCCACAGCGAAAGATTGTGCCTGCCCTCTCCAAGGACAGTGTGCCAATCCATTGACCACAACCCTACAGGTTAGGGAATAGCTCCAAGGCCCCTGAGGCCATCAATAGTGTCGGCCATCCTGGACTAAGAGGGGCTCTCTGACACCAGCGGAGCAACTATCTCCACTTAGACTCTCCGACAGTGTCCCCAGAGACAGAAGGTTGAAATGGACAGGTCCCAGGGCCTTAATCTGAACCTTAGCTTTGGTTTCCATGTGTCGGTCCTCAGAGGACTGTTTTCGTAGACCAGCACACGGGGCTTTTCCGAGGCACCAAACCAAACCTCTCTCATCTCCACATGGGGAGCTTTCTTACTGGGGATGTATCAAACCCTTCAGGTAGGAGAGTTCCGCAGGGCCACTGAACAACCAGCACATTCCAAGGTCTCCATGGACCCAAACGCACATTATGACGCATCCTCAGGAGAGGCAATTTCAACTCAGCCCCCTGCGTAGCGTGCCCCAGAGGCAGCAGATCAAACATATCTTGTCCCTAATGGCCAATGGGAATGCGAGGCATGCTGTACAGGGATCCATCCTTCGGACCCTGCTCTCCAGTCCTTCCGTATGGTATGTCCTGGAGCCATGCAACAGGACTCGAATGTCCCGCAGAAGGAAACCTTGTGGTTTGGGGCAACCACCAAACTCAGCGTGGGAAAACTTCCTTGGCCTCATGAGGCCCCCGCTTCATGAAGCTGCCATCATGGAGACATACTCCAGCCTCAGCCAACGTCTCGTCCTCAGCCTGACTTCAGATGCAGGAGATTTTGATTCAGCCTCTGCAGAGTGGGCCTGCTCTGCCCCTGGCTCCAATCCTCACCCTAGCTTGTGTTTTCAGACTTCCGTCCTCATACACCACGTCCACAAACCCTCCCTACGGGGAATTCTGGGGCAACAATGAAGCACTCTGTATGCCTCTCAGGAGAAAAACATTGTCTATGGTGCTGCCCAGAAACCCCAAATGAGGATTAAACTTCTTGGCCCTCGGTAACACCCCAATTGCATAGGCTACCTTAAACACTGATGCTCTGTCGCAAATAGCCTGAGCCCAGACCTTCCAACAGACACTGACACAGCTGGCTGCACTTCCAGCACATTGGACCCGCGACTGCCTTAGGCCACCATCCATTCCCAACCTGGGTTTTCAGTCATCAGAACCTAGACCTTATCTCCAATCCCTGCACAGGGGGGAACCTGATGCACAAGTCAGAACCCCTCCTTCCCCATGGCAACAAACCGTGCTGCTGGCAGTGAGTCAAACTTTGTGTTTAGGAGAAAACGGCGTGGCCCATGAGGCCACACCCATGTGTGAGGGCCGCATTGGGCACAAACACACATTGAGACCCTCAGCTTGAGTACCTTATTCAAGTAACGCCTCTCAGTGACTGGACCAAGAGCCTGCATATGTGGCTTGCATTGCCCATAGGCACCCAGGACTAACTAGATGGTGTGTATTCCAGTTGAGGGAACCCACTGCTGTGCTCTAGATTCCCTCTCCTGGGGGGTCCCCTGTGGCAGAAAACAGTACACTTCCCTTCCCACAGAATGAACCCAAACACTTGGGAGCTTGGATAATCCCCCGAGAGGAAAGCTCTTCCTCGGCCCCTGAAGAAACCCCTACGCTGAACGGCCACTGTGAACGCAACAGCCAGAGACAAAAGCCTGAGCGACTGCCTCCCACTTGCCCTCCTTTGATATCCAGAGGATCTCCCCTCACGGACTGGAGATCAGGCCTGCCATTACCTTGGCCCCTAGCTGAGACAAGTTTGCTTTTTCAGACATCTGTCCCCACAGCCCTGGCAAACACAGCCTCTAGGCTGGGTCCTCTGGAGCCATAACACAGGACCGTGCCTGCTGTCTCCTGGGAAACTGTGTCCATTCCTTTGGCCACACACCTCCAGAATATGAGAAACCTCAAGGCACCCGAGGACATCCCACTACTGGGAGCCTCCCTGGACACACAGGGTATTCGGACACAAGCTGAGCAGCCACCTCCACAAAGGCATGCACACAGAGGTCAACAGAGATAGAAGGTTCTGCCGGCCAGGCCCTAAGGCCGTAATCTCAACTCTTGCTTTGGTTTCAAGGTGTCACTCCTCAGAGGCTTTGGTTCGAAGAACAGGATATGGGGCTTTCCTGAGTCACTGACCAGAACTCCTCTCGTCTCCACATGGGAAGCTCCCTTGTTGGAGCCGTGTCAAACACCTCATGTAGGATCATCCTGCAGAGTTACTGAGCCACCGCCACATTCCAAGGTCTCCCAGGCCACCAAGCCACAGTAGGACTCATCTTCAGGAGAGTCCATTTCACCTCTCCCCTCTGGGTAGCTCACCCAGGAGCCCGCAGATTGAGCCTGCCTTGTCCTGACTAAAGAGTGGGAATATGAGGTGGCGTTCCCAGGCATCCATGCTTAGACACCTGCTCTCGAGTCTTTCCATATGGGGCCTCCTGGAACCATCCAATAGGACTCGACTGTCATGCAGAAGGAAACCTTGAGGTTTGGAGTAGTTCACAAATCCCTTCGTAAACAAACCTCCCTGACCTCATGAAGCCCCCACACCCTACAGGAAGAGGCCATGCTGGACAAAAACTCGAGCCTGAGGCACGTCTCATAGTTGACATGACCTCAGTGCAGGAGATCTCGATTCAGCCTCTGCAGAGTGGGCCTGCCGTGACCTCGGTCCCAAACCTCACGCTAGCTTGTGTTTTCAGACTTCCTTCCTCACAATCCTGGCACACAAGCCCTCCGGACTAGGAACTCCAGAACCACAACCCAGCCCAGTGTCTGCCCAACGGAAGAAAAACGTTTCCCTGTGGGGCTCTCCAGAAAACCCAGATGAGGATCAACCTGCTCAGGCCTCGACGGTACTCGACCTGGATAGGCTGCTCTGGGCACTCATGCTCTGTCTGACACAGCCTGAAGCCAGATGTCCAGACAGACAAGGAGACAGGTGGCCGCACACCCAGTACTTCGGACACGCCATGGTCGTAAGCCGTCACCTCTTCCTAACCTTGGTTTTCAGATATCTGAACCTAGACATTATATCAATTCTACACACAGCCGGGCATCGCAAGCCCAAAACAGAACTCCTCCTTCCCCATGGCTGTCAAGCTTGCTCTTGGCATGGAGTCACACCTTCAGGGTGGGAGAAACCTTCATGGCCCCTGATGCCACGCCCAAACTTGAGTGCTGCTTGGGCACAAATTCACACTGTGACCCTCAGCATGAGGCCCATGTCAAAGAAAGGCCTGTCAGGGCCTGGACCAAGAGCCCGCATATGGGGCTTGCAAAGCCCCTATGCACCCAATCCTCACCAGGGTTTGAGTTTTCCAGTCGCCCCGCCCGTACCTGGGGCTCGGCTCTGGAATCCCTTTCTTGGAGAGACACATGAGCCAGACAGCACGACTCCACCCTTCCCACAAAATGACCCCAAACTCTTGGGAGCTGGGACAAATCCCCAGAGAGGGATACTCATACACAGTCCCTGAGGCCACCCCTCCAATCCACGGCTATCCCGGACACAACATCCAGAGACAAAAGCCTGAAGGAACGCCTCCCACTCGCCCTTGTTTCAGAGTCCCAGGAGCTCCGTCTCGGGCTGTACATACGGCCTGCCATACCCTAGGCGCCACTCATAAGCTGAGTTTGTGTTTTCAGACTTCTGTGCCCACAGCCTGGACCCACACAACCTCCAGGCTAGGGCCTCTGGAGCCACAGCGAAAGATTGTGCCTGCCCTCTCCAAGGACAGTGTGCCAATCCATTGACCACAACCCTACAGGTTAGGGAAAAGCTCCAAGGCCCCTGAGGCCATCAATAGTGTCGGCCATCCTGGACTAAGAGGGGCTCTCTGACACCAGCGGAGCAACTATCTCCACTTAGACTCTCCGACAGTGTCCCCAGAGACAGAAGGTTGAAATGGACAGGTCCCAGGGCCTTAATCTGAACCTTAGCTTTGGTTTCCATGTGTCGGTCCTCAGAGGACTGTTTTCGTAGACCAGCACACGGGGCTTTTCCGAGGCACCAAACCAAACCTCTCTCATCTCCACATGGGGAGCTTTCTTACTGGGGATGTATCAAACCCTTCAGGTAGGAGAGTTCCGCAGGGCCACTGAACAACCAGCACATTCCAAGGTCTCCATGGACCCAAACGCACATTATGACGCATCCTCAGGAGAGGCAATTTCAACTCAGCCCCCTGCGTAGCGTGCCCCAGAGGCAGCAGATCAAACATATCTTGTCCCTAATGGCCAATGGGAATGCGAGGCATGCTGTACAGGGATCCATCCTTCGGACCCTGCTCTCCAGTCCTTCCGTATGGTATGTCCTGGAGCCATGCAACAGGACTCGAATGTCCCGCAGAAGGAAACCTTGTGGTTTGGGGCAACCACCAAACTCAGCGTGGGAAAACTTCCTTGGCCTCATGAGGCCCCCGCTTCATGAAGCTGCCATCATGGAGACATACTCCAGCCTCAGCCAACGTCTCGTCCTCAGCCTGACTTCAGATGCAGGAGATTTTGATTCAGCCTCTGCAGAGTGGGCCTGCTCTGCCCCTGGCTCCAATCCTCACCCTAGCTTGTGTTTTCAGACTTCCGTCCTCATACACCACGTCCACAAACCCTCCCTACGGGGAATTCTGGGGCAACAATGAAGCACTCTGTATGCCTCTCAGGAGAAAAACATTGTCTATGGTGCTGCCCAGAAACCCCAAATGAGGATTAAACTTCTTGGCCCTCGGTAACACCCCAATTGCATAGGCTACCTTAAACACTGATGCTCTGTCGCAAATAGCCTGAGCCCAGACCTTCCAACAGACACTGACACAGCTGGCTGCACTTCCAGCACATTGGACCCGCGACTGCCTTAGGCCACCATCCATTCCCAACCTGGGTTTTCAGTCATCAGAACCTAGACCTTATCTCCAATCCCTGCACAGGGGGGAACCTGATGCACAAGTCAGAACCCCTCCTTCCCCATGGCAACAAACCGTGCTGCTGGCAGTGAGTCAAACTTTGTGTTTAGGAGAAAACGGCGTGGCCCATGAGGCCACACCCATGTGTGAGGGCCGCATTGGGCACAAACACACATTGAGACCCTCAGCTTGAGTACCTTATTCAAGTAACGCCTCTCAGTGACTGGACCAAGAGCCTGCATATGTGGCTTGCATTGCCCATAGGCACCCAGGACTAACTAGATGGTGTGTATTCCAGTTGAGGGAACCCACTGCTGTGCTCTAGATTCCCTCTCCTGGGGGGTCCCCTGTGGCAGAAAACAGTACACTTCCCTTCCCACAGAATGAACCCAAACACTTGGGAGCTTGGATAATCCCCCGAGAGGAAAGCTCTTCCTCGGCCCCTGAAGAAACCCCTACGCTGAACGGCCACTGTGAACGCAACAGCCAGAGACAAAAGCCTGAGCGACTGCCTCCCACTTGCCCTCCTTTGATATCCAGAGGATCTCCCCTCACGGACTGGAGATCAGGCCTGCCATTACCTTGGCCCCTAGCTGAGACAAGTTTGCTTTTTCAGACATCTGTCCCCACAGCCCTGGCAAACACAGCCTCTAGGCTGGGTCCTCTGGAGCCATAACACAGGACCGTGCCTGCTGTCTCCTGGGAAACTGTGTCCATTCCTTTGGCCACACACCTCCAGAATATGAGAAACCTCAAGGCACCCGAGGACATCCCACTACTGGGAGCCTCCCTGGACACACAGGGTATTCGGACACAAGCTGAGCAGCCACCTCCACAAAGGCATGCACACAGAGGTCAACAGAGATAGAAGGTTCTGCCGGCCAGGCCCTAAGGCCGTAATCTCAACTCTTGCTTTGGTTTCAAGGTGTCACTCCTCAGAGGCTTTGGTTCGAAGAACAGGATATGGGGCTTTCCTGAGTCACTGACCAGAACTCCTCTCGTCTCCACATGGGAAGCTCCCTTGTTGGAGCCGTGTCAAACACCTCATGTAGGATCATCCTGCAGAGTTACTGAGCCACCGCCACATTCCAAGGTCTCCCAGGCCACCAAGCCACAGTAGGACTCATCTTCAGGAGAGTCCATTTCACCTCTCCCCTCTGGGTAGCTCACCCAGGAGCCCGCAGATTGAGCCTGCCTTGTCCTGACTAAAGAGTGGGAATATGAGGTGGCGTTCCCAGGCATCCATGCTTAGACACCTGCTCTCGAGTCTTTCCATATGGGGCCTCCTGGAACCATCCAATAGGACTCGACTGTCATGCAGAAGGAAACCTTGAGGTTTGGAGTAGTTCACAAATCCCTTCGTAAACAAACCTCCCTGACCTCATGAAGCCCCCACACCCTACAGGAAGAGGCCATGCTGGACAAAAACTCGAGCCTGAGGCACGTCTCATAGTTGACATGACCTCAGTGCAGGAGATCTCGATTCAGCCTCTGCAGAGTGGGCCTGCCGTGACCTCGGTCCCAAACCTCACGCTAGCTTGTGTTTTCAGACTTCCTTCCTCACAATCCTGGCACACAAGCCCTCCGGACTAGGAACTCCAGAACCACAACCCAGCCCAGTGTCTGCCCAACGGAAGAAAAACGTTTCCCTGTGGGGCTCTCCAGAAAACCCAGATGAGGATCAACCTGCTCAGGCCTCGACGGTACTCGACCTGGATAGGCTGCTCTGGGCACTCATGCTCTGTCTGACACAGCCTGAAGCCAGATGTCCAGACAGACAAGGAGACAGGTGGCCGCACACCCAGTACTTCGGACACGCCATGGTCGTAAGCCGTCACCTCTTCCTAACCTTGGTTTTCAGATATCTGAACCTAGACATTATATCAATTCTACACACAGCCGGGCATCGCAAGCCCAAAACAGAACTCCTCCTTCCCCATGGCTGTCAAGCTTGCTCTTGGCATGGAGTCACACCTTCAGGGTGGGAGAAACCTTCATGGCCCCTGATGCCACGCCCAAACTTGAGTGCTGCTTGGGCACAAATTCACACTGTGACCCTCAGCATGAGCCCCATGTCAAAGAAAGGCCTGTCAGGGCCTGGACCAAGAGCCCGCATATGGGGCTTGCAAAGCCCCTATGCACCCAATCCTCACCAGGGTTTGAGTTTTCCAGTCGCCCCGCCCGTACCTGGGGCTCGGCTCTGGAATCCCTTTCTTGGAGAGACACATGAGCCAGACAGCACGACTCCACCCTTCCCACAAAATGACCCCAAACTCTTGGGAGCTGGGACAAATCCCCAGAGAGGGATACTCATACACAGTCCCTGAGGCCACCCCTCCAATCCACGGCTATCCCGGACACAACATCCAGAGACAAAAGCCTGAAGGAACGCCTCCCACTCGCCCTTGTTTCAGAGTCCCAGGAGCTCCGTCTCGGGCTGTACATACGGCCTGCCATACCCTAGGCGCCACTCATAAGCTGAGTTTGTGTTTTCAGACTTCTGTGCCCACAGCCTGGACCCACACAACCTCCAGGCTAGGGCCTCTGGAGCCACAGCGAAAGATTGTGCCTGCCCTCTCCAAGGACAGTGTGCCAATCCATTGACCACAACCCTACAGGTTAGGGAAAAGCTCCAAGGCCCCTGAGGCCATCAATAGTGTCGGCCATCCTGGACTAAGAGGGGCTCTCTGACACCAGCGGAGCAACTATCTCCACTTAGACTCTCCGACAGTGTCCCCAGAGACAGAAGGTTGAAATGGACAGGTCCCAGGGCCTTAATCTGAACCTTAGCTTTGGTTTCCATGTGTCGGTCCTCAGAGGACTGTTTTCGTAGACCAGCACACGGGGCTTTTCCGAGGCACCAAACCAAACCTCTCTCATCTCCACATGGGGAGCTTTCTTACTGGGGATGTATCAAACCCTTCAGGTAGGAGAGTTCCGCAGGGCCACTGAACAACCAGCACATTCCAAGGTCTCCATGGACCCAAACGCACATTATGACGCATCCTCAGGAGAGGCAATTTCAACTCAGCCCCCTGCGTAGCGTGCCCCAGAGGCAGCAGATCAAACATATCTTGTCCCTAATGGCCAATGGGAATGCGAGGCATGCTGTACAGGGATCCATCCTTCGGACCCTGCTCTCCAGTCCTTCCGTATGGTATGTCCTGGAGCCATGCAACAGGACTCGAATGTCCCGCAGAAGGAAACCTTGTGGTTTGGGGCAACCACCAAACTCAGCGTGGGAAAACTTCCTTGGCCTCATGAGGCCCCCGCTTCATGAAGCTGCCATCATGGAGACATACTCCAGCCTCAGCCAACGTCTCGTCCTCAGCCTGACTTCAGATGCAGGAGATTTTGATTCAGCCTCTGCAGAGTGGGCCTGCTCTGCCCCTGGCTCCAATCCTCACCCTAGCTTGTGTTTTCAGACTTCCGTCCTCATACACCACGTCCACAAACCCTCCCTACGGGGAATTCTGGGGCAACAATGAAGCACTCTGTATGCCTCTCAGGAGAAAAACATTGTCTATGGTGCTGCCCAGAAACCCCAAATGAGGATTAAACTTCTTGGCCCTCGGTAACACCCCAATTGCATAGGCTACCTTAAACACTGATGCTCTGTCGCAAATAGCCTGAGCCCAGACCTTCCAACAGACACTGACACAGCTGGCTGCACTTCCAGCACATTGGACCCGCGACTGCCTTAGGCCACCATCCATTCCCAACCTGGGTTTTCAGTCATCAGAACCTAGACCTTATCTCCAATCCCTGCACAGGGGGGAACCTGATGCACAAGTCAGAACCCCTCCTTCCCCATGGCAACAAACCGTGCTGCTGGCAGTGAGTCAAACTTTGTGTTTAGGAGAAAACGGCGTGGCCCATGAGGCCACACCCATGTGTGAGGGCCGCATTGGGCACAAACACACATTGAGACCCTCAGCTTGAGTACCTTATTCAAGTAACGCCTCTCAGTGACTGGACCAAGAGCCTGCATATGTGGCTTGCATTGCCCATAGGCACCCAGGACTAACTAGATGGTGTGTATTCCAGTTGAGGGAACCCACTGCTGTGCTCTAGATTCCCTCTCCTGGGGGGTCCCCTGTGGCAGAAAACAGTACACTTCCCTTCCCACAGAATGAACCCAAACACTTGGGAGCTTGGATAATCCCCCGAGAGGAAAGCTCTTCCTCGGCCCCTGAAGAAACCCCTACGCTGAACGGCCACTGTGAACGCAACAGCCAGAGACAAAAGCCTGAGCGACTGCCTCCCACTTGCCCTCCTTTGATATCCAGAGGATCTCCCCTCACGGACTGGAGATCAGGCCTGCCATTACCTTGGCCCCTAGCTGAGACAAGTTTGCTTTTTCAGACATCTGTCCCCACAGCCCTGGCAAACACAGCCTCTAGGCTGGGTCCTCTGGAGCCATAACACAGGACCGTGCCTGCTGTCTCCTGGGAAACTGTGTCCATTCCTTTGGCCACACACCTCCAGAATATGAGAAACCTCAAGGCACCCGAGGACATCCCACTACTGGGAGCCTCCCTGGACACACAGGGTATTCGGACACAAGCTGAGCAGCCACCTCCACAAAGGCATGCACACAGAGGTCAACAGAGATAGAAGGTTCTGCCGGCCAGGCCCTAAGGCCGTAATCTCAACTCTTGCTTTGGTTTCAAGGTGTCACTCCTCAGAGGCTTTGGTTCGAAGAACAGGATATGGGGCTTTCCTGAGTCACTGACCAGAACTCCTCTCGTCTCCACATGGGAAGCTCCCTTGTTGGAGCCGTGTCAAACACCTCATGTAGGATCATCCTGCAGAGTTACTGAGCCACCGCCACATTCCAAGGTCTCCCA
The DNA here is from genome assembly GCF_964662115.1 of Mustela nivalis. NCBI lineage: Eukaryota > Metazoa > Chordata > Mammalia > Carnivora > Mustelidae > Mustela > Mustela nivalis. The sequence goes on from NW_028136522.1 coordinate 1,871,370, forward strand.
GGCCACCAAGCCACAGTAGGACTCATCTTCAGGAGAGTCCATTTCACCTCTCCGCTCTGGGTAGCTCACCCAGGAGCCCGCAGATTGAGCCTGCCTTGTCCTGACTAAAGAGTGGGAATATGAGGTGGCGTTCCCAGGCATCCATGCTTAGACACCTGCTCTCGAGTCTTTCCATATGGGGCCTCCTGGAACCATCCAATAGGACTCGACTGTCATGCAGAAGGAAACCTTGAGGTTTGGAGTAGTTCACAAATCCCTTCGTAAACAAACCTCCCTGACCTCATGAAGCCCCCACACCCTACAGGAAGAGGCCATGCTGGACAAAAACTCGAGCCTGAGGCACGTCTCATAGTTGACATGACCTCAGTGCAGGAGATCTCGATTCAGCCTCTGCAGAGTGGGCCTGCCGTGACCTCGGTCCCAAACCTCACGCTAGCTTGTGTTTTCAGACTTCCTTCCTCACAATCCTGGCACACAAGCCCTCCGGACTAGGAACTCCAGAACCACAACCCAGCCCAGTGTCTGCCCAACGGAAGAAAAACGTTTCCCTGTGGGGCTCTCCAGAAAACCCAGATGAGGATCAACCTGCTCAGGCCTCGACGGTACTCGACCTGGATAGGCTGCTCTGGGCACTCATGCTCTGTCTGACACAGCCTGAAGCCAGATGTCCAGACAGACAAGGAGACAGGTGGCCGCACACCCAGTACTTCGGACACGCCATGGTCGTAAGCCGTCACCTCTTCCTAACCTTGGTTTTCAGATATCTGAACCTAGACATTATATCAATTCTACACACAGCCGGGCATCGCAAGCCCAAAACAGAACTCCTCCTTCCCCATGGCTGTCAAGCTTGCTCTTGGCATGGAGTCACACCTTCAGGGTGGGAGAAACCTTCATGGCCCCTGATGCCACGCCCAAACTTGAGTGCTGCTTGGGCACAAATTCACACTGTGACCCTCAGCATGAGCCCCATGTCAAAGAAAGGCCTGTCAGGGCCTGGACCAAGAGCCCGCATATGGGGCTTTCAAAGCCCCTATGCACCCAATCCTCACCAGGGTTTGAGTTTTCCAGTCGCCCCGCCCGTACCTGGGGCTCGGCTCTGGAATCCCTTTCTTGGAGAGACACATGAGCCAGACAGCACGACTCCACCCTTCCCACAAAATGACCCCAAACTCTTGGGAGCTGGGACAAATCCCCAGAGAGGGATACTCATACACAGTCCCTGAGGCCACCCCTCCAATCCACGGCTATCCCGGACACAACATCCAGAGACAAAAGCCTGAAGGAACGCCTCCCACTCGCCCTTGTTTCAGAGTCCCAGGAGCTCCGTCTCGGGCTGTACATACGGCCTGCCATACCCTAGGCGCCACTCATAAGCTGAGTTTGTGTTTTCAGACTTCTGTGCCCACAGCCTGGACCCACACAACCTCCAGGCTAGGGCCTCTGGAGCCACAGCGAAAGATTGTGCCTGCCCTCTCCAAGGACAGTGTGCCAATCCATTGACCACAACCCTACAGGTTAGGGAAAAGCTCCAAGGCCCCTGAGGCCATCAATAGTGTCGGCCATCCTGGACTAAGAGGGGCTCTCTGACACCAGCGGAGCAACTATCTCCACTTAGACTCTCCGACAGTGTCCCCAGAGACAGAAGGTTGAAATGGACAGGTCCCAGGGCCTTAATCTGAACCTTAGCTTTGGTTTCCATGTGTCGGTCCTCAGAGGACTGTTTTCGTAGACCAGCACACGGGGCTTTTCCGAGGCACCAAACCAAACCTCTCTCATCTCCACATGGGGAGCTTTCTTACTGGGGATGTATCAAACCCTTCAGGTAGGAGAGTTCCGCAGGGCCACTGAACAACCAGCACATTCCAAGGTCTCCATGGACCCAAACGCACATTATGACGCATCCTCAGGAGAGGCAATTTCAACTCAGCCCCCTGCGTAGCGTGCCCCAGAGGCAGCAGATCAAACATATCTTGTCCCTAATGGCCAATGGGAATGCGAGGCATGCTGTACAGGGATCCATCCTTCGGACCCTGCTCTCCAGTCCTTCCGTATGGTATGTCCTGGAGCCATGCAACAGGACTCGAATGTCCCGCAGAAGGAAACCTTGTGGTTTGGGGCAACCACCAAACTCAGCGTGGGAAAACTTCCTTGGCCTCATGAGGCCCCCGCTTCATGAAGCTGCCATCATGGAGACATACTCCAGCCTCAGCCAACGTCTCGTCCTCAGCCTGACTTCAGATGCAGGAGATTTTGATTCAGCCTCTGCAGAGTGGGCCTGCTCTGCCCCTGGCTCCAATCCTCACCCTAGCTTGTGTTTTCAGACTTCCGTCCTCATACACCACGTCCACAAACCCTCCCTACGGGGAATTCTGGGGCAACAATGAAGCACTCTGTATGCCTCTCAGGAGAAAAACATTGTCTATGGTGCTGCCCAGAAACCCCAAATGAGGATTAAACTTCTTGGCCCTCGGTAACACCCCAATTGCATAGGCTACCTTAAACACTGATGCTCTGTCGCAAATAGCCTGAGCCCAGACCTTCCAACAGACACTGACACAGCTGGCTGCACTTCCAGCACATTGGACCCGCGACTGCCTTAGGCCACCATCCATTCCCAACCTGGGTTTTCAGTCATCAGAACCTAGACCTTATCTCCAATCCCTGCACAGGGGGGAACCTGATGCACAAGTCAGAACCCCTCCTTCCCCATGGCAACAAACCGTGCTGCTGGCAGTGAGTCAAACTTTGTGTTTAGGAGAAAACGGCGTGGCCCATGAGGCCACACCCATGTGTGAGGGCCGCATTGGGCACAAACACACATTGAGACCCTCAGCTTGAGTACCTTATTCAAGTAACGCCTCTCAGTGACTGGACCAAGAGCCTGCATATGTGGCTTGCATTGCCCATAGGCACCCAGGACTAACTAGATGGTGTGTATTCCAGTTGAGGGAACCCACTGCTGTGCTCTAGATTCCCTCTCCTGGGGGGTCCCCTGTGGCAGAAAACAGTACACTTCCCTTCCCACAGAATGAACCCAAACACTTGGGAGCTTGGATAATCCCCCGAGAGGAAAGCTCTTCCTCGGCCCCTGAAGAAACCCCTACGCTGAACGGCCACTGTGAACGCAACAGCCAGAGACAAAAGCCTGAGCGACTGCCTCCCACTTGCCCTCCTTTGATATCCAGAGGATCTCCCCTCACGGACTGGAGATCAGGCCTGCCATTACCTTGGCCCCTAGCTGAGACAAGTTTGCTTTTTCAGACATCTGTCCCCACAGCCCTGGCAAACACAGCCTCTAGGCTGGGTCCTCTGGACCATACCACAGTACCGTGCCTGCGGTCTCCTGGGAAACTGTGTCCATTCCTTTGGCCACACACCTCCAGAATATGAGAAACCTCAAGGCCCCCGAGGACATCCCAATACTGGGAGCCTCCCTGGACACACAGGGGCATTCGGACACAAGCTGAGCAGCTACCTCCACGAAGGTATGCACACAGATGTCAACAGAGATAGAAGGTTGAGCTGGACAGGCCCATATGCCCTAATCTCAACTATTGCTTTGGTTTCCAGGTGTCACTCCTCAGAGGCTTTCGTTTGAAGAACAGGATATGGGGCTTTCCTGAGGCACTGAACAGAACTCCTCTCGTCTCCACATGGGAAGCTTCCTTGTTGGAGCCGTGTCAAACACCTCAGGTTGGAGGATCCTGCAGAGTTCCTGAGCCACCTCCACATTCCAAGGTCTCCCAGGCCACCAAGCCACAGTAGGACTCATCTTCAGGAGAGTCCATTTCAACTCTCCCCTCTGGATAGCTCACCCAGGAGCCCACAGATTGAGGCTGTGTTGTCCTGACTAAGAGTGGGAATATGAGGTGGCGTTCCAAGGCATTCATGCTTAGACACCTGCTCTCGAGTCCTTCCGTATGGGGCCTCCTGGAACCATCCAATAGGACTCGACTGTCATTCAGAAGGAAACCTTGAGGTTGGAGTAGTTCACAAATCCCATCGTAGGCAAACCTCGCTGGCTTCATGAAGCCCCCACACCCTACAGGAAGAGGCCATGCTGGACAAAAACTCGAGCCTGAGGCACGTCTCATAGTTGATATGACCTCAGTGCAGGAGATCTCGATTCAGCCTCTGCAGAGTGGGCCTGCCGTGACCTCGGTCCCAAACCTCACGCTAGCTTGTGTTTTCAGACTTCCTTCCTCACACTCCTGGCAAACAAGCCCTCCAGACTAGGAACTCCAGAACCACAACCCAGCCCAGTGTCTGCCCAACGGAAGAAAAACGTTTCCCAGTGGGGCTCTTCAGAAAACCCAGATGAGGATCAACCTGCTCGGGCCTCAACGATACTCGTCCTGGATAGGCTGCTCTGGGCACTCATGCTCTGTCTGACACAGCCTGAAGCCAGACGTCCAGACAGACAAGGAGACAGATGGCCGCACACCCAGCACTTCGGACACGCCATGGTCTTAAGCCGTCAAATCTTCCTAACCTTGGTTTTCAGATATCTGAACCTAGACATTATATCAATTCTCCACACAGCTGGGCATCGCAAGCCCAAAACAGAACTCCTCCTTCCCCATGGCTGTCAAGCTTGCTCTTGGCATGGAGTCACACCATCAGGGTGGGAGAAACCTTCATGGCCCCTGATGCCACGCCCAAACTTGAGTGCTGCTTGGGCACAAATTCACACTGTGACCCTCAGCATGAGCCCCATGTCAAAGAAAGGCCTGTCAGGGCCTGGACCAAGAGCCCGCATATGGGGCTTGGCAAGCCCCTATGCACTCAATCCTCACCAGGGTTTGAGTTTTCCAGTCGCCCCGCCCGTACCTGGGGCTCGGCTCTGGAATCCCTTTCTTGGAGAGACACATGAGCCAGACAACACGACTCCACCCTTCCCACAAAATGACCCCAAACTCTTGGGAGCTGGGACAAATCCCCAGAGAGGGATACTCGTCCACAGTCCCTGAGGCCACCCCTCCAATCCACGGCTATCCCGGACACAACATCCAGAGACAAAAGCCTGAAGGAACGCCTCCCACTCGCCCTTGTTTCAGAGTCCCAGGAGCTCCGTCTCGGGCTGTACATACGGCCTGCCCTACCCTAGGCGCCACTCATAAGCTGAGTTTGTGTTTTCAGACTTCTGTGCCCACAGCCTGGACCCACACAACCTCCAGGCTAGGGCCTCTGGAGCCACAGCGAAAGATTGTGCCTGCCCTCTCCAAGGACAGTGTGCCCAATCCATTGACCACAACCCTACAGGTTACGGAAAAGCTCGAAGGCCCCTGAGGCCATCAATAGTGTCGGCCATCCTGGACTAAGAGGGGCTCTCTGACACGAGCGGAGCAACTATCTCCACTTAGACTCTCCGACAGTGTCCCCAGAGACAGAAGGTTGAAATGGACAGGTCCCCAGGCCCTAATCTGAACCTTAGCTTTGGTTTTCATGTGTCCGTCCTCAGAGGACTGTTTTCGTAGACTAGCACACGGGGCTTTTCCGAGGCAACAAACTAAACCTCTCTCGTCTCCACATGGGGAGCATTCTTACTGGGGATGTATCAAACACTTCAGGTAGGAGACTTCCGCAGGGCCACTGAACAACCAGCACATTCCAAGGTCTTTGTGGACCCAAACGCACATTATGACGCATCCTCAGGAGAGGCCATTTCAACTCAGCCCCCTGGGTAGCGTGCCCCAGAGGCAGCAGATCAAACATATCTTGTCGCTAATGGCCAATGGGAATGCGAGGCATGCTGTACAGGGATCCATCCTTCGGACCCTGCTCTCCAGTCCTTCCGTATGGTATGTCCTGGAGCCATGCAACAGGACTCGAATGTCCCGCAGAAGGAAACCTTGTGGTTTGGGGCAACCACCAAACTCAGCGTGGGAAAACTTCCTTGGCCTCATGAGGCCCCCGCTTCATGAAGCTGCCATCATGGAGACATACTCCAGCCTCAGCCAACGTCTCGTCCTCAGCCTGACTTCAGATGCAGGAGATTTTGATTCAGCCTCTGCAGAGTGGGCCTGCTCTGCCCCTGGCTCCAATCCTCACCCTAGCTTGTGTTTTCAGACTTCCGTCCTCATACACCACGTCCACAAACCCTCCCTACGGGGAATTCTGGGGCAACAATGAAGCACTCTGTATGCCTCTCAGGAGAAAAACATTGTCTATGGTGCTGCCCAGAAACCCCAAATGAGGATTAAACTTCTTGGCCCTCGGTAACACCCCAATTGCATAGGCTACCTTAAACACTGATGCTCTGTCGCAAATAGCCTGAGCCCAGACCTTCCAACAGACACTGACACAGCTGGCTGCACTTCCAGCACATTGGACCCGCGACTGCCTTAGGCCACCATCCATTCCCAACCTGGGTTTTCAGTCATCAGAACCTAGACCTTATCTCCAATCCCTGCACAGGGGGGAACCTGATGCACAAGTCAGAACCCCTCCTTCCCCATGGCAACAAACCGTGCTGCTGGCAGTGAGTCAAACTTTGTGTTTAGGAGAAAACGGCGTGGCCCATGAGGCCACACCCATGTGTGAGGGCCGCATTGGGCACAAACACACATTGAGACCCTCAGCTTGAGTACCTTATTCAAGTAACGCCTCTCAGTGACTGGACCAAGAGCCTGCATATGTGGCTTGCATTGCCCATAGGCACCCAGGACTAACTAGATGGTGTGTATTCCAGTTGAGGGAACCCACTGCTGTGCTCTAGATTCCCTCTCCTGGGGGGTCCCCTGTGGCAGAAAACAGTACACTTCCCTTCCCACAGAATGAACCCAAACACTTGGGAGCTTGGATAATCCCCCGAGAGGAAAGCTCTTCCTCGGCCCCTGAAGAAACCCCTACGCTGAACGGCCACTGTGAACGCAACAGCCAGAGACAAAAGCCTGAGCGACTGCCTCCCACTTGCCCTCCTTTGATATCCAGAGGATCTCCCCTCACGGACTGGAGATCAGGCCTGCCATTACCTTGGCCCCTAGCTGAGACAAGTTTGCTTTTTCAGACATCTGTCCCCACAGCCCTGGCAAACACAGCCTCTAGGCTGGGTCCTCTGGACCATACCACAGTACCGTGCCTGCGGTCTCCTGGGAAACTGTGTCCATTCCTTTGGCCACACACCTCCAGAATATGAGAAACCTCAAGGCCCCCGAGGACATCCCAATACTGGGAGCCTCCCTGGACACACAGGGGCATTCGGACACAAGCTGAGCAGCTACCTCCACGAAGGTATGCACACAGATGTCAACAGAGATAGAAGGTTGAGCTGGACAGGCCCATATGCCCTAATCTCAACTATTGCTTTGGTTTCCAGGTGTCACTCCTCAGAGGCTTTGCTTCGAAGAACAGGATATGGGGCTTTCCTGAGGCACTGAACAGAACTCCTCTCGTCTCCACATGGGAAGCTTCCTTGTTGGAGCCGTGTCAAACACCTCAGGTTGGAGGATCCTGCAGAGTTCCTGAGCCACCTCCACATTCCAAGGTCTCCCAGGCCACCAAGCCACAGTAGGACTCATCTTCAGGAGAGTCCATTTCAACTCTCCCCTCTGGATAGCTCACCCAGGAGCCCACAGATTGAGGCTGTGTTGTCCTGACTAAGAGTGGGAATATGAGGTGGCGTTCCAAGGCATTCATGCTTAGACACCTGCTCTCGAGTCCTTCCGTATGGGGCCTCCTGGAACCATCCAATAGGACTCGACTGTCATTCAGAAGGAAACCTTGAGGTTGGAGTAGTTCACAAATCCCATCGTAGGCAAACCTCGCTGGCTTCATGAAGCCCCCACACCCTACAGGAAGAGGCCATGCTGGACAAAAACTCGAGCCTGAGGCACGTCTCATAGTTGATATGACCTCAGTGCAGGAGATCTCGATTCAGCCTCTGCAGAGTGGGCCTGCCGTGACCTCGGTCCCAAACCTCACGCTAGCTTGTGTTTTCAGACTTCCTTCCTCACACTCCTGGCAAACAAGCCCTCCAGACTAGGAACTCCAGAACCACAACCCAGCCCAGTGTCTGCCCAACGGAAGAAAAACGTTTCCCAGTGGGGCTCTTCAGAAAACCCAGATGAGGATCAACCTGCTCGGGCCTCAACGGTACCCGACCTGGATAGGCTGCTCTGGGCACTCATGCTCTGTCTGACACAGCCTGAAGCCAGACGTCCAGACAGACAAGGAGACAGATGGCCGCACACCCAGCACTTCGGACACGCCATGGTCTTAAGCCGTCAAATCTTCCTAACCTTGGTTTTCAGATATCTGAACCTAGACATTATATCAATTCTCCACACAGCTGGGCATCGCAAGCCCAAAACAGAACTCCTCCTTCCCCATGGCTGTCAAGCTTGCTCTTGGCATGGAGTCACACCTTCAGGGTGGGAGAAACCTTCATGGCCCCTGATGCCACGCCCAAACTTGAGTGCTGCTTGGGCACAAATTCACACTGTGACCCTCAGCATGAGCCCCATGTCAAAGAAAGGCCTGTCAGGGCCTGGACCAAGAGCCCGCATATGGGGCTTGGCAAGCCCCTATGCACTCAATCCTCACCAGGGTTTGAGTTTTCCAGTCGCCCCGCCCGTACCTGGGGCTCTGCTCTGGAATCCCTTTCTTGGAGAGACACATGAGCCAGACAACACGACTCCACCCTTCCCACAAAATGACCCCAAACTCTTGGGAGCTGGGACAAATCCCCAGAGAGGGATACTCGTCCACAGTCCCTGAGGCCACCCCTCCAATCCACGGCTATCCCGGACACAACATCCAGAGACAAAAGCCTGAAGGAACGCCTCCCACTCGCCCTTGTTTCAGAGTCCCAGGAGCTCCGTCTCGGGCTGTACATACGGCCTGCCCTACCCTAGGCGCCACTCATAAGCTGAGTTTGTGTTTTCAGACTTCTGTGCCCACAGCCTGGACCCACACAACCTCCAGGCTAGGGCCTCTGGAGCCACAGCGAAAGATTGTGCCTGCCCTCTCCAAGGACAGTGTGCCCAATCCATTGACCACAACCCTACAGGTTACGGAAAAGCTCGAAGGCCCCTGAGGCCATCAATAGTGTCGGCCATCCTGGACTAAGAGGGGCTCTCTGACACGAGCGGAGCAACTATCTCCACTTAGACTCTCCGACAGTGTCCCCAGAGACAGAAGGTTGAAATGGACAGGTCCCCAGGCCCTAATCTGAACCTTAGCTTTGGTTTTCATGTGTCCGTCCTCAGAGGACTGTTTTCGTAGACTAGCACACGGGGCTTTTCCGAGGCAACAAACTAAACCTCTCTCGTCTCCACATGGGGAGCATTCTTACTGGGGATGTATCAAACACTTCAGGTAGGAGACTTCCGCAGGGCCACTGAACAACCAGCACATTCCAAGGTCTTTGTGGACCCAAACGCACATTATGACGCATCCTCAGGAGAGGCCATTTCAACTCAGCCCCCTGGGTAGCGTGCCCCAGAGGCAGCATATCAAACATATCTTGTCGCTAATGGCCAATGGGAATGCGAGGCATGCTGTACAGGGATCCATCCTTCGGACCCTGCTCTCCAGTCCTTCCGTATGGTATGTCCTGGAGTCATGCAACAGGACTCGAATGTCCCGCAGAAGGAAACCTTGTGGTTTGGAGAAACCTCTAAACTCAGCGTGGGAATACATTTTTGGCCTCATGAGGCCCCCGCTTCATGAAGCTGCCATCATGGAAACATACTCCAGCCTCAGCCAACGTCTGATCCTCAGCCTGACTTCAGATGCAGGAGATTTTGATTCAGCCTCTGCAGAGTGGGCCTGCTCTGCCCCTGGCTCCAATCCTCACCCTAGCTTGTGTTTTCAGACTTCCGTCCTCGTACACCAAGTCCAAAAACCCTTCCTACTGGGAATTCTGGGGCCACAATGAAGCACTCTGTCTGCATCCAAGGAGAAAAACATTGTCTATGGTGCTGCCCAGAAACCCCAAATGAGGATCAAACTGCTTGGCCCTCAGTAACACCCCAATTGCATAGGGTACCTTAAACACTGATGCTCTGTCGCAAATAGCCTGAGCCCAGACCTTACAACAGACACCGACACAGCTGGCTGCACTCCCAGCACATTGGACCCGCCACTGCCTTAGGCCACCATCCATTCCCAACCTGGGTTTTCAGTCATCAGAACCTAGACCTTATCTCCAATCCCTGCACAGGGGGGAACCTGATGCACAAGTCATAACCCCTCCTTCCCCATGGCAAGAAACCGTGCTGCTGGCAGTGAGTCAAACTTTCAGTGTAGGAGAAAACGGCATGGCCCATGAGGCCACGCCCAAGCGTGAGGGCCGCCTTGGGCACAAACACACATTGAGACCCTCAGCGTGAGTACCTTATTCAAGTAACGCCTCTCAGTGACTGGACCAAGAGCCCGCATATGTGGCTTGCCTTGCCCATAGGCACCCAGGACTAACTAGATGGTGCGTATTCCAGTTGAGGGAACCCACTGCTGTGCTCTAGAGTCCCTCTCCTGGGGGGTCCCCTTTGGCAGAAAACAGTACTCTTCCCTTCCCACAGAATGAACCCAAACACTTGGGAGCTTGGACAATCCCCCGAGAGGAAGGCTCTTCCTCGGCCCCTGAAGCAACCCCTACCTTGAACGGCCACTGTGAACGCAACTCCCAGAGACAACAGCCTGAGCAACTGCCTCCCACTTGTCCTCCTTTGATATCCAGAGGATCTCCCCTCACGGACTGGAGATCAGGCCTGCCATTACCTTGGCCCCTAGCTGAGACAAGTTTGCATTTTCAGACATCTGTCCCCACAGCCCTGGCAAACACAGCCTCTAGGCTGGGTCCTCTGGAGCATTACAACAGGACCGTGCCTGCTGTCTCCTGGGAAACTGTGTCCATTCCTTTGGCCACACACCTCCAGAATATGAGAAACCTCAAGGCACCCGAGGACATCCCACTACTGGGAGCCTCCCTGGACACACAGGGTATTCGGACACAAGCTGAGCAGCCACCTCCACAAAGGCATGCACACAGAGGTCAACAGAGATAGAAGGTTCTGCCGGCCAGGCCCTTAGGCCGTAATCTCAACTCTTGCTTTGGTTTCAAGGTGTCACTCCTCAGAGGCTTTGGTTCGAAGAACAGGTTATGGGGCTTTCCTGAGTCACTGACCAGAACTCCTCTCGTCTCCACATGGGAAGCTCCCTTGTTGGAGCCGTGTCAAACACCTCATGTAGGATCATCCTGCAGAGTTCCTGAGCCACCGCCACATTCCAAGGTCTCCCAGGCCACCATGCCACAGTAGGACTCATCTTCAGGAGAGTCCATTTCACCTCTCCCCTCTGGGTAGCTCACCCAGGAGCCCGCAGATTGAGCCTGCCTTGTCCTGACTAAAGAGTGGGAATATGAGGTGGCGTTCCCAGGCATCCATGCTTAGACACCTGCTCTCGAGTCTTTCCATATGGGGCCTCCTGGAACCATCCAATAGGACTCGACTGTCATGCAGAAGGAAACCTTGAGGTTTGGAGTAGTTCACAAATCCCTTCGTAAACAAACCTCCCTGACCTCATGAAGCCCCCACACCCTACAGGAAGAGGCCATGCTGGACAAAAACTCGAGCCTGAGGCACGTCTCATAGTTGACATGACCTCAGTGCAGGAGATCTCGATTCAGCCTCTGCAGAGTGGGCCTGCCGTGACCTCGGTCCCAAACCTCACGCTAGCTTGTGTTTTCAGACTTCCTTCCTCACAATCCTGGCACACAAGCCCTCCGGACTAGGAACTCCAGAACCACAACCCAGCCCAGTGTCTGCCCAACGGAAGAAAAACGTTTCCCTGTGGGGCTCTCCAGAAAACCCAGATGAGGATCAACCTGCTCAGGCCTCGACGGTACTCGACCTGGATAGGCTGCTCTGGGCACTCATGCTCTGTCTGACACAGCCTGAAGCCAGATGTCCAGACAGACAAGGAGACAGGTGGCCGCACACCCAGTACTTCGGACACGCCATGGTCTTAAGCCGTCACCTCTTCCTAACCTTGTTTTTCAGATATCTGAACCTAGACATTATATCAATTCTACACACAGCCGGGCATCGCAAGCCCAAAACAGAACTCCTCCTTCCCCATGGCTGTCAACTTGCTCTTGGCATGGAGTCACACCTTCAGGGTGGGAGAAACCTTCATGGCCCCTGATGCCACGCCCAAACTTGAGTGCTGCTTGGGCACAAATTCACACTGTGACCCTCAGCATGAGCCCCATGTCAAAGAAAGCCCTGTCAGGGCCTGGACCAAGAGCCCGCATATGGGGCTTGCAAAGCCCCTATGCACCCAATCCTCACCAGGGATTGAATTTTCCAGTCGCCCCGCCCGTACCTGGGGCTCGGCTCTGGAATCCCTTTCTTGGAGAGACACATGAGCCAGACAGCACGACTCCACCCTTCCCACAAAATGACCCCAAACTCTTGGGAGCTGGGACAAATCCCCAGAGAGGGATACTCATACACAGTCCCTGAGGCCACCCCTCCAATCCACGGCTATCCCGGACACAACATCCAGAGACAAAAGCCTGAAGGAACGCCTCCCACTCGCCCTTGTTTCAGAGTCCCAGGAGCTCCGTCTCGCGCTGTACATACGGCCTGCCATACCCTAGGCGCCACTCATAAGCTGAGTTTGTGTTTTCAGACTTCTGTGCCCACAGCCTGGACCCACACAACCTCCAGGCTAGGGCCTCTGGAGCCACAGCGAAAGATTGTGCCTGCCCTCTCCAAGGACAGTGTGCCAATCCATTGACCACAACCCTACAGGTTAGGGAAAAGCTCCAAGGCCCCTGAGGCCATCAATAGTGTCGGCCATCCTGGACTAAGAGGGGCTCTCTGACACCAGCGGAGCAACTATCTCCACTTAGACTCTCCGACAGTGTCCCCAGAGACAGAAGGTTGAAATGGACAGGTCCCAGGGCCTTAATCTGAACCTTAGCTTTGGTTTCCATGTGTCGATCCTCAGAGGACTGTTTTCGTAGACCAGCACACGGGGCTTTTCCGAGGCACCAAACCAAACCTCTCTCATCTCCACATGGGGAGCTTTCTTACTGGGGATGTATCAAACCCTTCAGGTAGGAGAGTTCCGCAGGGCCACTGAACAACCAGCACATTCCAAGGTCTCCATGGACCCAAACGCACATTATGACGCATCCTCAGGAGAGGCCATTTCAACTCAGCCCCCTGGGTAGCGTGCCCCAGAGGCAGCATATCAAACATATCCTGTCGCTTATGGCCAATTGGAATGCGAGGCATGCTGTACAGGGATCCATCCTTCGGACCCTGCTCTCCAGTCCTTCCGTATGGTATGTCCTGGAGCCATGCAACAGGACTCGAATGTCCCGCAGAAGGAAACCTTGTGGTTTGGGGCAACCACCAAACTCAGCGTGGGAAAACTTCCTTGGCCTCATGAGGCCCCCGCTTCATGAAGCTGCCATCATGGAGACATACTCCAGCCTCAGCCAACGTCTCGTCCTCAGCCTGACTTCAGATGCAGGAGATTTTGATTCAGCCTCTGCAGAGTGGGCCTGCTCTGCCCCTGGCTCCAATCCTCACCCTAGCTTGTGTTTTCAGACTTCCGTCCTCATACACCACGTCCACAAACCCTCCCTACGGGGAATTCTGGGGCAACAATGAAGCACTCTGTATGCCTCTCAGGAGAAAAACATTGTCTATGGTGCTGCCCAGAAACCCCAAATGAGGATCAAACTTCTTGGCCCTCGGTAACACCCCAATTGCATAGGCTACCTTAAACACTGATGCTCTGTCGCAAATAGCCTGAGCCCAGACCTTCCAACAGACGCTGACACAGCTGGCTGCACTTCCAGCACATTGGACCCGCGACTGCCTTAGGCCACCATCCATTCCCAACCTGGGTTTTCAGTCATCAGAACCTAGACCTTATCTCCAATCCCTGCACAGGGGGGAACCTGATGCACAAGTCAGAACCCCTCCTTCCCCATGGCAACAAACCGTGCTGCTGGCAGTGAGTCAAACTTTGTGTTTAGGAGAAAACGGCGTGGCCCATGAGGCCACACCCATGTGTGAGGGCCGCATTGGGCACAAACACACATTGAGACCCTCAGCTTGAGTACCTTATTCAAGTAACGCCTCTCAGTGACTGGACCAAGAGCCTGCATATGTGGCTTGCATTGCCCATAGGCACCCAGGACTAACTAGATGGTGTGTATTCCAGTTGAGGGAACCCACTGCTGTGCTCTAGATTCCCTCTCCTGGGGGGTCCCCTGTGGCAGAAAACAGTACACTTCCCTTCCCACAGAATGAACCCAAACACTTGGGAGCTCGGATAATCCCCCGAGAGGAAAGCTCTTCCTCGGCCCCTGAAGAAACCCCTACGCTGAACGGCCACTGTGAACGCAACAGCCAGAGACAAAAGCCTGAGCGACTGCCTCCCACTTGCCCTCCTTTGATATCCAGAGGATCTCCCCTCACGGACTGGAGATCAGGCCTGCCATTACCTTGGCCCCTAGCTGAGACAAGTTTGCTTTTTCAGACATCTGTCCCCACAGCCCTGGCAAACACAGCCTCTAGGCTGGGTCCTCTGGACCATACCACAGTACCGTGCCTGCGGTCTCCTGGGAAACTGTGTCCATTCCTTTGGCCACACACCTCCAGAATATGAGAAACCTCAAGGCCCCCGAGGACATCCCAATACTGGGAGCCTCCCTGGACACACAGGGGCATTCGGACACAAGCTGAGCAGCTACCTCCACGAAGGTATGCACACAGATGTCAACAGAGATAGAAGGTTGAGCTGGACAGGCCCATATGCCCTAATCTCAACTATTGCTTTGGTTTCCAGGTGTCACTCCTCAGAGGCTTTCGTTTGAAGAACAGGATATGGGGCTTTCCTGAGGCACTGAACAGAACTCCTCTCGTCTCCTCATGGGAAGCTTCCTTGTTGGAGCCGTGTCAAACACCTCAGGTTGGAGGATCCTGCAGAGTTCCTGAGCCACCTCCACATTCCAAGGTCTCCCAGGCCACCAAGCCACAGTAGGACTCATCTTCAGGAGAGTCCATTTCAACTCTCCCCTCTGGATAGCTCACCCAGGAGCCCACAGATTGAGGCTGTGTTGTCCTGACTAAGAGTGGGAATATGAGGTGGCGTTCCAAGGCATTCATGCTTAGACACCTGCTCTCGAGTCCTTCCGTATGGGGCCTCCTGGAACCATCCAATAGGACTCGACTGTCATTCAGAAGGAAACCTTGGGGTTGGAGTAGTTCACAAATCCCATCGTAGGCAAACCTCGCTGGCTTCATGAAGCCCCCACACCCTACAGGAAGAGGCCATGCTGGACAAAAACTCGAGCCTGAGGCACGTCTCATAGTTGATATGACCTCAGTGCAGGAGATCTCGATTCAGCCTCTGCAGAGTGGGCCTGCCATGACCTCGGTCCCAAACCTCACGCTAGCTTGTGTTTTCAGACTTCCTTCCTCACACTCCTGGCAAACAAGCCCTCCAGACTAGGAACTCCAGAACCACAACCCAGCCCAGTGTCTGCCCAACGGAAGAAAAACGTTTCCCAGTGGGGCTCTTCTGAAAACCCAGATGAGGATCAACCTGCTCGGGCCTCAACGGTACCCGACCTGGATAGGCTGCTCTGGGCACTCATGCTCTGTCTGACACAGCCTGAAGCCAGACGTCCAGACAGACAAGGAGACAGATGGCCGCACACCCAGCACTTCGGACACGCCATGGTCTTAAGCCGTCAAATCTTCCTAACCTTGGTTTTCAGATATCTGAACCTAGACATTATATCAATTCTCCACACAGCTGGGCATCGCAAGCCCAAAACAGAACTCCTCCTTCCCCATGGCTGTCAAGCTTGCTCTTGGCATGGAGTCACACCATCAGGGTGGGAGAAACCTTCATGGCCCCTGATGCCACGCCCAAACTTGAGTGCTGCTTGGGCACAAATTCACACTGTGACCCTCAGCATGAGCCCCATGTCAAAGAAAGGCCTGTCAGGGCCTGGACCAAGAGCCCGCATATGGGGCTTGGCAAGCCCCTATGCACCCAATCCTCACCAGGGTTTGAGTTTTCCAGTCGCCCCGCCCGTACCTGGGGCTCGGCTCTGGAATCCCTTTCTTGGAGAGACACATGAGCCAGACAACACGACTCCACCCTTCCCACAAAATGACCCCAAACTCTTGGGAGCTGGGACAAATCCCCAGAGAGGGATACTCGTCCACAGTCCCTGAGGCCACCCCTCCAATCCACGGCTATCCCGGACACAACATCCAGAGACAAAAGCCTGAAGGAACGCCTCCCACTCGCCCTTGTTTCAGAGTCCCAGGAGCTCCGTCTCGGGCTGTACATACGGCCTGCCCTACCCTAGGCGCCACTCATAAGCTGAGTTTGTGTTTTCAGACTTCTGTGCCCACAGCCTGGACCCACACAACCTCCAGGCTAGGGCCTCTGGAGCCACAGCGAAAGATTGTGCCTGCCCTCTCCAAGGACAGTGTGCCCAATCCATTGACCACAACCCTACAGGTTACGGAAAAGCTCGAAGGCCCCTGAGGCCATCAATAGTGTCGGCCATCCTGGACTAAGAGGGGCTCTCTGACACGAGCGGAGCAACTATCTCCACTTAGACTCTCCGACAGTGTCCCCAGAGACAGAAGGTTGAAATGGACAGGTCCCCAGGCCCTAATCTGAACCTTAGCTTTGGTTTTCATGTGTCCGTCCTCAGAGGACTGTTTTCGTAGACTAGCACACGGGGCTTTTCCGAGGCAACAAACTAAACCTCTCTCGTCTCCACATGGGGAGCATTCTTACTGGGGATGTATCAAACACTTCAGGTAGGAGACTTCCGCAGGGCCACTGAACAACCAGCACATTCCAAGGTCTTTGTGGACCCAAACGCACATTATGACGCATCCTCAGGAGAGGCCATTTCAACTCAGCCCCCTGGGTAGCGTGCCCCAGAGGCAGCATATCAAACATATCTTGACCCTAATGGCCAATGGGAATGCGAGGCATGCTGTACAGGGATCCATCCTTCGGACCCTGCTCTCCAGTCCTTCCGTATGGTATGTCCTGGAGTCATGCAACAGGACTCGAATGTCCCGCAGAAGGAAACCTTGTGGTTTGGAGAAACCTCTAAACTCAGCGTGGGAATACATTTTTGGCCTCATGAGGCCCCCGCTTCATGAAGCTGCCATCATGGAAACATACTCCAGCCTCAGCCAACGTCTGATCCTCAGCCTGACTTCAGATGCAGGAGATTTTGATTCAGCCTCTGCAGAGTGGGCCTGCTCTGCCCCTGGCTCCAATCCTCACCCTAGCTTGTGTTTTCAGACTTCCGTCCTCATACACCAAGTCCAAAAACCCTTCCTACTGGGAATTCTGGGGCCACAATGAAGCACTCTGTCTGCATCCAAGGAGAAAAACATTGTCTATGGTGCTGCCCAGAAACCCCAAATGAGGATCAAACTGCTTGGCCCTCAGTAACACCCCAATTGCATAGGGTACCTTAAACACTGATGCTCTGTCGCAAATAGCCTGAGCCCAGACCTTACAACAGACACCGACACAGCTGGCTGCACTCCCAGCACATTGGACCCGCCACTGCCTTAGGCCACCATCCATTCCCAACCTGGGTTTTCAGTCATCAGAACCTAGACCTTATCTCCAATCCCTGCACAGGGGGGAACCTGATGCACAAGTCATAACCCCTCCTTCCCCATGGCAAGAAACCGTGCTGCTGGCAGTGAGTCAAACTTTCAGTGTAGGAGAAAACGGCATGGCCCATGAGGCCACACCCATGCGTGAGGGCCGCCTTGGGCACAAACACACATTGAGACCCTCAGCGTGAGTACCTTATTCAAGTAACGCCTCTCAGTGACTGGACCAAGAGCCCGCATATGTGGCTTGCATTGCCCATAGGCACCCAGGACTAACTAGATGGTGCGTATTCCAGTTGAGGGAACCCACTGCTGTGCTCTAGAGTCCCTCTCCTGGGGGGTCCCCTGTGGCAGAAAACAGTACTCTTCCCTTCCCACAGAATGAACCCAAACACTTGGGAGCTTGGACAATCCCCCGAGAGGAAGGCTCTTCCTCGGCCCCTGAAGCAACCCCTACCTTGAACGGCCACTGTGAACGCAACTCCCAGAGACAACAGCCTGAGCAACTGCCTCCCACTTGTCCTCCTTTGATATCCAGAGGATCTCCCCTCACGGACTGGAGATCAGGCCTGCCATTACCTTGGCCCCTAGCTGAGATAAGTTTGCATTTTCAGACATCTGTCCCCACAGCCCTGGCAAACACAGCCTCTAGGCTGGGTCCTCTGGAGCCATAACACAGGACCGTGCCTGCTGTCTCCTGGGAAACTGTGTCCATTCCTTTGGCCACACACCTCCAGAATATGAGAAACCTCAAGGCACCCGAGGACATCCCACTACTGGGAGCCTCCCTGGACACCCAGGGTATTCGGACACAAGCTGAGCAGCCACCTCCACAAAGGCATGCACACAGAGGTCAACAGAGATAGAAGGTTCTGCCGGCCAGGCCCTTAGGCCGTAATCTCAACTCTTGCTTTGGTTTCAAGGTGTCACTCCTCAGAGGCTTTGGTTCGAAGAACAGGTTATGGGGCTTTCCTGAGTCACTGACCAGAACTCCTCTCGTCTCCACATGGGAAGCTCCCTTGTTGGAGCCGTGTCAAACACCTCATGTAGGATCATCCTGCAGGGTTCCTGAGCCACCGCCACATTCCAAGGTCTCCCAGGCCACCATGCCACAGTAGGACTCATCTTCAGGAGAGTCCATTTCACCTCTCCCCTCTGGGTAGCTCACCCAGGAGCCCGCAGATTGAGCCTGCCTTGTCCTGACTAAAGAGTGGGAATATGAGGTGGCGTTCCCAGGCATCCATGCTTAGACACCTGCTCTCGAGTCTTTCCATATGGGGCCTCCTGGAACCATCCAATAGGACTCGACTGTCATGCAGAAGGAAACCTTGAGGTTTGGAGTAGTTCACAAATCCCTTCGTAAACAAACCTCCCTGACCTCATGAAGCCCCCACACCCTACAGGAAGAGGCCATGCTGGACAAAAACTCGAGCCTGAGGCACGTCTCATAGTTGACATGACCTCAGTGCAGGAGATCTCGATTCAGCCTCTGCAGAGTGGGCCTGCCGTGCCCTCGGTCCCAAACCTCACGCTAGCTTGTGTTTTCAGACTTCCTTCCTCACAATCCTGGCACACAAGCCCTCCGGACTAGGAACTCCAGAACCACAACCCAGCCCAGTGTCTGCCCAACGGAAGAAAAACGTTTCCCTGTGGGGCTCTCCAGAAAACCCAGATGAGGATCAACCTGCTCAGGCCTCGACGGTACTCGACCTGGATAGGCTGCTCTGGGCACTCATGCTCTGTCTGACACAGCCTGAAGCCAGATGTCCAGACAGACAAGGAGACAGGTGGCCGCACACCCAGTACTTCGGACACGCCATGGTCGTAAGCCGTCACCTCTTCCTAACCTTGGTTTTCAGATATCTGAACCTAGACATTATATCAATTCTACACACAGCCGGGCATCGCAAGCCCAAAACAGAACTCCTCCTTCCCCATGGCTGTCAAGCTTGCTCTTGGCATGGAGTCACACCTTCAGGGTGGGAGAAACCTTCATGGCCCCTGATGCCACGCCCAAACTTGAGTGCTGCTTGGGCACAAATTCACACTGTGACCCTCAGCATGAGCCCCATGTCAAAGAAAGGCCTGTCAGGGCCTGGACCAAGAGCCCGCATATGGGGCTTGCAAAGCCCCTATGCACCCAATCCTCACCAGGGTTTGAGTTTTCCAGTCGCCCCGCCCGTACCTGGGGCTCGGCTCTGGAATCCCTTTCTTGGAGAGACACATGAGCCAGACAGCACGACTCCACCCTTCCCACAAAATGACCCCAAACTCTTGGGAGCTGGGACAAATCCCCAGAGAGGGATACTCATACACAGTCCCTGAGGCCACCCCTCCAATCCACGGCTATCCCGGACACAACATCCAGAGACAAAAGCCTGAAGGAACGCCTCCCACTCGCCCTTGTTTCAGAGTCCCAGGAGCTCCGTCTCGGGCTGTACATACGGCCTGCCATACCCTAGGCGCCACTCATAAGCTGAGTTTGTGTTTTCAGAATTCTGTGCCCACAGCCTGGACCCACACAACCTCCAGGCTAGGGCCTCTGGAGCCACAGCGAAAGATTGTGCCTGCCCTCTCCAAGGACAGTGTGCCAATCCATTGACCACAACCCTACAGGTTAGGGAAAAGCTCCAAGGCCCCTGAGGCCATCAATAGTGTCGGCCATCCTGGACTAAGAGGGGCTCTCTGACACCAGCGGAGCAACTATCTCCACTTAGACTCTCAGACAGTGTCCCCAGAGACAGAAGGTTGAAATGGACAGGTCCCAGGGCCTTAATCTGAACCTTAGCTTTGGTTTCCATGTGTCGGTCCTCAGAGGACTGTTTTCGTAGACCAGCACACGGGGCTTTTCCGAGGCACCAAACCAAACCTCTCTCATCTCCACATGGGGAGCTTTCTTACTGGGGATGTATCAAACCCTTCAGGTAGGAGAGTTCCGCAGGGCCACTGAACAACCAGCACATTCCAAGGTCTCCATGGACCCAAACGTACATTATGACGCATCCTCAGGAGAGGCAATTTCAACTCAGCCCCCTGCGTAGCGTGCCCCAGAGGCAGCAGATCAAACATATCTTGTCCCTAATGGCCAATGGGAATGCGAGGCATGCTGTACAGGGATCCATCCTTCGGACCCTGCTCTCCAGTCCTTCCGTATGGTATGTCCTGGAGCCATGCAACAGGACTCGAATGTCCCGCAGAAGGAAACCTTGTGGTTTGGGGCAACCACCAAACTCAGCGTGGGAAAACTTCCTTGGCCTCATGAGGCCCCCGCTTCATGAAGCTGCCATCATGGAGACATACTCCAGCCTCAGCCAACGTCTCGTCCTCAGCCTGACTTCAGATGCAGGAGATTTTGATTCAGCCTCTGCAGAGTGGGCCTGCTCTGCCCCTGGCTCCAATCCTCACCCTAGCTTGTGTTTTCAGACTTCCGTCCTCATACACCACGTCCACAAACCCTCCCTACGGGGAATTCTGGGGCAACAATGAAGCACTCTGTATGCCTCTCAGGAGAAAAACATTGTCTATGGTGCTGCCCAGAAACCCCAAATGAGGATCAAACTTCTTGGCCCTCGGTAACACCCCAATTGCATAGGCTACCTTAAACACTGATGCTCTGTCGCAAATAGCCTGAGCCCAGACCTTCCAACAGACACTGACACAGCTGGCTGCACTTCCAGCACATTGGACCCGCGACTGCCTTAGGCCACCATCCATTCCCAACCTTGGTTTTCAGTCATCAGAACCTAGACCTTATCTCCAATCCCTGCACAGGGGGGAACCTGATGCACAAGTCAGAACCCCTCCTTCCCCATGGCAACAAACCGTGCTGCTGGCAGTGAGTCAAACTTTGTGTTTAGGAGAAAACGGCGTGGCCCATGAGGCCACACCCATGTGTGAGGGCCGCATTGGGCACAAACACACATTGAGACCCTCAGCGTGAGTACCTTATTCAAGTAACGCCTCTCAGTGACTGGACCAAGAGCCTGCATATGTGGCTTGCATTGCCCATAGGCACTCAGGACTAACTAGATGGTGTGTATTCCAGTTGAGGGAACCCACTGCTGTGCTCTAGATTCCCTCTCCTGGGGGGTCCCCTGTGGCAGAAAACAGTACACTTCCCTTCCCACAGAATGAACCCAAACACTTGGGAGCTTGGATAATCCCCCGAGAGGAAAGCTCTTCCTCGGCCCCTGAAGAAACCCCTACGCTGAACGGCCACTGTGAACGCAACACCCAGAGACAAAAGCCTGAGCGACTGCCTCCCACTTGCCATCCTTTGATATCCAGAGGATCTCCCCTCACGGACTGGAGATCAGGCCTGCCATTACCTTGGCCCCTAGCTGAGACAAGTTTGCTTTTTCAGTCATCTGTCCCCACAGCCCTGGCAAACACAGCCTCTAGGCTGGGTCCTCTGGAGCCATACCACAGTACCGTGCCTGCGGTCTCCTGGGAAACTGTGTCCATTCCTTTCGCCACACACCTCCAGAATATGAGAAACCTCAAGGCCCCCGAGGACATCCCAATACTGGGAGCCTCCCTGGACACACAGGGGCATTCGGACACAAGCTGAGCAGCTACCTCCACGAAGGTATGCACAGGGATGTCAACAGAGATAGAAGGTTGAGCCGGACAGGCCCATATGCCCTAATCTCAACTCTTGCTTTGGTTTCCATGTGTCACTCCTCAGAGGCTTTGCTTCGAAGAACAGGATATGGGGCTTTCCTGAGGCACTGAACAGAACTCCTTTCGTCTCCACATGGGAAGCTTCCTTGTTGGAGCCGTGTCAAACACCTCAGGTTGGAGAATCCTGCAGAGTTCCTGAGCCACCTCCACATTCCAAGGTCTCCCAGGCCACCAAGCCACAGTAGGACTCATCTTCAGGAGAGTCCATTTCAACTCTCCCCTCTGGATAGCTCACCCAGGAGCCCACAGATTGAGGCTGTGTTGTCCTGACTAAGAGTGGGAATATGAGGTGGCGTTCCAAGGCATTCATGCTTAGACACCTGCTCTCGAGTCTTTCCGTATGGGGCCTCCTGGAACCATCCAATAGGACTCGACTGTCATTCAGAAGGAAACCTTGAGGTTGGAGTAGTTCACAAATCCCATCGTAGGCAAACCTCGCTGGCTTCATGAAGCCCCCACACCCTACAGGAAGAGGCCATGCTGGACAAAAACTCGAGCCTGAGGCACGTCTCATAGTTGACATGACCTCAGTGCAGCAATATCGATTCAGCCTCTGCAGAGTGGGCCTGCCGTGCCCTCGGTCCCAAACCTCACGCTAGCTTGTGTTTTCAGACTTCCTTCCTCACACTCCTGGCAAACAAGCCCTCCAGACTAGGAACTCCAGAACCACAACCCAGCCCAGTGTCTGCCCAACGGAAGAAAAACGTTTCCCAGTGGGGCTCTTCAGAAAACCCAGATGAGGATCAACCTGCTCGGGCCTCAACGGTACCCGACCTGGATAGGCTGCTCTGGGCACTCATGCTCTGTCTGACACAGCCTGAAGCCAGACGTCCAGACAGACAAGGAGACAGATGGCCGCACACCCAGCACTTCGGACACGCCATGGTCTTAAGCCGTCAAATCTTCCTTACCTTGGTTTTCAGATATCTGAACCTAGACATTATATCAATTCTCCACACAGCTGGGCATCGCAAGCACAAAACAGAACTCCTCCTTCCCCATGGCTGTCAAGCTTGCTCTTGGCATGGAGTCACACCATCAGGGTGGGAGAAACCTTCATGGCCCCTGATGCCACGCCCAAACTTGAGTGCTGCTTGGGCACAAATTCACACTGTGACCCTCAACATGAGCCCCATGTCAAAGAAAGGCCTGTCAGGGCCTGGACCAAGAGCCCGCATATGGGGCTTGGCAAGCCCCTATGCACCCAATCCTCACCAGGGTTTGAGTTTTCCAGTCGCCCCGCCCGTACCTGGGGCTCTGCTCTGGAATCCCTTTCTTGGAGAGACACATGAGCCAGACAACACGACTCCACCCTTCCCACAAAATAACCCCAAACTCTTGGGAGCTGGGACAAATCCCCAGAGAGGGATACTCGTCCACAGTCCCAGAGGCCACCCCTCCAATCCACGGCTATCCCGGACACAACATCCAGAGACAAAAGCCTGAAGGAACGCCTCCCACTCGCCCTTGTTTCAGAGTCCCAGGAGCTCCGTCTCGGGCTGTACATACGGCCTGCCCTACCCTAGGCGCCACTCATAAGCTGAGTTTGTGTTTTCAGACTTCTGTGCCCACAGCCTGGACCCACACAACCTCCAGGCTAGGGCCTCTGGAGCCACAGTGAAAGATTGTGCCTGCCCTCTCCAAGGACAGTGTGCCCAATCCATTGACCACAACCCTACAGGTTAGGGAAAAGCTCCAAGGCCCCTGAGGCCATCAATAATGTTGGCCATCCTGTACTAAGAGGGGCTCTCTGACACGAGCGGAGCAACTATCTCCACTTAGACTCTCAGACAGTGTCCCCAGAGACAGAAGGTTGAAATGGACAGGTCCCCAGGCCCTAATCTGAACCTTAACTTTGGTTTCCATGTGTCCGACCTCAGAGGACTGTTTTCGTAGACCAGCACACGGGGCTTTTCCGAGGCACCAAACTAAACCTCTCTCGTCTCCACATGGGGAGCTTTCTTACTGGGGATGTATCAAACCCTTCAGGTAGGAGAGTTCCGCAGGGCCACTGAACAACCAGCACATTCCAAGGTCTCCATGGACCCAAACGCACATTATGACGCATCCTCAGGATAAGCCATTTCAACTCAGCCCCCTGGGTAGCGTGCCCCAGAGGCAGCATATCAAACATATCTTGTCGCTAATGGCCAATTGGAATGCGAGGCATGCTGTACAGGAATCCATCCTTCGGTCCCTGCTCTCCAGTCCTTCCGTATGGTATGTCCTGGAGCCATGCAACAGGACTCGAATGTCCCGCAGAAGGAAACCTTGTGGTTTGGGGCAACCTCCAAACTCAGCGTGGGAAAACTTCCTTGGCCTCATGAGGCCCCCGCTTCATGAAGCTGCCATCATGGACACATACTCCAGCCTCAGCCAACGTCTCGTCCTCAGCCTGACTTCAGATGCAGGAGATTTTGATTCAGCCTCTGCAGAGTGGGCCTGCTCTGCCCCTGGCTCCAATCCTCACCCTAGCTTCTGTTTTCAGACTTCAGTCCTCATACACCAAGTACACAAACCCTCCCTACGGGGAATTCTGGGGCCAAAATGAAGCACTCTGTCTGCCTCTCAGGAGAAAAACATTGTCTATGGTGCTGCCCAGAAACCCCAAATGAGGATCAAACTGCTTGGCCCTCGGCAACACCCCAATTGCATAGGCTACCTTAAACACTGATGCTCTGTCGCAAATAGCCTGAGCCCAGACCTTCCAACAGACACCGACACAGCTGGCTGCACTCCCAGCACATTGGACCCGCGACTGCCTTAGGCCACCATCCATTCCCAACCTGGGTTTTCAGTCATCGGAACCTAGACCTTATCTCCAATCCCTGCACAGGGGGGAACCTGATGCACAAGTCAGAACCCCTCCTTCCCCATGGCAAGAAACCGTGCTGCTGGCAGTGAGTCAAACCTTCAGTGTAGGAGAAAACGGCATGTCCCATGAGGCCACACCCATGCGTGAGGGCAGCTTTGGGCACAAACACACATTGAGACCCTCAGCGTGAGTACCTTATTCAAGTAACGCCTCTCAGTGAATGGACCAAGAGCCTGCATATGTGGCTTGCATTGCCCATAGGCACTCAGGACTAACTAGATGGTGTGTATTCCAGTTGAGGGAACCCACTGCTGTGCTCTAGATTCCCTCTCCTGGGGGGTCCCCTGTGGCAGAAAACAGTACACTTCCCTTCCCACAGAATGAACCCAAACACTTGGGAGCTTGGATAATCCCCCGAGAGGAAAGCTCTTCCTCGGCCCCTGAAGAAACCCCTACGCTGAACGGCCACTGTGAACGCAACACCCAGAGACAAAAGCCTGAGCGACTGCCTCCCACTTGCCATCCTTTGATATCCAGAGGATCTCCCCTCACGGACTGGAGATCAGGCCTGCCATTACCTTGGCCCCTAGCTGAGACAAGTTTGCTTTTTCAGTCATCTGTCCCCACAGCCCTGGCAAACACAGCCTCTAGGCTGGGTCCTCTGGAGCCATACCACAGTACCGTGCCTGCGGTCTCCTGGGAAACTGTGTCCATTCCTTTCGCCACACACCTCCAGAATATGAGAAACCTCAAGGCCCCCGAGGACATCCCAATACTGGGAGCCTCCCTGGACACACAGGGGCATTCGGACACAAGCTGAGCAGCTACCTCCACGAAGGTATGCACAGGGATGTCAACAGAGATAGAAGGTTGAGCCGGACAGGCCCATATGCCCTAATCTCAACTCTTGCTTTGGTTTCCATGTGTCACTCCTCAGAGGCTTTGCTTCGAAGAACAGGATATGGGGCTTTCCTGAGGCACTGAACAGAACTCCTTTCGTCTCCACATGGGAAGCTTCCTTGTTGGAGCCGTGTCAAACACCTCAGGTTGGAGAATCCTGCAGAGTTCCTGAGCCACCTCCACATTCCAAGGTCTCCCAGGCCACCAAGCCACAGTAGGACTCATCTTCAGGAGAGTCCATTTCAACTCTCCCCTCTGGATAGCTCACCCAGGAGCCCACAGATTGAGGCTGTGTTGTCCTGACTAAGAGTGGGAATATGAGGTGGCGTTCCAAGGCATTCATGCTTAGACACCTGCTCTCGAGTCTTTCCGTATGGGGCCTCCTGGAACCATCCAATAGGACTCGACTGTCATTCAGAAGGAAACCTTGAGGTTGGAGTAGTTCACAAATCCCATCGTAGGCAAACCTCGCTGGCTTCATGAAGCCCCCACACCCTACAGGAAGAGGCCATGCTGGACAAAAACTCGAGCCTGAGGCACGTCTCATAGTTGACATGACCTCAGTGCAGCAATATCGATTCAGCCTCTGCAGAGTGGGCCTGCCGTGCCCTCGGTCCCAAACCTCACGCTAGCTTGTGTTTTCAGACTTCCTTCCTCACACTCCTGGCAAACAAGCCCTCCAGACTAGGAACTCCAGAACCACAACCCAGCCCAGTGTCTGCCCAACAGAAGAAAAACGTTTCCCAGTGGGGCTCTTCAGAAAACCCAGATGAGGATCAACCTGCTCGGGCCTCAACGGTACCCGACCTGGATAGGCTGCTCTGGGCACTCATGCTCTGTCTGACACAGCCTGAAGCCAGACGTCCAGACAGACAAGGAGACAGATGGCCGCACACCCAGCACTTCGGACACGCCATGGTCTTAAGCCGTCAAATCTTCCTTACCTTGGTTTTCAGATATCTGAACCTAGACATTATATCAATTCTCCACACAGCTGGGCATCGCAAGCACAAAACAGAACTCCTCCTTCCCCATGGCTGTCAAGCTTGCTCTTGGCATGGAGTCACACCATCAGGGTGGGAGAAACCTTCATGGCCCCTGATGCCACGCCCAAACTTGAGTGCTGCTTGGGCACAAATTCACACTGTGACCCTCAACATGAGCCCCATGTCAAAGAAAGGCCTGTCAGGGCCTGGACCAAGAGCCCGCATATGGGGCTTGGCAAGCCCCTATGCACCCAATCCTCACCAGGGTTTGAGTTTTCCAGTCGCCCCGCCCGTACCTGGGGCTCTGCTCTGGAATCCCTTTCTTGGAGAGACACATGAGCCAGACAACACGACTCCACCCTTCCCACAAAATAACCCCAAACTCTTGGGAGCTGGGACAAATCCCCAGAGAGGGATACTCGTCCACAGTCCCAGAGGCCACCCCTCCAATCCACGGCTATCCCGGACACAACATCCAGAGACAAAAGCCTGAAGGAACGCCTCCCACTCGCCCTTGTTTCAGAGTCCCAGGAGCTCCGTCTCGGGCTGTACATACGGCCTGCCCTACCCTAGGCGCCACTCATAAGCTGAGTTTGTGTTTTCAGACTTCTGTGCCCACAGCCTGGACCCACACAACCTCCAGGCTAGGGCCTCTGGAGCCACAGTGAAAGATTGTGCCTGCCCTCTCCAAGGACAGTGTGCCCAATCCATTGACCACAACCCTACAGGTTAGGGAAAAGCTCCAAGGCCCCTGAGGCCATCAATAATGTTGGCCATCCTGTACTAAGAGGGGCTCTCTGACA
This sequence comes from Mustela nivalis, assembly GCF_964662115.1. NCBI lineage: Eukaryota > Metazoa > Chordata > Mammalia > Carnivora > Mustelidae > Mustela > Mustela nivalis. Next base: position 1,899,199 of record NW_028136522.1, read on the forward strand.
CGAGCGGAGCAACTATCTCCACTTAGACTCTCAGACAGTGTCCCCAGAGACAGAAGGTTGAAATGGACAGGTCCCCAGGCCCTAATCTGAACCTTAACTTTGGTTTCCATGTGTCCGACCTCAGAGGACTGTTTTCGTAGACCAGCACACGGGGCTTTTCCGAGGCACCAAACTAAACCTCTCTCGTCTCCACATGGGGAGCTTTCTTACTGGGGATGTATCAAACCCTTCAGGTAGGAGAGTTCCGCAGGGCCACTGAACAACCAGCACATTCCAAGGTCTCCATGGACCCAAACGCACATTATGACGCATCCTCAGGATAAGCCATTTCAACTCAGCCCCCTGGGTAGCGTGCCCCAGAGGCAGCATATCAAACATATCTTGTCGCTAATGGCCAATTGGAATGCGAGGCATGCTGTACAGGAATCCATCCTTCGGTCCCTGCTCTCCAGTCCTTCCGTATGGTATGTCCTGGAGCCATGCAACAGGACTCGAATGTCCCGCAGAAGGAAACCTTGTGGTTTGGGGCAACCTCCAAACTCAGCGTGGGAAAACTTCCTTGGCCTCATGAGGCCCCCGCTTCATGAAGCTGCCATCATGGACACATACTCCAGCCTCAGCCAACGTCTCGTCCTCAGCCTGACTTCAGATGCAGGAGATTTTGATTCAGCCTCTGCAGAGTGGGCCTGCTCTGCCCCTGGCTCCAATCCTCACCCTAGCTTCTGTTTTCAGACTTCAGTCCTCATACACCAAGTACACAAACCCTCCCTACGGGGAATTCTGGGGCCAAAATGAAGCACTCTGTCTGCCTCTCAGGAGAAAAACATTGTCTATGGTGCTGCCCAGAAACCCCAAATGAGGATCAAACTGCTTGGCCCTCGGCAACACCCCAATTGCATAGGCTACCTTAAACACTGATGCTCTGTCGCAAATAGCCTGAGCCCAGACCTTCCAACAGACACCGACACAGCTGGCTGCACTCCCAGCACATTGGACCCGCCACTGCCTTAGGCCACCATCCATTCCCAACCTGGGTTTTCAGTCATCGGAACCTAGACCTTATCTCCAATCCCTGCACAGGGGGGAACCTGATGCACAAGTCAGAACCCCTCCTTCCCCATGGCAAGAAACCGTGCTGCTGGCAGTGAGTCAAACCTTCAGTGTAGGAGAAAAAGGCATGTCCCATGAGGCCACACCCATGCGTGAGGGCAGCTTTGGGCACAAACACACATTGAGACCCTCAGCGTGAGTACCTTATTCAAGTAACGCCTCTCAGTGAATGGACCAAGAGCCTGCATATGTGGCTTGCATTGCCCATAGGCACTCAGGACTAACTAGATGGTGTGTATTCCAGTTGAGGGAACCCACTGCTGTGCTCTAGATTCCCTCTCCTGGGGGGTCCCCTGTGGCAGAAAACAGTACACTTCCCTTCCCACAGAATGAACCCAAACACTTGGGAGCTTGGATAATCCCCCGAGAGGAAAGCTCTTCCTCGGCCCCTGAAGAAACCCCTACGCTGAACGGCCACTGTGAACGCAACACCCAGAGACAAAAGCCTGAGCGACTGCCTCCCACTTGCCCTCCTTTGATATCCAGAGGATCTCCCCTCACGGACTGGAGATCAGGCCTGCCATTACCTTGGCCCCTAGCTGAGACAAGTTTGCTTTTTCAGTCATCTGTCCCCACAGCCCTGGCAAACACAGCCTCTAGGCTGGGTCCTCTGGAGCCATACCACAGTACCGTGCCTGCGGTCTCCTGGGAAACTGTGTCCATTCCTTTCGCCACACACCTCCAGAATATGAGAAACGTCAAGGCCCCCGAGGACATCCCAATACTGGGAGCCTCCCTGGACACACAGGGGCATTCGGACACAAGCTGAGCAGCTACCTCCACGAAGGTATGCACAGGGATGTCAACAGAGATAGAAGGTTGAGCCGGACAGGCCCATATGCCCTAATCTCAACTCTTGCTTTGGTTTCCATGTGTCACTCCTCAGAGGCTTTGCTTCGAAGAACAGGATATGGGGCTTTCCTGAGGCACTGAACAGAACTCCTTTCGTCTCCACATGGGAAGCTTCCTTGTTGGAGCCGTGTCAAACACCTCAGGTTGGAGAATCCTGCAGAGTTCCTGAGCCACCTCCACATTCCAAGGTCTCCCAGGCCACCAAGCCACAGTAGGACTCATCTTCAGGAGAGTCCATTTCAACTCTCCCCTCTGGATAGCTCACCCAGGAGCCCACAGATTGAGGCTGTGTTGTCCTGACTAAGAGTGGGAATATGAGGTGGCGTTCCAAGGCATTCATGCTTAGACACCTGCTCTCGAGTCTTTCCGTATGGGGCCTCCTGGAACCATCCAATAGGACTCGACTGTCATTCAGAAGGAAACCTTGAGGTTGGAGTAGTTCACAAATCCCATCGTAGGCAAACCTCGCTGGCTTCATGAAGCCCCCACACCCTACAGGAAGAGGCCATGCTGGACAAAAACTCGAGCCTGAGGCACGTCTCATAGTTGACATGACCTCAGTGCAGCAATATCGATTCAGCCTCTGCAGAGTGGGCCTGCCGTGCCCTCGGTCCCAAACCTCACGCTAGCTTGTGTTTTCAGACTTCCTTCCTCACACTCCTGGCAAACAAGCCCTCCAGACTAGGAACTCCAGAACCACAACCCAGCCCAGTGTCTGCCCAACGGAAGAAAAACGTTTCCCAGTGGGGCTCTTCAGAAAACCCAGATGAGGATCAACCTGCTCGGGCCTCAACGGTACCCGACCTGGATAGGCTGCTCTGGGCACTCATGCTCTGTCTGACACAGCCTGAAGCCAGACGTCCAGACAGACAAGGAGACAGATGGCCGCACACCCAGCACTTCGGACACGCCATGGTCTTAAGCCGTCAAATCTTCCTTACCTTGGTTTTCAGATATCTGAACCTAGACATTATATCAATTCTCCACACAGCTGGGCATCGCAAGCACAAAACAGAACTCCTCCTTCCCCATGGCTGTCAAGCTTGCTCTTGGCATGGAGTCACACCATCAGGGTGGGAGAAACCTTCATGGCCCCTGATGCCACGCCCAAACTTGAGTGCTGCTTGGGCACAAATTCACACTGTGACCCTCAACATGAGCCCCATGTCAAAGAAAGGCCTGTCAGGGCCTGGACCAAGAGCCCGCATATGGGGCTTGGCAAGCCCCTATGCACCCAATCCTCACCAGGGTTTGAGTTTTCCAGTCGCCCCGCCCGTACCTGGGGCTCTGCTCTGGAATCCCTTTCTTGGAGAGACACATGAGCCAGACAACACGACTCCACCCTTCCCACAAAATAACCCCAAACTCTTGGGAGCTGGGACAAATCCCCAGAGAGGGATACTCGTCCACAGTCCCAGAGGCCACCCCTCCAATCCACGGCTATCCCGGACACAACATCCAGAGACAAAAGCCTGAAGGAACGCCTCCCACTCGCCCTTGTTTCAGAGTCCCAGGAGCTCCGTCTCGGGCTGTACATACGGCCTGCCCTACCCTAGGCGCCACTCATAAGCTGAGTTTGTGTTTTCAGACTTCTGTGCCCACAGCCTGGACCCACACAACCTCCAGGCTAGGGCCTCTGGAGCCACAGTGAAAGATTGTGCCTGCCCTCTCCAAGGACAGTGTGCCCAATCCATTGACCACAACCCTACAGGTTAGGGAAAAGCTCCAAGGCCCCTGAGGCCATCAATAATGTTGGCCATCCTGTACTAAGAGGGGCTCTCTGACACGAGCGGAGCAACTATCTCCACTTAGACTCTCAGACAGTGTCCCCAGAGACAGAAGGTTGAAATGGACAGGTCCCCAGGCCCTAATCTGAACCTTAACTTTGGTTTCCATGTGTCCGACCTCAGAGGACTGTTTTCGTAGACCAGCACACGGGGCTTTTCCGAGGCACCAAACTAAACCTCTCTCGTCTCCACATGGGGAGCTTTCTTACTGGGGATGTATCAAACCCTTCAGGTAGGAGAGTTCCGCAGGGCCACTGAACAACCAGCACATTCCAAGGTCTCCATGGACCCAAACGCACATTATGACGCATCCTCAGGATAAGCCATTTCAACTCAGCCCCCTGGGTAGCGTGCCCCAGAGGCAGCATATCAAACATATCTTGTCGCTAATGGCCAATTGGAATGCGAGGCATGCTGTACAGGAATCCATCCTTCGGTCCCTGCTCTCCAGTCCTTCCGTATGGTATGTCCTGGAGCCATGCAACAGGACTCGAATGTCCCGCAGAAGGAAACCTTGTGGTTTGGGGCAACCTCCAAACTCAGCGTGGGAAAACTTCCTTGGCCTCATGAGGCCCCCGCTTCATGAAGCTGCCATCATGGACACATACTCCAGCCTCAGCCAACGTCTCGTCCTCAGCCTGACTTCAGATGCAGGAGATTTTGATTCAGCCTCTGCAGAGTGGGCCTGCTCTGCCCCTGGCTCCAATCCTCACCCTAGCTTCTGTTTTCAGACTTCAGTCCTCATACACCAAGTACACAAACCCTCCCTACGGGGAATTCTGGGGCCAAAATGAAGCACTCTGTCTGCCTCTCAGGAGAAAAACATTGTCTATGGTGCTGCCCAGAAACCCCAAATGAGGATCAAACTGCTTGGCCCTCGGCAACACCCCAATTGCATAGGCTACCTTAAACACTGATGCTCTGTCGCAAATAGCCTGAGCCCAGACCTTCCAACAGACACCGACACAGCTGGCTGCACTCCCAGCACATTGGACCCGCGACTGCCTTAGGCCACCATCCATTCCCAACCTGGGTTTTCAGTCATCGGAACCTAGACCTTATCTCCAATCCCTGCACAGGGGGGAACCTGATGCACAAGTCAGAACCCCTCCTTCCCCATGGCAAGAAACCGTGCTGCTGGCAGTGAGTCAAACCTTCAGTGTAGGAGAAAACGGCATGTCCCATGAGGCCACACCCATGCGTGAGGGCAGCTTTGGGCACAAACACACATTGAGACCCTCAGCGTGAGTACCTTATTCAAGTAACGCCTCTCAGTGAATGGACCAAGAGCCTGCATATGTGGCTTGCATTGCCCATAGGCACTCAGGACTAACTAGATGGTGTGTATTCCAGTTGAGGGAACCCACTGCTGTGCTCTAGATTCCCTCTCCTGGGGGGTCCCCTGTGGCAGAAAACAGTACACTTCCCTTCCCACAGAATGAACCCAAACACTTGGGAGCTTGGATAATCCCCCGAGAGGAAAGCTCTTCCTCGGCCCCTGAAGAAACCCCTACGCTGAACGGCCACTGTGAACGCAACACCCAGAGACAAAAGCCTGAGCGACTGCCTCCCACTTGCCATCCTTTGATATCCAGAGGATCTCCCCTCACGGACTGGAGATCAGGCCTGCCATTACCTTGGCCCCTAGCTGAGACAAGTTTGCTTTTTCAGTCATCTGTCCCCACAGCCCTGGCAAACACAGCCTCTAGGCTGGGTCCTCTGGAGCCATACCACAGTACCGTGCCTGCGGTCTCCTGGGAAACTGTGTCCATTCCTTTCGCCACACACCTCCAGAATATGAGAAACCTCAAGGCCCCCGAGGACATCCCAATACTGGGAGCCTCCCTGGACACACAGGGGCATTCGGACACAAGCTGAGCAGCTACCTCCACGAAGGTATGCACAGGGATGTCAACAGAGATAGAAGGTTGAGCCGGACAGGCCCATATGCCCTAATCTCAACTCTTGCTTTGGTTTCCATGTGTCACTCCTCAGAGGCTTTGCTTCGAAGAACAGGATATGGGGCTTTCCTGAGGCACTGAACAGAACTCCTTTCGTCTCCACATGGGAAGCTTCCTTGTTGGAGCCGTGTCAAACACCTCAGGTTGGAGAATCCTGCAGAGTTCCTGAGCCACCTCCACATTCCAAGGTCTCCCAGGCCACCAAGCCACAGTAGGACTCATCTTCAGGAGAGTCCATTTCAACTCTCCCCTCTGGATAGCTCACCCAGGAGCCCACAGATTGAGGCTGTGTTGTCCTGACTAAGAGTGGGAATATGAGGTGGCGTTCCAAGGCATTCATGCTTAGACACCTGCTCTCGAGTCTTTCCGTATGGGGCCTCCTGGAACCATCCAATAGGACTCGACTGTCATTCAGAAGGAAACCTTGAGGTTGGAGTAGTTCACAAATCCCATCGTAGGCAAACCTCGCTGGCTTCATGAAGCCCCCACACCCTACAGGAAGAGGCCATGCTGGACAAAAACTCGAGCCTGAGGCACGTCTCATAGTTGACATGACCTCAGTGCAGCAATATCGATTCAGCCTCTGCAGAGTGGGCCTGCCGTGCCCTCGGTCCCAAACCTCACGCTAGCTTGTGTTTTCAGACTTCCTTCCTCACACTCCTGGCAAACAAGCCCTCCAGACTAGGAACTCCAGAACCACAACCCAGCCCAGTGTCTGCCCAACGGAAGAAAAACGTTTCCCAGTGGGGCTCTTCAGAAAACCCAGATGAGGATCAACCTGCTCGGGCCTCAACGGTACCCGACCTGGATAGGCTGCTCTGGGCACTCATGCTCTGTCTGACACAGCCTGAAGCCAGACGTCCAGACAGACAAGGAGACAGATGGCCGCACACCCAGCACTTCGGACACGCCATGGTCTTAAGCCGTCAAATCTTCCTTACCTTGGTTTTCAGATATCTGAACCTAGACATTATATCAATTCTCCACACAGCTGGGCATCGCAAGCACAAAACAGAACTCCTCCTTCCCCATGGCTGTCAAGCTTGCTCTTGGCATGGAGTCACACCATCAGGGTGGGAGAAACCTTCATGGCCCCTGATGCCACGCCCAAACTTGAGTGCTGCTTGGGCACAAATTCACACTGTGACCCTCAACATGAGCCCCATGTCAAAGAAAGGCCTGTCAGGGCCTGGACCAAGAGCCCGCATATGGGGCTTGGCAAGCCCCTATGCACCCAATCCTCACCAGGGTTTGAGTTTTCCAGTCGCCCCGCCCGTACCTGGGGCTCTGCTCTGGAATCCCTTTCTTGGAGAGACACATGAGCCAGACAACACGACTCCACCCTTCCCACAAAATAACCCCAAACTCTTGGGAGCTGGGACAAATCCCCAGAGAGGGATACTCGTCCACAGTCCCAGAGGCCACCCCTCCAATCCACGGCTATCCCGGACACAACATCCAGAGACAAAAGCCTGAAGGAACGCCTCCCACTCGCCCTTGTTTCAGAGTCCCAGGAGCTCCGTCTCGGGCTGTACATACGGCCTGCCCTACCCTAGGCGCCACTCATAAGCTGAGTTTGTGTTTTCAGACTTCTGTGCCCACAGCCTGGACCCACACAACCTCCAGGCTAGGGCCTCTGGAGCCACAGTGAAAGATTGTGCCTGCCCTCTCCAAGGACAGTGTGCCCAATCCATTGACCACAACCCTACAGGTTAGGGAAAAGCTCCAAGGCCCCTGAGGCCATCAATAATGTTGGCCATCCTGTACTAAGAGGGGCTCTCTGACACGAGCGGAGCAACTATCTCCACTTAGACTCTCAGACAGTGTCCCCAGAGACAGAAGGTTGAAATGGACAGGTCCCCAGGCCCTAATCTGAACCTTAACTTTGGTTTCCATGTGTCCGACCTCAGAGGACTGTTTTCGTAGACCAGCACACGGGGCTTTTCCGAGGCACCAAACTAAACCTCTCTCGTCTCCACATGGGGAGCTTTCTTACTGGGGATGTATCAAACCCTTCAGGTAGGAGAGTTCCGCAGGGCCACTGAACAACCAGCACATTCCAAGGTCTCCATGGACCCAAACGCACATTATGACGCATCCTCAGGAGAGGCCATTTCAACTCAGCCCCCTGGGTAGCGTGCCCCAGAGTCAGCATATCAAACATATCTTGTCGCTAATGGCCAATTGGAATGCGAGGCATGCTGTACAGGAATCCATCCTTCGGTCCCTGCTCTCCAGTCCTTCCGTATGGTATGTCCTGGAGCCATGCAACAGGACTCGAATGTCCCGCAGAAGGAAACCTTGTGGTTTGGGGCAACCTCCAAACTCAGCGTGGGAAAACTTCCTTGGCCTCATGAGGCCCCCGCTTCATGAAGCTGCCATCATGGACACATACTCCAGCCTCAGCCAACGTCTCGTCCTCAGCCTGACTTCAGATGCAGGAGATTTTGATTCAGCCTCTGCAGAGTGGGCCTGCTCTGCCCCTGGCTCCAATCCTCACCCTAGCTTCTGTTTTCAGACTTCAGTCCTCATACACCAAGTACACAAACCCTCCCTACGGGGAATTCTGGGGCCAAAATGAAGCACTCTGTCTGCCTCTCAGGAGAAAAACATTGTCTATGGTGCTGCCCAGAAACCCCAAATGAGGATCAAACTGCTTGGCCCTCGGCAACACCCCAATTGCATAGGCTACCTTAAACACTGATGCTCTGTCGCAAATAGCCTGAGCCCAGACCTTCCAACAGACACCGACACAGCTGGCTGCACTCCCAGCACATTGGACCCGCCACTGCCTTAGGCCACCATCCATTCCCAACCTGGGTTTTCAGTCATCGGAACCTAGACCTTATCTCCAATCCCTGCACAGGGGGGAACCTGATGCACAAGTCAGAACCCCTCCTTCCCCATGGCAAGAAACCGTGCTGCTGGCAGTGAGTCAAACCTTCAGTGTAGGAGAAAACGGCATGTCCCATGAGGCCACACCCATGCGTGAGGGCAGCTTTGGGCACAAACACACATTGAGACCCTCAGCGTGAGTACCTTATTCAAGTAACGCCTCTCAGTGACTGGACCAAGAGCCCGCAGATGTGGCTTGCCTTGCCCATAGGCACCCAGGACTAACTAGATGGTGTGTATTCCAGTTGAGGGAACCCACTGCTGTGCTCTAGATTCCCTCTCCTGGGGGGTCCCCTGTGGCAGAAAACAGTACTCTTCCCTTCCCACAGAATGAACCCAAACACTTGGGAGCTTGGACAATCCCCCGAGAGGAAGGCTCTTCCTCGGCCCCTGAAGCAACCCCTACCTTGAACGGCCACTGTGAACGCAACTCCCAGAGACAAAAGCCTGAGCGACTGCCTCCCACTTGCCATCCTTTGATATCCAGAGGATATCCCCTCACGGACTGGAGATCAGGCCTGCCATTACCTTGGCCCCTAGCTGAGACAAGTTTGCTTTTTCAGACATCTATCCCCACAGCCCTGGCAAACACAGCCTCTAGGCTGGGTCCTCTGGAGCCATACCACAGGACCGTGCCTGCTGTCTCCTGGGAAACTGAGTCCATTCCTTTGGCCACACACCTCCAGAATATGAGAAACCTCAAGGCACCCGAGGACATCCCACTACTGGGAGCCTCCCTGGACACACAGGGGTATTCGGACACAAGCTGAGCAGCTACCTCCACGAAGGCATGCACACAGAGGTCAACAGAGAGAGAAGGTTCTGCCGGCCAGGCCCTTAGGCCGTAATCTCAACTCTTGCTTTGGTTTCAAGGTGTCACTCCTCAGAGGCTTTGGTTCGAAGAACAGGATATGGGGCTTTCCTGAGGCACTGAACAGAATTCCTCTCGTCTCCACATGGGAAGCTTCCTTGTTGGAGCCGTGTCAAACACCTCAGGTTGGAGAATCCTGCAGAGTTCCTGAGCCACCTCCACATTCCAAGGTCTCCCAGGCCACCAAGCCACAGTAGGACTCATCTTCAGGAGAGTCCATTTCAACTCTCCCCTCTGGGTAGCTCACCCAGGAGACCGCAGATTGAGCCTGCCTTGTCCTGACTAAAGAGTGGGAATATGAGGTGGTTTCCCAGGCATCCATGCTTAGACACCTGCTCTCAAGTCTTTCCGTATGGGGCCTCCTGGCACCATCCAATAGGACTCGACTGTTATGCAGAAGGAAACCTTGAGGTTGGAGTAGTTCACAAATCCCATCGTAGGCAAACCTCGCTGGCTTCATGAAGCCCCCACACCCTACAGGATGAGGCCATGCTGGACAAAAACTCGAGCCTGAGGCACGTCTCATAGTTGACATGACCTCAGTGCAGGAGATATCGATTCAGCCTCTGCAGAGTGGGCCTGCCGTGCCCTCGGTCCCAAACCTCACGCTAGCTTGTGTTTTCAGACTTCCTTCCTCACACTCCTGGCAAACAAGCCCTCCAGACTAGGAACTCCAGAACCACAACCCAGCCCAGTGTCTGCCCAACGGAAGAAAAACGTTTCCCAGTGGGGCTCTTCAGAAAACCCAGATGAGGATCAACCTGCTCGGGCCTCAACGGTACCCGACCTGGATAGGCTGCTCTGGGCACTCATGCTCTGTCTGACACAGCCTGAAGCCAGACGTCCAGACAGACAAGGAGACAGATGGCCGCACACCCAGCACTTCGGACACGCCATGGTCTTAAGCCGTCAAATCTTCCTAACCTTGGTTTTCAGATATCTGAACCTAGACATTATATCAATTCTCCACACAGCTGGGCATCGCAAGCCCAAAACAGAACTCCTCCTTCCCCATGGCTGTCAAGCTTGCTCTTGGCATGGAGTCACACCATCAGGGTGGGAGAAACCTTCATGGCCCCTGATGCCACGCCCAAACTTGAGTGCTGCTTGGGCACAAATTCACACTGTGACCCTCAGCATGAGCCCCATGTCAAAGAAAGGCCTGTCAGGGCCTGGACCAAGAGCCCGCATATGGGGCTTGGCAAGCCCCTATGCACCCAATCCTCACCAGGGTTTGAGTTTTCCAGTCGCCCCGCCCGTACCTGGGGCTCTGCTCTGGAATCCCTTTCTTGGAGAGACACATGAGCCAGACAACACGACTCCACCCTTCCCACAAAATGACCCCAAACTCTTGGGAGCTGGGACAAATCCCCAGAGAGGGATACTCGTCCACAGTCCCTGAGGCCACCCCTCCAATCCACGGCTATCCCGGACACAACATCCAGAGACAAAAGCCTGAAGGAACGCCTCCCACTCGCCCTTGTTTCAGAGTCCCAGGAGCTCCGTCTCGGGCTGTACATACAGCCTGCCCTACCCTAGGCGCCACTCATAAGCTGAGTTTGTGTTTTCAGACTTCTGTGCCCACAGCCTGGACCCACACAACCTCCAGGCTAGGGCCTCTGGAGCCACAGCGAAAGATTGTGCCTGCCCTCTCCAAGGACAGTGTGCCCAATCCATTGACCACAACCCTACAGGTTAGGGAAAAGCTCGAAGCCCCCTGAGGCCATCAATAGTGTCGGCCACCCTGGACTAAGAGGGGCTCTCTGACACCAGCGGAGCAACTATCTCCACTTAGACTCTCAGACAGTGTCCCCAGAGACAGAAGGTTGAAATGCACAGGTCCCCAGGCCCTAATCTGAACCTTAGCTTTGGTTTCCATGTGTCCGTCCTCAGAGGACTGTTTTCGTAGACCAGCACATGGGGCTTTTCCGAGGCACCAAACCAAACCTCTCTCGTCTCCACATGGGGAGCTTTCTTACTGGGGATGTATCAAACCTTTCAGGTAGGAGAGTTCCGCAGGGCCACTGAACAACCAGCACATTCCAAGGTCTGCATGGACCCAAACGCACATTATGACGCATCCTCAGGAGAGGCCATTTCAACTCAGCCCACTGGGTAGAGTTCCTCAGAGGCAGCAGATCAAACATATCTTGTCGCTAATGGCCAATGGGAATGCGAGGCATGCTGTACAGGGATCCATCCTTCGGACCCTGCTCTCCAGTCCTTCCGTATGGTATGTCCTGGAGCCATGCAACAGGACTCGAATGTCCCGCAGAAGGAAACCTTGTGGTTTGGGGCAACCTCCAAACTCAGCGTGGGAAAACTTCCTTGGCCTCATGAGGCCCCCGCTTCATGAAGCTGCCATCATGGAGACATACTCCAGCCTCAGCCAACGTCTCGTCCTCAGCCTGACTTCAGATGCAGGAGATTTTGATTCAGCCTCTGCAGAGTGGGCCTGCTCTGCCCCTGGCTCCAATCCTCACCCTAGCTTGTGTTTTCAGACTTCAGTCCTCATACACCAAGTACAAAAAACCCTACCTACGTGGAATTCTGGGCCACAATGAAGCACTCTGTCTGCCTCTCAGGAGAAAAACATGTTGGCTCAGGTTGTAGTTTCTGTGCATGACTGCCCCTTCATGAACGGAGCGGAATCTCAAGGCCATTGAGGTTTTCCCACGTTGGGAGTTGTGGGATGCCCCCTTCAAGGATTCCATCTGCGGGACAATTGAGACCTGTTGGGCAGCTCCAGGACATCCCATATGGAATGACTCCAGAGCCCTGTTGGAGGATGGATGCCAGGGAAGCCCGCCTCGCATTCCAATTGTCTCCTAGCAACAAGACAGTTGAGATCGGATGACTCTGCGGGAGCAACCGGGGTGGCTGAGTTGAAATGGACTTTACTGACGATGGGGTTCTAATGTGAGTTTGTATCCATGAGGTCCTTGGAATGGGGTGTTGGCACCGGGACCCTGAAGTATTCTCCTAAGCTTTTGACATAACTCCCATGCACAAGTTTCTTTGTGAAGACGACATTTGTTCTGATGGGTGCCTCAGGAAACCCCTTTTGCTGGTATTGGAATTCAGGCTTTTAAGTAGACATGCCTGTAAACAAAATCAATGTATCCGATTATGGCCTAGGGTCCTGTCTGGTTCAATCTTCTTCTCTGGCGATATCCCAATATGGAATGAGTGGAGGTAGATGCTCACCTGGTGTCAGACCGCCCTTGTTTGTCCCCGGAGACCTACACTATTGGGATGGCCTCGGGGACTTTGGAGAGTTCTCCTAATTTGTATGATTTTGGACAATGGAATGGGCAGAATTCCCATGGATTGGGTAGGCACAGTTCTAATGTGTGGCTCCAGGGGCCCCAGCCTGGAGGGTGTGTGGCCCAGGACTTTGAGGACAGAAGTCGGAAAACACAAACTCAGCTTAGGTTTGGGGACGTATGTATGGCAAGCCCAATCTACAAACCATGAGAAGAACGCTTCAGGATATGAAGAAAGAGCGAGTCTGAGGCACTTGCTCAGGCTTTTGAATCTGGATTTTGTGTCAACGTTGGCCGTGGAATGTGGGGAGGCCTCATGGGTCATGGACGAATCTTCCTCTCTGTGGATTTGGCCCGGTCCCAATTGTTTTTGTCAGTCTGTGGGATGGGAGGTCTCCTTTCAGGTTTATTACCTCAGGTTTCTGAACAAAAGAGGAATTCCAAAGCAGAGCCCTGGGGAAGATTGAAGGGACAACCCAAACTATGGTTAAAAATTGGGGCCTCGGGGCATGGCAGGCCCAATATGCTGTCTCTTCATCCAGCCTCTATTTATTTGTCAGAGAGCGAGCGAGAGCAAGCACAGGCAGACAGAGTGGAAGGCAGAGTCAGACGGAGAAGGAGGCTCCCTGCGGAGCAAGGAGCCTGATGTGGGACTCGATTCCAGGACGCTGGGATCATGACCTGAGCCGAAGGCAGCTGTTTAACCAACTGAGCCACCCAGGCGTCCCGCCAAGCTACTTTTAAATTCAGTGCCAAGCATAAGGCAATTCCAGTGTGTAGCAGCTGATTCAAATATCCAGCACTTGAGTAAGTGCAGATGTCAGTTGATTGCTCACGCTGGAGTTAGTGTCTATGATGACCAACAAATGGATGGGTGGCCTCAAGAGGCCATGGAGGATTACCCACCCTCAGGCTTGAGATACTCCATACAGCAAAGATTCCTTTTACCGTACAGGGGAGTCTGGTTTGTTTCCTCCAGGGTTCCCCATGTGGAAAGTTGGTATCAGAGCACTCCCGCTGGATGCCTGGAAAGTACACCTACATTGACCATGGCAGCAGAGGAACATGGCAGTTTCATTCTGGTGGCTCTGGGCCGAAGTACCAAGGGCTGGAGTTGTCATGGAGTCTCATGAAGATGGGTCACAATGCTGGTATGTTGTCAGGGAGATTATAGAATGTGCTGGTTGCCAGGGGGCCTTGAAGTATTCATCTACCCAGAGTGTTTGACACAGGTCCAGAGCACAGCTTTCTTCTAAGGACAGGAGATGTTCTTTTGTGTGGCTCAGTGACCATATTGTATCATACATTGATATTCAGAACAGCCTTCTGAGTACAGATACCTGAAAACCTATTCTAGTGTTCCAGTGAATCCTAGGAGCATGTCAGGTTCAATCTTCTGTCTGAGGACCATTGACTTGGATATCAGCCTGGATGTAGGTGATATGGTGTGTCAGACTGTGCATTTGCGTCCAGAGTGGCCTCCAATATTGGGCTGGGCTTAGGGGACTTGCAGGTTTCTCCTAATCTAGAGGGTTTGTTTAATAGTGACAATCACAGTTTCCTTTGGGAAGACAGGTACAATCCCGTGGTGTGGCTCCAGTTATCACAAACTGGAGGGCATGTGAGGCATGGTTTTGGGAGGGAAGTCTGAAAACACAAACTTGGGTTAGGGTTAGTGGCAAGGTTATCACAGGCCCAATGCATAGACATGGATGGCAGCTCTTCAGGAACTGTTAATCAGGTGACTCAAAGGCAGAATCACAGGCTTTTTTTTTCTGTATTGTGTGCAGGATGGCCTCAGAATGCAGTTGTGGCCTCATGGGTCCATGGGAGATTTTTCCTCTCTAAGGATCCTGGTGGCTCCCAATAGTTGGTGGCTTTTTCGGGGAAGGGAAGAGTGCTGTTTTTCATGTTAGGGGTGCCCCAAAATATGGATTCCAGAGACGGACTCTGGGTTTGGTCCCCTGGAAAATCCCACCAAGTGTTAGGATTTGGGCCTAGTGGCTTACCAGGCCTGCATGCAGGATCCTGGAGGTGCAACTGAGAGGGCTTGTTTGAAATCATTCTCAGGCTGAGGGTCACAATACTTGCTTATGCCCAGGTGGCCCTCATGAGTGGGCGTGGTCATATTGGCCATGCAGCTGGCTCCCACTTTGAGGGTTGGACAACCATCCCAACAGCCAGAATCCTGCTTGGGGAAAGAGGAGTTCTCTATAGTACTTCAGGTTCCTTCATTAGCGGGGATTCCAGCAAAGGTCTGGGGACAGAGGCCTGAATACCAAGGATGGGTAAAGATGATGGACATGGGCCATGGCCAGTATCAAATCGTGGATATGGGCCCCGATCACTGGGTGGCTGACACTAGGTCTTGGCTCAGGCTCTGTCAGACACAGCACTAGTGCCCAGGGCAGCCTATAAATTGGGGTTCCCTCGAGTGCCGAGCAGATTGATCCTCATGTATGGTTTCTGGGCAGACTCACCAGGCCCTTCTTGTTTGTAAGGGGAAGGCAGAATGCTGTTTTGTGGCTCTAGAATTCACTATCAAGAGGGCTTGTGGACCAGGAGGCTGAGGATGGAATTGTAAACCTAAGCTATGGTTACATTCTGTATCAAGCGAAAGGAATTTCCAGTGTGCAATGTTTGAATCCAATATTCAGTACTTGAGTGAGGGTGGATGTCAGATATTTGCTCATGCTGGAGTTTGTGTCTATGATGACACAAAAATAGAGGGGTGGCGTCAAGAGGCCATGGAGGATTTCCCAATCTGATGTTTTTGAGATGCTCCAATCAGCAAGGTTTCCTTCTACCAGACAGGGGCAGTCTGATTTGTTTCCTCCATGGTTCCCCATGTCGAAAGATCGGATATCATAGATCTCCCACATGGGTGACTGGAAAGCACACCTTCATTGACCATGACAGCGAAGGAACATGGCATCTGGTGGCTTTGAGGCGAAGAAATAAAGACTGGATTGGACATGGAACCTCATGAAGATGGGTCAAAATGTTGGTTTGTTACCAGGGAGATCTTAGAATGTGCTGGTGGTTAATGGGCCATGCAGGATTCATCTAGCCTGAGGATTTGACACAGGCCCAAGAGCCCGGATTGCTTCTGGGGGCAGGAGATATTCTGTTGTGGGGCTCAGCGGCCATATGTTGTATCATAAATTGGTAATCCAGAACAGGTCTCTGAGGACAGAAGCCTGAAAACCTAATAAAGGGTTTGAATGAGGCCCTAGGGGAATGTCATTCAATCTTCTGACTCAGCATCATTGACTCTGGTGTCTGACTGGATGCAGGTGATGAGGGTGTTTCAGACTGTGCATTTGTGTCCAGAGTGGCATCCAATACTAGGGTTGGCTCAGGTTCCTTGCAGGTTTCTCCTTATATGGGGTTTTTGGACAACTGTGACGGGCAGTTTCCTTGGGGATTGCAGGAACTGTCCTGTGGTGTGACTCCAGAGACCCCATCCTGGAGGACATGTGCGCCATGATTTTGAGAGAGAAGTCTGCAAACACAAACTTAGGTTAGGGTGAGTGGCAAGGTGATCATAGTCCCAATCCATAGACCAGGAGGGCAGCAAGTCTGGAACTGTAAATCACGTAACTCAAAGGTGGTAGCACAGGTAATTGTATCTGGATTTAATTTCCAGAATGGCCTTTATTGCAGGTGTTGTCTCAAGGGTCCATGGGAGATTTCTCCTCTCAAGGATCCTGGCGGTTCTCAATAGTTTGTTGGATTTCTCCGGGAAGGGATGAGTACTGTTTTCCTGCTTAGGCGTGCCCCAAAACAGGCATTCCAGAGATGAGCTCTGGGTCTAAGTGCTTGGAAAATCCCACCAAGGGTTAATATTTAGGCCTAGGGCCATACCAGGCCTGCAATGCGGGATCCTGGAGGTGCAACTGAGAGCGTTTGTTTGAAAGTATGGTCAAGCTGAGGGTCCCAATGCCTGCTTGTGCCCCGGAGGCCATCAGGATTGGGCGATGTCTACTCAGCCATGCAGCCAGTTCCCATTCCTAGGGTTGGGCACCCATCCAAAAGCCAGGATTCCTGCCATGGCGAAGGATGAATTCTCTATTGTGCTTCAGGTCCCCGCATTGGTAGGGATTCCAGCTAAGATCTAGGGGACAGATGCCTGAATACCAAGGATGGGTAGTAATGACAGCCCTGGGCCATGGCCGGTCTCACATGGTTAATGTGGGCCCCACCCTCTGGGTTCCTGACACGAGGTAGGGGCTCAGGCTCTGTCAGACACAGCACTAGTGGCTAGGGCAAACTATAAATAGGGGTTCCCTCCTGGGCTGAGTATATTGATCTTCATGTGCAGTTTATGGGCAGACTCACCAGGTCCTTCTATCTATGAAGAAGGCAGAATGTTGCATTGTGGCTCCAGAATTCCCTATCAAGAGATATGGAAGACCAGTAGGGTGAGGATGAAATTGTAGTCTGAAGCTAGGATTAAATTCATTGCAAAGCGAAAGGCAGTTCCAGTGTGCAGCAGCTGATTCCAATATCAGCGCCTGAATATGGGCGGATGTCAGATGTTTGCTCAGGCTGGAGTTTGTGTCTATGATGACCAACAAATGGAGAGGTGGCGTCAAGAGGCCATGGAAGATTTCCCACCCTGGGGCTCAGGGGCCATAATTTGTATCATAAGTTGGTATTCCAGAAGAGGCCTCTGAGGACAGGTGCCTGAAAAGTTAATCCCTCTTCCAATGAGGTCCTAGGGCCATGTCAGGTTCAATTATCTGACTCAGGACCATTGATTTGGGTGTCTGCCTGGATGGAGGTGATCAGGGTGTTTCAGACTGTGCATTTGCATCCAGAGCAGCCTCCAATATTGGGATGTGCTCAGGAGCCTTCCGGGTTTCTCCTAATCAGGAGGGTTTGGGCAACTGTGATGGGCCCAGTTTCCTTGCGGATGGCAAGCACAGTCTTGTGGTGTGACTCTAGGGGCCCCATCCTGGAGGACATGTGAGCTATGGTTTTTAGAGAGAGATCTGCAAACACAAACTCGGGATAAGGTTAATGGAGAGGTGTTCACAGTCCCAATCCAAAGATCTGGAGGGCAGCACGTCAGGAACTGTAAATCAGGTGACTCGAAGCCAGTAGCACAGTCTCTTGTATCTGGATAGCATATCCACGCTGGCCTCGGAATACAGGTGTGGACTCATGGGACCATGGGAGATTCTTCTTCTCAAGGATCCTGGGGGATCCCATTAGTTTGGTGGCTTTCTCAGGGAAGTGAAGAGTGCTGTTTTCCATCTTAGGGGTGCCTCAAAACAGGGATTCCAGTGACGGGCTCTGGGTATGTGCACATGGAACATCCCACGATGTGTTAGGATTTGGGCTTAAGGGCATATCAGGCCTGCAATGCAGGATCCTGGAGGTGCAACTAAGAGCATTTTTTTTGAAGGCTTGATCAAGCTGAGGGTTACAATGGCTACTTGTGCCCAGGGCAGCCCTCATGAGTGGGCATTGTCTCCTTGGCCATGCAGCTGGCTCCCACTTTGAGGTTTGGACACTCATATCAACAGCCAGGATTCCTACCATGGGGAAGGAGGAGTTCTCTATTGTGCTTTAGGTTACCCCATTGGTAGGGATTACATAAAAGGTCTGGGGACAGGTGCCTGAATACCAAGGATGGGTAGAGATGATGGACTTGGGCCCTGGCCAATCTCACATGCTGGATATGGGCTCATATCTCTGGGTGCCTGAAACTAGGTCTTGGCTCAGGCTCTGTCAGACACAGTACTAGTACTAGTACTAGTACTAGTACTAGTACTAGTACTAGTGCCCAGGACAGCCTATAAATCAAGGTTCCATCGAGTGCCAAGTAGATTGAACCTCATGTGGAGTTTCTGGGAAGATTCACCAGGCCCTATTTCTTTCTAGTGGGAATGGAGAATGTTGCCTTGTGGCTCCAAATTCCCTCTCTAGAGGGCTTGCAGACCAGGAGGCTGAGGATGGAATTCTAAACCCAAGCTATGAATAAATTCAGTGTCAAGTGAAATGCAGTTCTAGTGTGCAGTGGTGGAAAAGAAAATGCAGAATCTAAATAACGGCAGATTTCAGATGTTTTCTCATGCTGGAGTTTTTGTCTATGAAGACTGACAAATGGAGGGGTTGTGTCAAGGGCCATGGAGGATTTCTCCTGCTGGTGCTTCTGAGATGCTCCAAACAGAGGGTTCCCTTCTACTGGTCAGTGGCAGTCTGGTTTGTTTGCTCCAGGGTCCCACATGTGGAAAGAATAAGTAGAAGAGCACTCCCACATGGATGCCTGGAAAGCACACCTCCACTGACCATATCAGGTGAGGAACATGGCAGGTTCATTCTGGTGGCTCTGGGGCGAATTACCAAGGACTTGAAGTGACATGGAATCTCATGAAGATGGATCACAATGCTGTTTGTTTGTTACCAGAGAGATCTTAGAATGTGCTGGGGGCTAAGGGGCTGTGCATAATTCATATACCCCGACCCTTGACACAAGTTGAAGAGCACGAATTCCATCTGGGGACAGGAGATATTCTATTGTGGGGTTCAGGGACTAATCTTCTGACTCAGGACCATAGACTTGGGTGTCTTCATGGATGGAGGTGATCAGGGTGTTGCACACTGTGCATTTGTGTCCAGAGTGGCCTCCAATATTGGACTGGGCTCAGAGGACTTGCAGGTCTCTCCTAATCTGGAGGGTTTGGGCAACTGTGATGGACACAGTTTCATTGGGGATAGCAGGATCTTTCCTGTGGTGTGGCTACAGAGACCCATCATAGAGGGCATGTGAGCCATGGTTTTGGGAAAGAAGTCTGCAAACACAAACTTGGGGTAGGGTTAATGGCGAGGTGATCACAGGCCCAATGCGTAGGTCTGTAGGGCAGCTCGTCTGGAACTGTAAACCAGGTGATTCGAAGGTGGTAGCACAGTCTCTTGTATCTGGATTGTGTGTCCAGGATGGCCTCGGAATGAAGGTGTGGTCTTATGGAGCCCTGGGAGATTTTTCCTGTCTACGCATCCTGGCAGCTCCTAATAGTTTTCTCAGGGGAGGGAAGATTGCTGTTTTCCATCATAGGGGTGCTTCAAAACAGAGATTCCAGAGACGGACTCTGGTTATGTTGGCATGGAAAATCCCACGAAGTGTTAGGATTTGGTCCTAAGGGCATACCAGGCCTGCGATGCGGGACCCTGCAGAGACAACTGAGAGCATTTGTTTGAATGCATGCTAAGGTTGAGGGACACAATGCCTGCTTTGGCCCAGGCGGCCCTTATGATTGGGCGTTGTCTCATTGGCCATGCACCTGGTTCTAATTCTGAGGGTTGGGCACCCATAGCAACAGCCAGGCTTCCTGCCATGGGGAAGGAGGAGTTCTCAATTGTGCTTCAGGTTCCCCCACTGGTAGGGATTCCAGCAAAGGTCTGGGATAGTTGCCGGAATACCAAGGATGGGTAGAGATGACTGGGCCATGGCCAGTCCCACATGCTGGATAAGGGCCCCACACTCTGGGTGGCTGACACGAGGTTGGGGCTCAGGCTCTCTCAGACACAGCGCTAGTGGCCAGCGCAAAGTATAAATCGGGGTTCCCTCGAGGGCCAAGTAGATTGATCTTCATGGGGAGTTTCTGGGCAGACTCACCAGGCCCTTCTTTCAATGGGGAAGGCAGAATGTTGCGTTTTGTCTCCCTAATTCCCTCTCAAGAGGACTTGCAGTCCAGTAGGGTGAGGATGGAATTGTAAACCCAAACTATGCAAGAATACAGTGTCAAGTGAAAGGTATTTCCAGTGTGCGTGACTGATTCGAATATCCAGCACCTGAGTAAGAGCAGATGTCAGATGTTTGCTCATGCTGGAATTTGTGTCTATGATGACTAACAAATGGAGGGTTGGCATCAAGAGAATGTGGAGGACTTCCCAGGCTGGGGCTTGTGAGATGCTCCAAACAACCAAGGTTTCCTTCAACATGACAGGAGCAGTCTTATTTGTTTGCTCTAGGGTTCCCTATGTGGAATTTTTGTGTAGCAGAGAACTACCTCTTGGATGCCTAGAAAGCACACGTCCATTGACCTTTGTACCTGAGGAACATGGCAGATTCGTTTCATGGCTCTTGGGCAAAGTACCAACACCTTGATTTGGCATCAAGTCTCAGGAAGTTGGGTCACAATGCTGGTTTGTTACCAGGGAGATCATAGAAGGTGCTGGGGCTAATGGGTCATGCAGGATCCATCTACCCTGAAAGTTGGACATAGATCCAAGAGCACATTTTCCTTCTGGAGACAGGAGATGTTCTGTTGTGGGAATCAGGGACCACATGTTGTATCATAACTTGGTATTCCAGAACAGGACTCTGAGAACAGATGTCTGAAGACCCAATCTAGGGTTCCAGTGAAGTCCTAGGGGCATGTCAGGTTCAATCATCTGACTCAGAACCATTGACTTGGCTTTCTGCCTCGATGGAGGTGCTCAGGGTGTTTCAGACTGCACGTTTGCATCCAGAGCAACCGCCAATATTGGGGTGTGTTCAGGGGCCTGGCAGGTTTCTCCTAATCTGGAGGGTTTGGACAACCTGATGGGCACAGTTTTCTTGGGGATGGCAGGATCTTTCCTGTGATGTGGCTTGAGGGACAACATCTTGGTGGGCATGTAAGCCATGGTTTTGGGAGAGAAGTCGGCAAACACAAACTGGGGTTAGAGTTAGTGTCGAGATGATCACAGGCCCAATGCATAGACATGGAGGGCAGCTCGTCAGGAAATGTAAATAGGATGACTCAAAGGCGGTAGCAAAGACTTTTCTCTCTGGATTGTGTGGACAGGATGGCCTCGGAATGCAGGTTTGTTTTCATGGGTCCATGGGAGATTTTTTCTCTCTAAGGATCCTGGCGGCTCCCAATAGTTTGGTGCCTTTCTCAGGGAAGGGAAGAGTGCTGTTTTCCATCATAAGGGTGCCCCAAACAGGGATTCTGAGACGGACTCTGGGTCTGGGCACCTGGAAAATCCCACCAAGGGTTAAGATTTGGGCCTAGGGGCATACCAGGCCTGCAATGCTGGTACTGGGGGAGCAACTGAGAGTGTTTGTTTGAAAACATGCTCAGGCTGAGGATCACCATGCCTGCCTATGCCCATGTCGGCCCTCAGGAGTGGGCATGGTCTCCTTGGCCATGCAGCTGGCTCCCATGCTGAGGGTTGGACAACCATCCCAACAGCCAATATTCCTGCCATGGGGAAGGAGGTGTTCTCTATTGTGTTTCAGGTTCGCCATTGGCAGGAATTCAGGCAAAGTTTGGGGGACAGATGACTGGATACCAAGGATGGGTACAGATGATGGCCCAGGGCCATGGCCGATCTCTCATGCTAAATATGGGCCCTCACCTCTGGGTGGCTGACACGAGGTCGGGGCTTAGACTCTGTCAGACACAGCACTAGTGGTCAGGGAAATCTATTAATCAGGGTTGCCTCGTGGTCTGAATAGAATGATCCTCATTTGCAGTTTCTGGGCAGACTCAACAGGTCCTTCTTCTTTCTATGTGGAAGGCAGAATACTGCGTTGTGACTCCAGAGTTCCCTAACAAGAGATATTGTGGACCAGTGTGGTGAGGATAGAATAGTAATACAAAGCTATGGTTAAGTTCAGTGAAAAGCAAAAGGCAGTTCCAGTGTGCAGCTGCCGTTTCGAATATCCAGCACCTGAGTAAGGGTGGATGTCAGATGTTTGCTCACACTGGAGTTTGTGTCTGTGATTACCCACAAATGGAAGGGTGGCGTCAAGAGGCCATGGAGGATTTCCCATGCTGGGGCTTGTGAGATGCTCCAAATAGCAAAGTTTCTTTCTACCGGACAGGAGAAGTCTGGTTTGTTTTCTCTGGTTTCTCCATGTGGAAAGTTTTGTAGCAGAGAACCCCACAGGGATGCCTGGAAATCACCCCTCCATTGACCATTGCAGCTGAGGAACATGGCAGGTGCATTCTGGTGGCTCTGGGGCAATATATCGAGACCTTGAGTTGACATGGAGTCTCATGAAGATGGGGCACAATGATGGTTTGTTACCAGGAATATCATAGAATGTGCTGGTTGCTAAGGGGCCATTCAAAATCCAAATACCCTTAGGGTATGACACAATACCAGGAGCATGGCTTCCTTTTTGGGGAGGACATATTCTGTTCTGTGGCTCAGGGACTATATATTTTATCATAAGTTGATATTCCAGAGCAGGCCTCTGACGACAGATACCTGTAAACCTAATCTAGTGTGCCAATGAAGTCCTCGGGGCATGTCAGGTTCAATCTTCTGACTCAGGACCATTGACTTGGGTGTCTGCCTGTATGGAGGTGATCAGGGTGTCTCAGACTGTGCATTTGTGCCCAGAGCGGCCTCCATTATTTGGCTGCGCTCAGGGGCCTTGCAGGTTTCTCCTAATCTAAAGGTATCGGGCAAAAGTGATGGACACAGTTTCCTTGAGGATCTCAGGCACAGTCTTGTGGTGTGGCTTCAGATGCCAGAACCTGGAGGTCATGTGAGCCATGGTTTTAGGAAGGAAGTCTGCAAACACAAACTCAGTTTAGGTTAATGGCAAGGTGATTGCAGGCCCAATGCATAGACCTGGAAGGCAGCTCGTCAGGAACTGTAAATCCGATGACTCAAAGGTGATAGCACATGATATGTATCTGGATTGTATGTCCAGGATGGCCTCGGAATGCAGGTGTGTTCTCATGGGTCTATGGCAGATTTTTCCACTCAAGGATCCTGGTGGCTACCAAGAGTTTGGTGACTATCTCGGGGAAGGGAAGAGTGCTGTTTTCCATCTTAAGGGTCCCCCAAAATAGGGATTCCAGAGATGGGCTCTGTGTCTGGGCCCCTGTAAAATCCCACCAGGGTTAGGATTTGGGCCTAGGTGTGTACTAGGCCTGCAATTCGGGGTCCCAGAGATGCAATTGAGAGTGTTTGGTTGAAAGCATGCTCAGGCTGAGGTCACAATGCCTGCTTGTGCCCGGGGAAGCCATCATGAGTGCACATGGTCTCCTTGGCCATGGAGCTGCCTTCCACTTTGAGGGTTGAGCAACTATCCCAACTGTCAGAATACCTTCCATGGGGAAGGAGGAGTTCTCTATTGTGCTTCAGGTTCCCCCAATGGCAAGGATTTCAGCAAAGGTGTGGGTACAGATGCCTGAATACCAAGAATAGAAGAGAAGACAGACTTGGGCCATAGCTGGTCTCACATGCTGGATATGGGCCCTGATCTCTCAGTGGCTGACACTAGGTCCTGGCTCCGGCTATGTCAGACACAGCACTAGTGCCCAGGGCAGCCTATGAATCAGGGTTCCGTCTAGCACCGAGAAGATTGACCATCATATGGAGTTTCTGGGCAGACTCTCCAGGCCCTTTTTCTTTCTATGGGGAAGGCAGAATATTGTGTTGTAGCTCCAGAATTTCCTCACAATAGGGCTTGTGGACCAGTAGACTGAGGATGGAATTGTAAACCCAAGCTATGGCTTAATACAGTCAAACTAAAGGCAGTTCCAGTGTGCAGTGATCGAATTGAAATCCAGCACCTGAGTAAGGGCGGATGTCAGATGTTTGCTCATGCTGGAGTTTGTGTCTATGATGACTGACAAATGGAGTGGTGGCTTCAAGAGGAAATGGAGGATTTCCCACGCTGGGGCTTGTGAGATGCTCCAAACAGAAGGTTTCCTTCTTCCGGACAGGGGCATTCTGTTTTTTTTGTCTCAAGGGTCCCAGCCAATTGCAAAGTTTGTGTAGCAGAGCACCCCCGTATGGTTGCCTGGAAACCACACCTCCACTGACCATTGCAGCTTAGGAACATGGCAAGTTCATTCTGGTGGATCTGGGGCGAAGTACTAAGAGCTTATTTTTACATGGAATGTCATGAACATGGGTAACAATGCTGTTTTGTTACCTGGGAATTCTTAGCCTGTCATCTGTACACATCATTGGTATTAAGGCAACTTTCCACAGACCTTTCCTGTAACCCTGCCAATGGGGGAACCTGAAGCACAATAGAGAACTCCTCTTTCCATTGCAGGAAGCCTGGCTGTTGCAATGGGTGTCCAACCCTCAAATTGGGATCCAGCTATATGGCCAATGAGACTACGCCCTCTCCTGAGGGCCCCCCTGGGCACAAAGAGGCATGATGACCCTCAGCCTGAGCATGCTTTCAAACAAACCCTCTCTGTTACACCATTAGGATCCTGCATTGCAGGCCTGGAATGCCCCTAGGCCCAAATCCTAACACTTGGTGGGATATCCGGGCACCCAGACCCAGAGCCCGTCTCTGGAATCCCTGTTTTGGCATAAGCCTAAGTTGTAAAACAGCATTCTTCCCTGTTTTGGAGCACCCCTAAGATGGAAAAGAGCACTCTTTTCTTCTCTGAAAAACCACCAATCTATGGAGATCCACCAGGATCCTTAGAGAGGAAAAGTCTCCCATTGAACCATGAGACCACGTCTACATTCAGAGCCCATCCTGGACACACAATCCATATAGAAAAGCCTGTGCTACCAGCTTTCAGTCACCCTAATTACAGTTCCTGACATGATGCCTTCTAGGTCTATGCATTGGACCTGCGATCACCTTGCCACTATCCCTGACCCAAATTTGTGTTTGCAGACTTCCCTCCCAAAACCATGGCTCTCATATCCTCAAGGAGGTGGTCTCTGAAGCCTTACCACAGGACTGGGCCTGCCATCCCCAAGGAAACTGTGCCCATCACAGTTCCCCAAAGCCTCCAAGTTAGGAGAAACCTGCAATGCCCCTGAGCCCACCCCAATATTGGAAGTGGCTCTGGATGCAAATGCACAGTCTGAAACACCCTGATCACCTACATCCAGTCAGACAACCATATCAATGGTCCTTAGTAAGAAAATTGAACCTTATGGGCACCAGGGACATCATTGGATCTCTAGATTAGGTTGCCAGCATCAATCCTCAGAGGCCTGTTCTTGAATACCAAGTCAGGATACAACATATGTACCCTGAGCCACAAAACAGAACATCTCCTCTCCCAAGATGGAAACTGTGCACATCGACCTGTGCCAAACCCTCAACGTGGCCCATAGCCACCAATACATTCTAAGACCTCCCTTGTAACAAACCAGTTTTGGGACACATCTGTAAGAGATTCCAAGTCAACTCAAGGCCTTGGTACTTGGCACCAGAACCACCAAAACGAACCTGTCATTTTCCTCAGCTGCAATGGTCATTGGACGTGTGCTTTCCAGTCATCCATGCGGGAGGGCTCTGCTACGCAAACTTCCACTTGAGGGACCCTGGAGGAAAAAAAAACAGACTCCTCCTGTCCATTAGAAGGAAACCTTGTTGTTTGGAGCATCTCACAATCTTAAGCGTGGGTAATCCTCCATTGCCTCCTGAAGCCACCCCTCCATTAGTCGTCATCCTAGACACAAACTCCAGTGTGAGCAAATATCTGACATCTGCCCTTACTCAGGTGCTGGATATCTCGTATAAGCTGCTGCACATTGAAACTGACTTCCGCTTGGCACTCAATTTAAGCATAGCTGGTGTTTACAATTGCATTCTCACCCTATTTGTCCCCAAACCCTCTTGATAGGGAATTCTGGATCCATAAGGCAGCATTCTGCCTGCCCCACAGAAAGAAGTGCTTCGTGAGTCTCGCCAGAAACCCTACATGAGGATCAATTTACTCGGCCCTGGAGAGAACCCCAATATATAGACTTCTCTGGCCACTAGTGCTGTGTCTGACACAGCCTGAGCCCAGACCTCGTGTCAGCCACCCAGAGAGCGGGGCCCATATCCAGCATGTGAGAACGGCCATGGCCCAAATCTGTCATCTCTATGCATCCTTGGTATTCAGGCATCTGTCCCCAGACCTTTGCTGTAATCCCTGCCTATGGGGGAACATGAAGCACAATAGATATTTTCTCCTTCCCCATGGCTGGAAACCTCAGTGTGGGGGCCAGAAAATGGACAATGGGACCACGCCCACTCCTGAGGGCCACCCTGGGCACAAACAGGCATTGTAATGCTCAGCCTGAGCATGCTTCCAAACAAGCCCTGTCAGTTGCACCACCAAGATCCTGCATTGCAGGCCTGGTCTGCCCATAAGCCCAAATCCCAACCCTTGGTGGGATTTTCCAGGCGCCTAGACCCAGAGCCCATCTCTGGAATCCCTGTTTTGGGGCACACCTAAGATCGAAAATAGCAGTCTTCCCATCCCAAAAAGTCATCAAAATTTTGGGAGCCGCCAGTATCCTTAGAGGAAAAATCTCCCATGGACCCATGAGGCCACAGCTACATTCTGAGGTCACCCTAGACACACAATCCAGATATAAAAGCCTGTGCTTCCGCCTTCGGGTCCTTCCAGTTACTGTTCCTGACGAGTAGCCTTCCAGGTCTACACATTGCCCTGCGATAACCTAGCCACTAAACCTAACCCGAGTTTGTGTTTGCAGACTTCCCTCCCAGAACCATGGCTCACATGCCCTCCAGGGTGGAGTCTCTGGAGCCACACCACAGGACTGTGCTTGCCATCCCCATGGAAATTGTGCATGTCAGTTAACCAAACCCTCCAGAGTTGGTTGAAACATTCAAGGCCCCTGTGGCCACCCCAATATTGGAGGTTACTCTGGACATAAGTGCGCAGTCTGAAACTCCGTTATCACCTACATCCTGGCAGACACCCAAGTCAACTTTCCTAAGTCTGAAGATTGAACCTCTCATGCCCCTGGGACTCATTGGAACCCTAGATTAGGTTGTCGGGCATCTGTCTTCAGAGGCCTGTTCTTGAATAGGAACTTATGATATGGCATGTGGTCCCTGAGCCACAAAACACTACATCTCATGTCCCCAGAAGGTAACCGTGCTCTTCGACCTGTGTTAAAACCTCAGGGTAGGAGAATCCTGCAGGCACCTTAGCCACCAACACATTCTAAGATCTACCTGGTAAAAAAAAAAACAGCATTGTAACCCATCTTCAAGAGATTCCATGTCAACTCAAGACCTTGGTGCTTCGCCCCAGAAGCACCGTAAAGAACCTGCATGTTCCTCAGCTGCATTGGTCAATGGAGGTGTGCTTTCCAGGCATCCATGTGGAAGGGCTCTGCTACCCATACTTTTCACATGGGGGGCCCTGCAGAAAACATACCAGACTCTAACTGTCCAGTAGAAAAAACAACCTTGCTGTTTGGAGCATCTCACATGCATCAGCCTCTTGATGCCACTCCTCCATTCGGTCATCAGAGACACAAACTCCAGTGTGCGTAAACATCTGAAATCCACCTTTACTCAGGTGCTGGATATTTCATTTGTTGGCCACGATAGATACAAACTCTATCATGAGCAGACATCTGACCCTCGCCTGTACTCAGATGCTGGAGATCTCGAAAAACCACTGCACATTGGAACGGCCATGTTCTTGGCACTGAGATTAAGCATAGATTGTGTTTTCTGCCTTCTGTTCTCACACTCCTCGCCTTCAAGTCCCCCATATTGGGAATTTGGGAGCGACAATGCCTTCTGCCTGCCCACCAGAAAAAAGAGGTGCCCTATGGGTCTGCGTGAAACTCCATATAAGGTTCCACCAGCACAGCCCTCTATAGCACCACAATATCATAGGCCACCTTGTGAACTAATGCTTTGTCTGACACAGCTCGAGCCCCGACCTCCTGGTAGCCACCTAGATAGCGGGACCCATATCTGGCAGGTGTGACCTGCCTTGACCTGAGTCCTTCATCTCAAACCAACCTGGTTATTCACGTACCAGTCCCAGAACATAGCTCAAATTACTGTGCATGGGGGAATCTGAAGCACAAAAGAGTACTCCTCCTTCTTCATAGAAGGAAAATTAAATGTTGATATGGTGGTCCAACCCTCATATTGGGATCCAGGTGCATGGAACAAGAGCCAATGCCCACTCAGGATGGGCATCTGGGCACAAACAGGCATTGTGACCCTTACCCTGAGACCCATTTCCAACAAGTCTCCATGGGAGCTGAACCAAAGCCCCACAGAGCCAGGCAGTCAAGCCTCTCGGCCCAAATACTAAGCCTTTGTAGGGTTATCCAGGCACAGGGACCTCTAACCCATCTCTGGAATCCCTGTGTTGATGGAAACCCTGAAACAGTAAACCACGCTCTCTCCTTCCCAGTGAGACACCAAACTCGTGGGTGCTGGGCAGAATCCCCAGAGAGGTAGAATATTCCATGGACAATGAGGACACCCCACCATTCCAAGGCCATCCTAGACACAATCCAGACAGAAAAGCCTTTGCTCCTGCCTCCCAGCCACACGAATTTCAAATCCTGAGGAGCTGCCCTCAGCGTCTGCAGATCGGGGCTGCCATCACCTCCCTCCTAATTGATACACAATTTTGTGTCTGAAGACTTTGGTCCCAGAGCCCTTAACCACATTCCCTGCAGGATGGGGCTGACAGAACCACACTACATCACTGGGCCTGATCTCTGGATGAAATTCTGCCGTCTCAGTTGCACAAACCCTCCAGATTAGGAAAAGCCTGCAAGGCCCCTGAGCCCATCCCAATTTCATAGGCCACTCTGGAAAAAATGCACAGTCTGACACAGCCTGAGCATCTACCTCCAGGAAGACTCACATGTCAAAGTCCCTAAGTCCGAAGGTTGAGGATGACATGCCCCTACAACCTCATAAGAACCCTAGCCTAGATATTCAGGCCTCTGTGCCCAGAGGCCTGGTCTTGAAATCCAACATATGATCCGACATGTGGTCCCTGAGCCATACAAGAGAACCCCTCCTGTCCCGAGAAGGGAACCTGGCTCCTGGGAACTGGGTCTAACCCTCAGGTAGGAAAATCCTGCATGGCCACAGACCCACAACCACATTCTTTTTTTTTATATAGATTTTATTTATTTATTTGACAGACAGAGATCACAAGTAGGCATAGAGGAAGGCAGAGAGAGAGAGAGGAAGAAGCAGGCTCCCTGCTGAGCAGAGAGCCCGATGCGGGACTCAATCCCAGGACCCTGAGATCATGACCTGAGCCGAAGGCAGGGGCTTAGCCCATTGAGCCACCCAGGAACCCTCACCACCACATTCTAAGGTCTCCCTGGACATCAAGCAGCATTGTGACTCATTAGACTGAGAACGTCCGTCAACTTAGATCACTTGGAAATTTGAACAAAAACCAGCAGATCAAGCCTGCAATGTTTCTCAGCTGCAATGGTCATGCAAGGAAGACTTCCCAGGCCCCCATTCAGAGACCTCTGCTGTCGAATATTTCTATATGGGGGACCCTGGAGCCTTGTAAGCGGACTTCCCCTGTCCCACAGTAGGACACCTTGCTGTTTGGAGCAGCTCACAAGGTCCTGCTTGGGAAAATCTCCAAGAATTCTTGAGGCCACCCCACAATTCGTTGACCATCATGGATGCAAACCCAGCGTGAGCAGACATCTGACCCTCGCCCATACTCAGGTGCTGGAAATCTCGAAACAACCACTGCACAATGGAATGGTCCTGTGGTCGGCACTGTGCTTATCCGTGGCTTGTGTTTTCAGACTTCTGTCTTCACACTCCTCGCCTACAAGCCCTTCATATTGGGAATTCTGAAGCCACAGTGCAGCTTTCTGCCTGCCCACCAGAAAGAAGTGCCATATGGGTTTTCGCAGAAACCCACATGAGGATCCTCCTGCAC
Organism: Mustela nivalis; assembly: GCF_964662115.1. Taxonomy (NCBI): domain Eukaryota; kingdom Metazoa; phylum Chordata; class Mammalia; order Carnivora; family Mustelidae; genus Mustela; species Mustela nivalis. Next base: position 1,929,586 of record NW_028136522.1, read on the forward strand.
GGCCCTCAATGGCACCCCAATATAATAGACCGACCTCTGCATAAATTGTCTGTCTGACACCGCCTGATCCCCGACCTCCTGTCAGCCACCCAGATAGTGGGCCCCATATCCTCCAGGTGGGTCCAACCTTGGCCCGAGGCCATCATCTTGAAGCAACCTGGATAATCAGGTTCCTGTCCCAGACTTAGCTCAAATTCCTGCCCATAGGGGACTCGGAAGCACAAAAGAGTGCTCCTCCTTCCCCATGGCCAGAAAACTGAATGTTGAGATGGCTGTACAACCCTGAGTGGGAACCAAGTGCATGGTCCATGAGACCAAGCCTACACAGGATGGGCAGCTGGGCACAAACAGGCATTGTGACCCTCAGAATGAGACCCCTTTCCAAAGATCCCCATTGGGATCTGGACCAGGAACCCAAATCGAAGCTTTGGTTAAGTTTTCCCAGTGTCTGGACCCAGAACCCATCTCTGGAATCCCTCTTTGGACAGGATCCCAGAGATGGAATACAGTCTTTTCCTCTTCCCCAGAAAGAAATCAAACTCTTGGGTGCCAAGCAGAATCACCAGAGTGGAAGAATATCCCATGGACACATGAGGTCACCCCTCCATTTAGTGGCCATCCTAGACACAAAATCCAGACAGAAAAGCCTGTGCTCCTCCCTCCCAGCCACCTGAATTTCAAATCCCGAGGAGCTTCCCTCAGGGTCTTCAGATTCGGACTGCCATCACCTCACTCCTATCTCTTATCCAAGGTTGTGATTAAAGTCTTTGGTCCCAAAGTCCTGACACACATGACCTCCAGGATGGGGCCTCGAGAAACACATGACATCACTGGCCCTGCTCTCCTGAGGAAACCCTGCCCATCTCAGTTTCCCAAAATGTCCAGATTAGGAGAAAACTGCAAGGCCCCTGACTGCACCCCAATATCATAGGCCACTCTGGAAAAAGTGCACAGCCTGACACAGCCTCAGCACCTACCTCCAGGATGACAGGCAGGCCAATGGCACTTAGTCCGAAGATTGAAACTTCCATGGCCCTAAAACCTTATCAGAACCCTAGCTTATGTTTTGAGGTCTCTCTCCCTAGAGGTCTGTTCTGGAATTTCAAGCATATGGTCCAACCTGTGGTCCGTGAGCCATACAAGAGCACACCTCCTGTCCCAAGAAGGAAACCTGGCTCCTGGGTACTGGGTCTAATCCTAAGGATAGAGAATCCTCAATGGTCAGAGAGCCGCCACCACATTCTAAGGTCTCCCTGGACACCAAGCAGCATTGGAACCTGTTAGACTGAGAACTTCCATCAACGCAAATCACTTGGAACTTGGAATCAGTGTCATTGGTTCAAGCTTACCCTGTTCCTCAGCTGCAGTGGTAACACGAGATTGGCTTCCCAGGCCTCCATTCAGAGAGCTTTGCTATCGAATCTTCCATATGTGGTACCCTGGAGCCCTGTAAGAAGACTTCTGCTGCCCCTTAGTAGGACACCTTGATGTTTGGAGCAGCTCACAAGCTCCAGCTTGGAAAAACCTCCAAGAATTCTTGAGGCCTCCCCACCATTTGTTGGCCATCATGGATACAAACTCCAGCGTGAGCAGACATCTTCCCCTCGCCCAGGTGCTGAAAATCTCGAAACAACTGCTATACATTGGAATAGACATGTGCTCGGCACTGAACGTAACCGTAGCTTATGTTTTCATACTTCTGTCCTCACACTCCTCGCCTGCAAACCCTCCAACTTGGATATTCTGGAGCCGTAATGCAGCCATCTGCCTGCTCACCAGATAGAAGAAGTGAAGAAAGGGTCTGTGCAAAAATCCCCCATGAGGATCCAGTTGCACAGCTCTCAAAAGCACCCCAATATCATAGGCCGTACTCTCCACGAATATTCTGTCTGACACAGCTCGAGCCCGAGCTCCTGACAGCCACCCAGAAAGCAGGCCTCATTTTCTGCAGGTGGGTCCTGCCTTGGCCCGAGGACCTCATCTCAAAGTGAACTGGGTATTCAGGCACCTGTCCCAGAACTTAGCTCAAATACCTGCCCATGGGGGAACCTGAAGCATAAAAAAGTACACCTCCTTCCCCATGGCAGGAAAACTGAATGTTGAGATGGCAGTCCAACCCTCAGAGTGGGAGCCAAGTGCATAGCCCATGAGGTCACAGCCACTCAGCATGGGCATCTGGGCAAAAACAGGCATTGTGACCCTCAGAATGATACCCATTTCCAACAAGAACACTCGGGAGCTGTACCAGGAAAACATAGAGCAGGACCCTAGGCCCAAATCCTAAGCCTTGTTGCGGTGATCCAGGCTCCAGAACCCAGGACCCATCTCTGGAATGGCTGTTTGGACGGGATCCCTGACTGAGAAAACTGCGCTTCTCCCATCCCCCGGAAATACACCAAACTCTTGGGTGCCGAGCAGAATTCCCAGAGAGGTAGAATCTCACATGGACCCATGAGGCCACCCCTCCATTTCGTGGCCATCATAGACAAACAAGTCAGGCAGAAAAGACTGTGCTCCTGCCTCACAGCCGTCTGAATTTCATATCTGGAGATGCTTCGCTCAGGGTCTGCAGATTGGGTCTGCCATCACCTCGAGCTTAACTCTTACCCGAGTTTGTGTCTGAAGACTTTGGACCCAGAGTCCTGACCCATATGCCCTCCAGGATGGGGTCTCCAGGAACACACAACACCACTGGGCCAGCTCTCCCAAGGAATGTCAGCCTGTCTCAGTTTCCCAACCCACCAGATTAAGAGAAAATTGCAAGGCCCCTAATACCACCCCAATTCCATAGGAAGCTCCAGAAAAAATGCATAGTCTGACACAGCCTCAGAATATACCTCCAGGAAGACACCCAGGTCAATGGGAAGGGATGAAATGGCCTAACCCATGGCAGGTTCGATGTGCTGGGTGTGAAGCCAACTGTCTCAATGTCTCTCACAAGGTCTGGGCTCAGGCTATGTAAGACAGAGCATAGTGTTTAGGGTAGCCTATGCAATTGGGGTGTTGCCGAGGGCTGAGCAGGTTGATTTTCATTTGGGGTTTCTGAGCAATGCCATAGACAATGTTTTTCTTTGGGGGGCAGGCAGAGTGCTTCGTTCTGGAACCAGAATTCCCAATCATGAGGGCTTTTGGGCCAGGAGTGCTAGGGTAGACTCTGAAAACAAAAGATAGGGTGAGGTTGGGAGCAGGCACACTCTGCAAAGGCTGAAAGGATATCTCATGCATCTGAAGTCAGGCTGAGGATCAGACGTTGGCTGAGGTTGGATTGTGCCCTTGATGGCACCTTCATGAAGCGGGTGCCTCATGAGGCCAACGAAATTTTCCCATGCTGAGTTTGGAGGTTGCCACAAACCACAAGGTTTCCTTCTGCGAGACAGTCGAGTCCTGTTGAATGGCTCCAGTACTTACCATACGGAAGGACTGAAGAGGAGGGTTCAAAGGATGAATCCCTGAGCAGCATGCCTCGCATTCCCTTTGGCCATTAACGACAAGATATGTTTGATCTGCTGGCTCTGGGGCAAGCTAACCAGCGGGCTGAGTTGAAATGGCCTCTCCTGAGGATGCGTCATAATGTGGGTTTCTGTCCATGGAGACCTTGGAATGTGATGGTTGTACTGTGGCCCTGCGGAATTCTCCGACCAGAAGGGTTTGATACAGATCCAGTAAGAAAGCACTCCATGTGGAGACGAGAGAGGTTTGGTTTGGAGCCTCAGAAAAACCTAATATGCTGGTATACGAAACCAGTCCTCTGAGGACAGACACATGAAAACTAAAGCTAAGGTTTATATTAGGGCCTAAGGGCCTGTCCATTTCAATCTTCTGTCTCTGGGGACACTGTCTGAGAGTCTAAGTGGTGATAATGGCTCAGCTGGTGTCAGAGTGCCCCTTTAGTCCAGGGCAGCCTACACTATCAGGATGGCCTCAGAGGCCTTGGAGCTTTTCCCTAACCTGTAGGGTTGTGGTCAATGGATTGGGCACACTTTCCTTGGAGAGGGCAGGCACAATCTTTCGCTGTGGCTCCAGACGCCCTACCCTGGAGGGTGTGTGGGTCCAGGCTGTGGGCACAGAAGTCTGAAAACACAAACTCAGCTTATGAGTGGCGCCGAGGGTATGGCAGGCCGGATGTACAGATAGAGAGTGAGCTCCTTGGCTTGTGAATCAAGGGCGAGATACCTTCAGGCTTTTCGCTGAAAACACAAAGTCAGCTTATGAATGGCGCCTAGGGTATGACAGGCCGGAGGTACAGCCCCAGAGGGAGCTCCTCGGCCTCTGAAACAAGGGCGAGTGGGAGGCGTTCCTTCAGGCTTTTGTCTCTGGATATTGTGTCCAGGATAGCCATGGATTGGAGGTTGGCCTCAGGGACTGTGGACGAGTATCCCTCTCTGGGGATTTGTCCCAGCTCCCAAGAGTTTGTGGCCTTTTTTTGGGAAGGTTGGAGTCGTGTTGTCTGGCTCATGGGTCTCTCCAAGAAAGGGACTCCAGAACAGAGCCCCAGGTACGGGCGGGGCGACTGGAAAACTCAAACACTGGTGAGGATTGGGTGCATAGGGGCTTGGCAAGCCCCATATGCGGGCTCTTGGTCCAGGCCCTGACAGGCCTTTCTTTGACATGGGGCTCATGCTGAGGGTCACAGTGTGAATTTGTGCCCAAGCAGCACTCAAGTTTGGGCGTGGCATCAGGGGCCATGAAGGTTTCTCCCACCCTGAAGGTGTGACTCCATGCCAAGAGCAAGCTTGACAGCCATGGGGAAGGAGGAGTTCTGTTTTGTGCTTGCTATACCCAGCTGTGTGGATAATGATATAATGTCTAGGTTCAGATATCTGAAAACCAAGGTTAGGAAGAGGTGACGGCTTAAGACCATGGCGTGTCCGAAGTGCTGGGTGTGCGGCCATCTGTCTCCCTGTCTGTCTGGACGTCTGGCTTCAGGCTGTGTCAGACAGAGCATGAGTGCCCAGAGCATCCTATCCAGTTCGGGTACCATCGAGGCCCGAGCAGGTTGATCCTCATCTGGGTTTTCTGGAGAGCCCCACAGGGAAACGTTTTTCTTCCTTTGGGCAGACACTGGGCTGGGTTGTGGTTCTGGAGTTCCTAGTCCGGAGGGCTTGTTTGCCAGGAGTGTGAGGAAGGAAGTCTGAAAACAAAAGCTAGCATGAGGTTTGGGACTGAGGGCACGGCAGGGCCAGTCTGCAGAGGCTGAAACGAGATCTCCTGCACTGATGTCATGTCAACTATGAGACGTGCCTCAGGCTAGAGTTTTTGTCCAGCATGGCCTCTTCCTGAAGGGTGTGGGGGCTTCATGAAGCCAGGGAGGTTTGCCTACGATGGGATTTGTGAACTACTCCAAACCTCAAGGTTTCCTTCTGCACGACAGTCGAGTCCTATTTGATGGTTCCAGGGCCCCCATACGGAAAGACTCGAGAGCAGATGCCTAAGCATGGATGCCTGGGAACGCCACCTAATATTCCCACTCTTTAGTCAGGACAAGGCAGGCTCAATCTGCAGGCTCCTGGGTGAGCTACCCAGAGGGGAGAGTTGAAATGGACTCTCCTGAAGATGAGTCCTACTGTGGCTTGGTGGCCTGGGAGACCTTGGAATGTGGGGTGGCTCAGGGACTCTGCAGGGTTTTCCAAACTGAGGTGTTTGACACAGCTCCAACAAGGAAGCTTCCCATGTGGAGACGAGAGGAGTTCTGTTCAGTGCCTCAGGAAAGCCCCATATCCTGTTCTTCGAACCAAAGCCTCTGAGGAGTAACACCTGGAACCCAAAGCAAAAGTTGAGATTATGGCCTAAGGGCCTGTCCGGCTCAACCTTCTATCTCTGTTGACATCTGTGTGCATGCCTTCGTGGAGGTAGCTGCTCAGCTTGTGTCGGAATGCCCCTGTGTGTCCAGGGAGGCTCCCAGTAGTGGGATGTCCTCGGGGGCCTTGAGGTTTCTCATATTCTGGAGGAGTGTTTCCAAAGGAATTGACACAGTTTCCCAGGAGAGAGCAGGCACGGTCCTGTGGTATGGCTCCAGAGGACCCAGCCTAGAGGCTGTGTTTGCCAGGGCTGTGGGGACAGATGTCTGAAAAAGCAAACTTGGCTCAGCTAGTGGCCAATGTAATGGCAGGCCTGATCTCCAGTCCGTGAGGGGAGATTCTCTGGATATCAAAGGAGGGCAAGTGGGAGGCAGTCGCTCAGGCTTTTGTCTCTGGGTGTTGCGTTCACAGTGTCCGGTCAGGGTAGGGGTTGCCTCAGGGGCTGAGGAAGAGCCTTCCTCTCGGGGGATTGTCCAAGCTCTCAAGTGTTTGGGTTCATTCTGTGGGAAGTGAAGAGTACTGTTTTCTGCCAGAAAGGACCCCCCAGGAGAGGGACTCTAGAGCACAGCAGTGGGTTTCTTCAACTGGAATACACAACATCTAATTAGTCCTGGGTGCCTATGGTCATGGCAGGGACTATATGCAGGATCTTCGTCCCGAACCTGACAGGCCTTTCTTTGACATGGGGCTCATGCTAGGGTCACAGTGTGAATTTGTGCCCAAGCAGCACTCATGTTTTGGCGTGGCATCAGGGGCCATAAAGGGTTCCCCAAGTGAAGGTGTGACTCCATGTGAAGAACAAGCATTACAGCCATGTGGAAGGCAGAGTTCTGATTGTGATTCCGATACACAAACTCAGCTTTTTTTGGGGACGTCGGTATGGCAGGCCCAATATACAAACCATGAGAAGAACTCATGAAGATTTGAATATAGAGCGAGTCTGAGGCGCTTGCTCAGGCATTTGTCTCTGGAATTTCTATCAGCGATGGCCGTAGAATGTCGGGGATGCTTCATGGGCCATGGACGAATCTACCTCTATGAGGATTTCACCCGATTCCCAATTATTTTTCGTCAATCTGTGGGATGGGAGGACTCCTTTCAGTTTTGTTACCTCAGGTGTCCCACGAAAAGAGGAATTCCAAAGCAAAGCAGTGGGGAAGACTGAAGGGACCACCAGAACTATGGTTCAAAATTGGGGACTAGGGGCATGGCAAGCCCAATATGCTATCTCTTCATCCAGCCACTGAGAGGCCTTACTTGAGGACTTTGGTCAGGCTGAGGGTCACAGTGTGTGTTTGTGACCAATGTAGCCTGTGAGCATGGCGGGGCCTCATGGGCAACACTGGATTCAACTACACTGAAAGTTGGACAACATGCCAACCACAAGGTATCTTACCATGGGGAAGGAGTTCTGATTTCTGCATCCCGTTCAACCGTGGGCAGTGATTGGAGGTAAGGTCTAGAATCTAAAGCCTGAAAACCGAGGTTGGGAAGAGATGACGACCAAAGGCCATGGCGGCTCGATGTGCTCAGTGTGTGGCCAGCTGTCTGGTTGGGGCCAGGAAGTCCAGGCTCAGGCTGTGTCAGAAAGGGCATTAGTGCCCTGGTCAGCCTATGTATTAGGGGTACAGCCAAGGTAGGTGCAGGTTGATCCTCACTTGGGGTTACTGGGTAGACCCAGAGGGCAATGTTTTTCTTCTGGAGGGCAGGCGGAGTGCAGCATTGTAGTTCTGGATTGCCAAAATGTAGGGCTTGTGGGCCAGTAGGCTGAGGACAGAAGTCTGAGAACACAAGCTCGGCTTAGGTTTCTGGTTGAGGACATGGCAGGCAGAATCTACAGACCGGAATCGAGATCTCGTGCATCTGAAGTCAGGGCGAGGATCAGACGATCGCTCAGGTTGGAGTTTCTGTCCCTTATGGCCCCTTCATGAAGGGGGAGCATCACGAGGCCATGGGGGTTTTCCCACGATGGGATTTGTGAGAAGCTCCAAACTCCAAAGTGTCTTCTGCAGGACAATTGAGACCTGTTGTTTGGCTCCAGGCCAATGTATCTGAGCAGGGTTCTAAGGGTTAATGACTGGGTAGCCCACCTCGCATTCCAATTGTCTCCTAGCAACAAGACAGGTTAGTTCTGCTGGATCTGGGGGAGCAACCCAGGAGGCTGAGTTGAAATGGACTCTCCTGGGGATGGGTCCTAGCGTGCTTTTGTGTGTATCGAGACCTTGGAATGAAGCGGTGGCACTGGGGCCCTGACGGGTTCTCCAAAACAGAGGCTTTGACAGAGCTCCAACGTGCAAGTTTCCCATGTGTAGATGAGATGTTTTCTGATGGGTGGGTCAAGAAAAAGCCATTGCTGGTTTTGAAATCCAGGCGTCTGAGGAGAGATGCCTGGAAACCAAAGCAATGGAGCTGATTAGTGCCTAGGGGCCTGTTCTTTCCTTTTTACCTCTGGGGACAACTGTCTATGGGTCTGAGTGCAGGTAGGTGCACAGATGGGCTCTGATTGCCCTGTTTTTCCTGGGAAGCCAGCCCTAGTGAGATGGATCAGGGATTTGGGTGTTTATCCCTTTAGAAGGGTTGTGGCCATTGGAAATGGCAAACACATTTCACTTGCAGAGGGCAAGTACAGTCCTCAGGCTTGGCTCCAGGGTCCTGATCCTGTAGGTTGTGCAGGCCAGGGCTGTTTGGACAGTTGTCTGAAAACACAACCTCGGCTTATGTTTCCAGTCATAGTTATGGCAGGACTGATCTACAGATCATGAGGAGAAATCTTCGGGATTTGAAAAAAGAGCGAGTGTGAGGCTCTTGCTCAAATTTTTGTCTCTGGATATCGTGTCACTCACGGTGTTGAAATTTCTGGGTGTCTTCATGGGAAATGGACAAGTCGTACTCTCTGGTGGTTTGGCCCGGTCCAAAGAGTTTGGGGTCATTCTGTGGGAAGGAAGACGTCCGTTTTTTTGTAGTTGTTGTTTTCTTTTTTAACCTCAAGTGTCCCACCAAATGAGGGATTCCAGAGTAGAGCCCTGGGGAGAGGCGACTGGACAATCAGAAATCTGGTTAAAAATTGGGGCGTAGGGACATGTAAAGCCCATTATGACATCTAATGGTCCAGGCACTGAGAGGACTTACTAGAGGACAAGACTCATGCTGAGGGTCACAATGCGTGTTTATGCCCCCGTCGCACTCAAGAATGGGCGGGGCCTCGGGGTGAATGCTGGTTTCTTCTACTCTGAACGTTGGACAATGTGCCAACCACAAGATTTCTTACCATGGGTAAGGAGGAGTTCTGATTTCTGCATCACACTCAACCCTGGGCAGTGATTGGAGATAAGGTCTCGGTTCTGAAGCCTGAGAACTGAGATAGGGAAGAGATGATGACCTAAGGCCATGGCGAGTCTCATGTGCTCAGTGTGCAGTCAGCTTACTGGGGGTTGGTCAGGAGGTCCGGCCTCAGGTTGTGTCCGACAGTGCTTTAGTGCCCAGGTTAGAGTATACAATTTGGTTAAAATCGAGTGCTGCATAGGTTTATCCTCATTTAAGGTGCCTGGGCAGCTCATGAGGCAATAATTTTTTTCTACAGGGCAGGCAGAGTGCTGCATTGTGGGTCTGAAATTGCCAAACTTGAGGGCTTCGGGCCCCGGAGTGTGAAGACGGATGTCCGAGAAGACAAGATAGACTTGGGTTTCAGGGCGAGCGCACGGCAGATACCCCCTGCAGATTTGAACCAATATCTCATGCATCTGAAGTCAGGTCGAGGATCAGACATTGGCTCAGGTTGGAGTTTCTGAGCATGATGGCCGCTTCATGAAGGGAGCAGAAACTTGAGGCCATTGAGGTTTTCCCACGTTGGGAGTTGTGGGATGCCCCCTTCAAGGATTCCTTCTGCGGGACAATTGAGACCTGTTGGACAGCTCCAGGACATCCCAAACGGAATGACTCCAGAGCACAGTTCGAGGAATGATGCCTGGGAAGCCCGCCTCGCATTCCAATTGTCTCCTAGCAACAAGACAGTTTAGATCTGATGGCTCTGCGGGAGCAACCGGGGTGGCTGAGTTGAAATGGACTTTCCTGAGGATGGGTCCTAATGGGTTTTTATGTGCATGAGGGCCTTGGAATGGGGCGGTGGCACCGGGACCCTGAAGTACTCTCCTAAGCTTTTGTCATAGCTCCCATGCACAGGTTTCCTTGTGGAGACGAGATGAGTTCTGATGGGTGCCTCAGGAAAACTCCTATGCTTGTATTGGAATCAGGCTTTTGAGGAGACATGCCTGTAAACCAAAGCAATGGATCCTATTATGGCCTAGGGTCCTGTCTGGTTCAATCTTCTTCTCTGGGGACATCCATCTATGGTATGAGTGGAGGTAGATGCTCAGCTGGTGTCAGACCGCCCTTTTTGTCCCGGGCGACCTACACTATTGGGATGGCCTCAGGGACTTTGGAGGTTTCTCCTCATTTGTACGATTTTGGACAATGGAATGGGCAGAATTCCCATGGATTGGTAGGCACAGTCCTAATGTGTGGATCCAGGGGCCCCAGCCTGGAGGGTGTGTGGCCCAGGACTTTGAGGACAGAAGTCTGAAAACACAAAATCAGCTTAGGTTTGGGGACGTAGGTATGGCAGGCCCGATCTACAAACCATGAGAAGAACTCTTCCGGATATGAAGAAAGAGCGAGTCTGAGGCGCTTGCTCAGGCTTTTGTCTCTGGATTTTGTATCAGCGGTGGCCTTGGAATGTCGGGGAGGCCTCATGGGCCATGGACGAATCTTCCTCTCTAAGGATTTGGCCCGATTCTCAATTGTTTTTCGTCAACCTGTGGGATGGGAGGACTCCTTTCATTTTTGTTACCTCAGGTGTCCCAACAAAAGAGGAATTCCAAAGCAAAGCAGTGGGGAAGAATGAAGGGACAACCCGAACTATGGTTCAAAATTGGGGACTAGGGGCATGGCAAGCCCAATATACTATCTCTTCATGCAGCTACTGAGAGGCCTTACTTGAGCACTGGGCACAGGCTGAGGGTCACAATGTGTGTTTGGGACCCATGTGGCCCGTGAGCATGGGCGGGTCCTCATGGGCCACACTGGTTTCAACTACACTGAACGTTGGACAACATGCCAACCACAAGGATTCTTGCCATGGGGAAGGAGTTCTGATTTCTGCATCACGTTCAACCCTGGGCAGTGATTGGAGATAAGGTCTAGGTTCTGAAGCCTGAAAACCAGGGTTGGGAAGAGATGACGATCTAAGGCCTAGGAGGCTCGTTGTGCTCAGGTTGCGGCCAGCTGTCTGGGTGGGGCCGGAGGTTCAGGCTCAGGCTTGTCAGAAAGGGCATTAGTGCCCTGGTCAGCCTATGTATTTGGGGTACAGCCAAGGTTGGTGCAGGTTGATCCTCATTTGGGGTTACTGGGTAGCCCCGATGGCAAAGTTTTTCTTCTGGAGGCCAGGCAGAATGCTGCATTGTAGTTCTGGATTGGCAAACTGGAGGGCTTGTGGGCCAGTAGTCTGAGGACAGAAGTCTGAGAACACAGGCTCGGCTTAGGTTTCTGGTTGAGGACATGGGAGGCAGATCTACAGACCTGAATCGAGATCTCGTGCATCTGCATTCAGGGCGAGGATCAGATGATCGCTCAGGTTGGAGTTTCTGTCCCTAGTGGCCCCTTCATGAAGGGTGGGCATCACGAGGCCATGGGGGTTTTCCCACGATGGGAGTTGTGAGCAGCTCCAAACTGCAAAGAGTCTTCTGCAGGACAATTGAGACCTGTTGTTTGGGTCTCCAGGCCAATGATTCTGAGCAGGGTTCTAAGGGTTAATGACTGGGTAGCCCACCTCGCATTCCAATTGTCTCCTAGCAACAAGACAGGTTAGATCTGCTGGATCTGGGGGAGCAACCGAGAAGGCTGAGTTGAAATGGACTCTCCTGAGGATGGGTCCTAATGTGCATTTGGGCTATGGAGACCTTGGAATGAAGCGGTGGCACTGGGGTCCTGAATGGTTCTTGAAACAGAGGCTTTGACACAGCTCCAACGTGCAAGTTTCCCATGTGTAGATGAGATGTTTTCTGACGGGTGAGTCAAGAAACAGCCATATGCTGGATTTGAAATCCAGGCCTCTGAGGACAGATGCCTTGAAACCAAAGCAATGGATCTGATTAGTGCCTAGGGGCCTGTTCTTTCCTTTTTACCTCTGGGGACATCTGTCTATGGGTCTGAGTGCAGGTAGGTGCACAGATGTGCTCAGATTGCCCCTGTTTTTTTTTGGGAAGCCACCACTAGTGAGATGGTTCAGGGACTTTGGAGGTATATCCTATTTGAAGGGTTGTGGCCATTGGAATAGGCACACACAATGCCCTTGCAGAGGGCAAGTACTGTCCTCAGGTTGGCTCCAGGAGCCTGAGCCTGTAGGTTGTGTAGGCCAGGGCTGTTTGGACAGTTGTCTGAAAACACAACCTCGGCTTATGTTTCGGGTCATAGGTATGGCAGGACTGATCTACAGACCATGAGGAGAACTCTTCAGGATAAGAAGAAAGTGCGAGTCTGAGACGCTTGCTCAGGCTTTTGTCTCTGGATTTTGTATCAGTGGTGGCCGTGGAATGTCAGGGAGGCCTCATGGGCCATGGACGAATCTTCCTCTCTGAGGATTTGGCCCGATTCCCAATTGTTTTTCGTAAACCTGTGGAATGGAAGGACTCCTTTCATTTTGTTACCAGATCCCACAAAAAGAGGAATTCCAAAGCAAAGCCGTGGGGTAGACTGAAGGGACAACCCGAACTATGGTTCAAAATTGGGGCCTAGGGGCATGGCAAGCCCAATATGCTATCTCTTCATCCAGCTACTGAGAGGCCTTACTTGAGGACTGGGCTCAGGCTGTGGGTCACAATGTGTGTTTGGTACCCTTGTAGCCCGCGAGCATGGGCGGGTCCTCATGGGCCACATTGGTTTCAACTACACTGAACGTTGGACAACATGCCATCCACAAGATTCTTGCCATGGGGAAGGAGTTCTGATTTCTGCATCACGTTCAACCTTGGGCAGTGATTGGAGGTAAAGTCTAGGTTCTGACCTGAAAACTGAGTGGGAAGAGATGACTACCTAAGGCCATGTAGGCTCGTTGTGCTCAGTGTGCAGCCAGCTGTCTGGGTGGGGCCAGGAGTTCCAGGCTCAGGCTGTGTCAGAAAGGGTATTTGTGCCCTGGTCAGCCTATGTATTTGGGGTACAGCCAAGGTAGGTGCAGGTTGATCCTCATTTGGGTTACTGGGTAGCCCCAGAGCGCAATGTTTTTCTTCTGGAGGGCAGGCAGTGTGCTGCATTGTAGTTCTGGATTGCCAAACTGGAGGGCTTGTGGGCCAGTAGTCTGAGGACAGAAGTCTGAGAACACAAGCTAGGCTTCGGTTTCTGGGTGAGGACATGGCAGGCACAATCTACAGACCTGAATCGAGATCTCGTGCATCTGAAGTCAGCGCGAGGATCAGACGATCGCTCAGGTTGGAGTTTCGTCACTGAGGGCCCCTTCATGAAGTGGGGGCATCACGAGGCCATGGGGGTTTTCCCTCGATGGGAGTTGTGAGCTGCTCCAAATTGCAAAGAGTCTTCTACAGGACAATTGAGACCTGTTGTTTGGCTCCAGGCCAATGATTCTGAGCAGGGTTCTAAGGATGGATGGCTGGGTAGCCCACCTCGCATTCCAATTGTCTCCTAGCAACAAGACAGGTTAGATCTGCTGGATCTGCGGGAGCAACCGAAGAGGCTGAGTTGAAATGGACTCTCCTGGGGATGGGTCCTAATGTGCTTTTGTGTCTATGGAGACCTTGGAATGAAGCGGTGGCACTGGAGCCCTGAAGGGTTCTACAAAAGAGAGGCGTTGACACAGCTCCAACGTGCAAGTTTCCCATGTGTAGATGAGATGTTTTCTGATGGGTGAGTCAAGAAACAGCCATATGCTGGTTTTGAAATACAGGCCTCTGAGGAGAGATGCCTGGAAACCAAAGCAATGGATCTGATTAGTGCCTAGGGGCCTGTTCTTACTTTTTACCTCTGGGGACAACTGTCTATGGGTCTGAGTGCAGGTAGGTGCTCAGATGGGCTCAGATTGCCCCTGTTTTTCCTGGGAAGCCACCACTAGTGAGATGGATCAGGGACTTTGGAGGTTTTTCCTATTAGAAGGGTTGTGGCCATTGGAATGGGCACACACAATTCCCTTGGAGAGGGCAAGTACAGTCCTCAGGTTTGGCTCCAGGGGCCTGAGCCTGTAGGTTGTGTAGGCCAGGGCTGTTTGGACAGTTGTCTGAAATCACAACTCGGCTTATGTTTCGGGTCACAGGTATGGCAGGACTGATCTACAGATCATGAGGAGAACCTTTCGGGATTTGAAAAAAGGGCGAGTGTGAGGATCTTGCTAAAGTTTTTGTCTCTGTATATCGTGTCACTCACGGTGGTGAAATTTCTGACTGACTTCTTGGGAAATGAACGAGTCTTACTCTCCGGTGGTTTGGCCCCGTCCAAAGAGTTTGGGGTCATTCTGTGTGATAGAAGAAGTCCGTTTTTTTTTTTTTTTGTTGTTGTTGTTGTTTTCTTTTTTAACCTCAGGGTTTGCACCAAATGAGGGATTCCAGAGTAGAGCCCTGGGGAGAGGCAACTGGACAATCAGAAATCTGGTTAAAAATTGGGGCCTAGGGACCTGTCAAGCCCATTATGACATCTAATGGTCCAGCCAAGGAGAGGACTTACTAGAGGACAGGACTCATGCTGAGGGTCACAATGAGTGTTTATGCCCTCGTCGCACTCAAGTATGGGCGAGGCCTCAGGGTGAATGCTGGTTTCTCCTACACTGAACGTTGGACAACCTGCCAACCACAAGCTTTCTTGCCGTGCGTAAGGAGGAGTTCTGATCTCTGCATCACACTCACCCCTTGGCAGTGATTGGAGATAATGTCTCGGTTTTGAAGCCTTAAAACTGAGATAGGGAAGAGATGATGACCTAAAGGCATGGCGGGTCTTATGTGCTCAGGGTGCGGTCAGCTTTCTGGGGGTTGGTCAGAGGTCCGGGCTCAGGTTGTGTCCAACAGTGCTTTAGTGCCGAGTTTAGACTATATAATTTGGGTAAAGTCGAGTGCTGTGTATGTTTATCCTCATTTAAGGTGCCTTTGCAGCTCATGAGGCAATAATTTTTTTCTACAGGGCAGGCAGAGTTCTGCACTGTGGATCCGGAATTGCAAAACTTGAGGCCTTCGGGTCCAGGGGTATGAGGACGGAAGTCTGAGAAGACAAGCTAGAATTGGGTTTCAGGGCGAGGGCACGGCAGGTACCCCCTGCAGATCTGAACCAATATCTCATGCATCTGAAGTCAGGGCGAGGATCTGACGTTGGCTCAGGTTGGAGTTTCTGAGCATGACGGCCGCTTCATGAAGGGAGCGGAATCTCGAGGCCATTGAGGTTTTCCCACGTTGGGAGTTGTGGGATGCCCCCTTCAAGGATTCCTCTTGCGGGACAATTGAGACCTGTTGGACAATTCCAGGACATCCCATACGGAATGACTCCAGAGCACAGTTCGAGGAATGATGCCTGGGAAGCCCGCCTCGCATTCCAATTGTCTCCTAGCAACAAGACAGTTTAGATCTGATGGCTCTGCGGGAGCAACCGGGGTGGCTGAGTTGAAATGGACTTTCCATGAGGATGGGTCCTAATGGGTTTTTGTGTCCATGAGGGCCTTGGAATGGGGCTGTGGCACCGGGACTCTGAAGTACTCTCCTAAGCTTTTGACATAGCTCCCATGCACAGGTTTCCTTGTGGAGACGAGATGAGTTCTGTTGGGTTCCTCAGGAAAACCCCTATGCTCATATTGGAATCAGGCTTTTGAGGAGACATGCCTGTAAACCAAAGCAATGGATCCTATTATGGCCTAGGGTCCGGTCTGGTTCAATCTTCTTCTCTGGGGACATCCATCTATGGTATGAGTGGAGGTAGAGGCTCAGCTGTTGTCAGACCGCCCTTGTTTGTCCACGGAGACCTACACTATTGGGATGGCCTCAGGGACATTGGAGGTTTCTCCTAATTTGTACAATTTTGGACAATGGAATGGGCAGAATTCCCATGGATTGGTAGGCACAGTCCTAATGTGTGGCTCCAGGGGCCCCAGCCGGAGGGTGTGTGGCCCAGGACTTTGTGGACAGAAGTCTGAAAACAAAAACACAGCTTATGTTTGGGGACGTAGGTATGGCAGGCCTGATCTACAAACCATGAGAAGAACTCTTCAGGATATGAAGAATGAGTGAGTCTGAGGCGCTTGCTCAGGCTTTTGTCTCTGGATTTTGTATCAGCAGTGGCCGTGGAATGTCGGGGAGGTCTCATGAGCCATGGACGAATCTTCCTCTCTGAGGATTTGACATGTTTCCCAATTGTTTTTCGACAATCTATGGGACGGGAGGACCCTTTCAGTTTTGTTACCTCAGGTGTCCCACCAAAGAGGAATTCCATAGCAAAGCCGTGGGGAAGACTAAAGGGACAACCCGACTATGGTTCAAAATTGGGGCCTAGGGGCATGGCAAGCCCAATATGCTATCTCTTCATCCAGCCACAGAGAGGCCTTACTTTAGGACTGGGCTCAGGCTGAGGGACACAATGTGTGTTTGGGACCCATGTGGCCCGCGAGCATGGGCGGGGCCTCATGGGCCACACTGGTTTCAACTACACTGAACGTTGGACAACATGCCAACCACAAGGTTTCTTGCCATGGGGAAGGAGTTCTGATTTCTGCATCACCTTCAACCCTGGGCAGTGACTGGAGATAATTTCTAGGTTCTGAAGCCTGAAAACCGAGGTTGGGAAGAGATGATGACCTAAGGCCATGGCGGCTCGATGTGCTCAGTGTGCGGCCAGCTGTTTGGGTGGGGACAGGAGTTCCAGGCTCAGGCTGTGTCAGAAAGGGCATTAGTGCCCTGGTCAGCCTATGTATTTGGGGTACATCCAGGGTAGGTGCAGGTTGATCCTCATTTGGGGTTAATGGGTAGCCCCAGATGACAATGTTTTTCTTCTGGAGGGCAGGCAGAGTGCTGCATTGTAGTTCTGGATTGCCAAACTGGAGGGCTTGTGGGCCAGTAGTCTGAGGACCGAAGTCTGAGAACACAAGCTAGGCTTCGGTTTCTGGGTGAGGACATGGCAGGCACAATCTACAGACCAGAATCGAGATCTCGTGCATCTGAAGTCAGGGCGAGGGTCAGACGATCACTCAGGTTGGAGTTTCTGTCCCTGATGGCCGTTTAATGAAGAGGGGGCATCACAAGGCCATGGGTTTTTCCTACGATGGGAGTTGTGAGCAGCTCCAAACTGCAAATAGTCTTCTGCAGGACAATTGAGACCTGTTGTTTGGGTCTCCAGGCCAATGATTCTGAGCAGGGTTCTAAGGATGGATGGCTGGGTACCCACCTCGCATTCCAATAGTCTCCTAGCAACAAGACAGGTTAGATCTGCTGGATGTGGGGGAGCAACCGAGGAGGCTGAGTTGAAATGGACTCTCATGGTGATGGGTCCTAATGTGCTTTTGTGTCTATGGAGACCTTGGAATGAAGCGGTGGCACTGGGGCCCTGAAGGGTTCTCTGAAACAGAGGCTTTGACACAGCTCCAACGTGCAAGATTCCCATTTGTAGATGAGATGTTTTCTGATTGTTGAGTCAAGAAACAGCCATATGCTGGTTTTGAAATCCAGGCCTCTGAGGAGAGATGCCTGGAAACCAAAGCAATGGATATGATTAGTGCCTAGGGGCCTGTTCTTTCCTTTTTACCTCTGGGGACATCTGTTGATGGGTCTGAGTGCAGGTAGGTGCACAGATGGGCTCAGATTGCCCCTGTATTTCCTGGGAAGCCACCACTAGTGAGAAGGATCAGGCACTTTGGAGGTTTTTCATATTAGAAGGATTTTGGCCATTGGAATGGGCACACACAATTCCCTTGCAGAGGGCAAGTACAGTCCTCTGGTTTGGCTCCAGGGGCCTGAGCCTGTAGGTTGTGTAGGCCACGGCTGTTTGGAGAGTTGTCTGAAAACACAAACTCGGCTTATGTTTCGGGTCATAGGTATGGCAGTACTGATCTACAGATCATGAGAAGAAATCTTCAGGTTTTGAAAAAAAGGGCGAGTCTGAGGCTTTTGCTCTAGTTTTTGTCTTGGATATCGTGTCACACATGGTGGTGAAATTTCTGGGTAACTTCATGGGAAATGGACAAGTCTTACTCTCTGGTGGTTTGGCCCCGTCCAAAGAGTTTGTGGTCATTCTGTGGGATGGAAGAAATCCGTTTCTTTGTGTTGTTGTTTTATTTTTTAACCTCTGGTGTCCCTCCAAATGAGGGATTCCAGAGTAGAGCCCTGGGGAGGGGCGACTGGACAATCAGAAATCTGGTTATAAATTGGGGCCTAGGGACATGTCAAGCCCATTATGACATCCAATGGTTCAGCCACTGAGAGGACTTTCTAGAGGACAGGACTCATGCTGAGGGTCACAATGCGTGTGTATGCCCTCGTCGCACTCAAGAATGGCCTGGCCTCACGGTGAATGCTGGTTTCTCCTACACTGAACGTTGGACAACGTGCCAACCACAAGGGTTCTTGCCATGGGTAATGAGGACTTCTGATTTCTGCATCACACTCACCCCTGGGCAGTGATATGAGATAAGTTCTCGGTTCTGAAGCCTGAAAACTGAGGTAGGGAAGAGATGATGACCTAAGGCCATGGCGGGTCTGATGTGCTCACAGTGCGGTCTGCTGTCTGGGTGTTGGTCAGGAGGTCCGGGCTCAGTTTGTTTCAGACATTGCATTAGTGCCCAGGTTAGACTATATAATTGGGTAAAGTTGAGTGCTGTTTAGGTTTATCCTCATTTAAGGTGCCTGGGCAGCTCATGAGGCAATAATTTTTTTCTAGAGGGCAGGCAGAGTGCTGCATTGAGGGTCCCAAATTGCCAAACTTGAGGGCTTCTGGGCCAGGGGTGTGAGGACGGAAGTCTGAGAAGACAAGCTAGACTTGGGTTTCAGGGCGAGGGCATTGCAGGTACCCCCTGCAGTTCTGAACCAATATCTCAAGCATCTGAAGTCAAGGCGAGGATCAGACGTTGGCTCAGGTTGGAGTTTCTGTGCATGACTTCCCCTTCATGAACAGAGAGGAGTCTCAAGGCCATGGAGGTTTTCCCACGGTGGGAGTTGTGGGATGCCCGGTTGAAGGATTCCATGTGCGGGACAATTGAGACCTGTTGGGCAGCTCCAGGACATCCCATCCCATACGGAATGACTCCAGAGCACCGTTAGGTGATGGATGCCAGGGAAGACCGCCTCACATTCCAATTGTCTCCTAGCAACAAGACAGTTGAGATCTGATGGCTCTGCGGGAGCAACCGGGATGGGTGATTTGAAATGGACTTTCCCGAGGATGGGGCCTAATATGTGTTTGTGTCCATGGGGGCCTTCAATGGGGCGGTGGCACTGGGACCCTGAAGAATTCTCCTTAACTTTGACATAGCTCCCATGCTCAAGTTTCCTTGGGGAGATGAGATTAGTTCTGATGGGTGCCTCAGGAAACCCCCTATGCTGGTATTGGAATCCAGGCATTTGAGGAGACATGCCTGTAAACCAAAGCAATGGATCCGATTATGGCCTAGGGTCCTGTCTGGTTTAATCTTCTTCTCTTGGTTCATCAATCTATGGTATGATTGGAGGTGGATGCTCAGCTGGTGTCAGACCGCCCTTGTTTGTCCCGGGAGACCTACACTATTGGGATGGCCTCGGGGACTTTGGAGGTTTCTCATAATTTGTACGATTTTGGACAATGGAATGTGCAGAATTCCCATGCATGGGGTAGGTAGCGTCCTAATGTGTGGCTCCAGGGGCCCCAGCCTGGAGGGTGTGTGGCCCAGGACTTTGAGGACAGAAGTCTGAAAACACAAACTCAGTTTAGGTTTGGTGACGTAGGTATGGCAGGCCCAATATACAAACCATGAGAAGAACTCTTCAGGATATGAAGAAAGAGCGAGTCTGAGGCGCTTGCTCAGGCTTTTGTCTCTGGATTTTGTATCAATGATGGCCGTGTAATGTGGGGAGGCCTTATTCCCCATGGACGAATCTTCCTCTCTGTGCATTTGGCCCGATCCCAATTGTTTTTCGTCAATCTGTGGGAAGGGATGTCTCCTTTCAGGTTTGTTACCTCAGGTGTCCCAACCAAAGAGGAATTCCAAAGCAGAGCCCTGGGAAAGAGTGAAGGGATAACCCAAACTATGGTTAAAAATGGGGGCCTAGGGGCATGGCTGGCCCAATATGCTGTCTCTTCATCCAGCCACTGAGAGGCCTTACATGAGGACTGGGCTCAGGCTGAGGGTCACAATGTGTGTTTGTGACCAATGTGGCCTGCGGGCATGGGCAGGGCCTCATGGGCCACACTGGTTTCAACTACACTAAACTTTGGACAACAGGCCAATCACAAGGTTTCTTGCCATGGGGAAGGAGTTCTGATTTCTGCATCATTTTCAACCATGGGCACTGGTTGGAGATAAGGTCTAGGTTCGGAAGACTGAAAACCGCAGTTGGGAAGAGATGACGACCTAAGGCCTTGGCGGGTCCTATGCGCTCAGTGTGCGGTCAACTGCCTGGGTATTGGTCAGGAGGTTCTAGCTCAGGTAGTGTCAACAGTGCTTTAGTGCCCAGGTTAGACTATATAATTTGGGTACAGTCGAGTGTCGTGTAGGTTTATCCTCATTTGAGGTTCCTGGGCAGCTCATTAGGCAATATATTCTTTCTAGAGTGCAGGCAGAGTGCTGCAATGTGGGTCCGGAATTTCCAATCTTGACGGCTTCAGGGCCAGGAGTGTGAGGACAGAAGTCTGAGAACACAAGCTAGACTTTGGCTTCAGGCCCAGGGCACAGCAGGTAACCCTTGCAGTTCTGAACCAATATCTCAAGCATCTGAAGTCAAGGCGAGGATCAGACGTTGGCTCAGGTTGGAGTTTCTGTGAATGACTGCCCTTCATGAATCTAGCGGAGTCTCAAGGCCATGGAGGTTTTCCCACGTTGGGAGTTCAGGGATGCCCCCTTCAAGGATTCCTTATGCGGGACAGTTGACACCTGTTGGGCAGCTCGAGGACATCCCATATGGAATGACTCCAGAGCACCGTTAGAGGATGGATGCCAGGGAAGCCCGCCTCGCATTCCAATTGTCTCCTAGAAACAAGACAGTTGAGATGTGATGGCTCTACAGAAGCAACCGGGGTGGCTGTGGTGAAATGGACTTTCCTAAGGATGGGGCGTAATGTGTGTTTGTGTCCATGGCGGTCTTAGATTGGGGCGGTGGCACCGGGACCCTGAAGTATTCTCCTAAGCTTTTGACATAGCTCCCATGAACAAGTTTCCTTGTGGAGACCAGATTTGTTCTGATGGGTGCCTCATGAAACCCCCTATGCTGGAAATGAAATCCAGACTTTTGAGGATACATGCCTGCAAACCAAAGCAATGGATCCGATTATGGCCTAGGGTCCTCTCTGGTTCAATCTATTCTCTGGGGACATCCATCTATGGTATGAGTGGAGGTAGATGCTCAGCTGGTGTCAGTCCGTCAGTTTTTGACACGGGAGACCTACACTATTGAGATGGCCTCGGGGACTTTGGAGGGTTCTCCTAATTTGTAAGATTTTGGACAATGGAATGGGCAGAATTCCCATGGATTGGGTAGGCACATTCCTAATATGTGGCTCCAGGGGTCCCAGCCTGGAGCGTGTGTGGCCCAGGACTTTGAGGACAGAAGTCTGAAAACACAAACTCAGCTTAGGTGTGGGTACGTAGGTATGGCAGGCCCAATCTACAAACCATGAGAAGAACTCTTCAGGATATGAAGAAAGAGCGAGTCTGAGGCGCTTGCTCAGGATTTTGTCTCTATATTTTGTATCAATGATGGCCGTGGAATGTGGGGAGGCCTCATGGGGCATGGACGAATCTTCCTCTCTGTGGATTTGGCCTGGTCCCAATTGTTTTTCTTCAAGCTGTGGGATGGGAGGTCTCCTTTCAGTTTTGTTACCTCAGGTGTCCCAACCAAAGAGGAATTCCATAGCAGAGCCCTGGGGAAGAGTGAAGGGACAACCCAAACTATGTTTAAAAATTGGGGACTAGGGGCTGGCAGGCCCATTATGCTGTCTCTTCATCCAGCCACTGAGAGGCCTTACTTGAAAACTGGGCTCAGGCTGAGGGTCACAATGTGTGTTTGGGACCCATGTGGCCCGCGAGCATGGGCGGGGCCTCATGGGCCACACTGGTTTCAACTACACTGAACGTTGGACAACATGCCAACCACAAGGTTTCTTGCCATGGGGAAGGAGTTCTGATTTCTGCATCACCTTCAACCCTGGGCAGTGACTGGAGATAATTTCTAGGTTCTGAAGCCTGAAAACCGAGGTTGGGAAGAGATGATGACCTAAGGCCATGGCGGCTCGATGTGCTCAGTGTGCGGCCAGCTGTTTGGGTGGGGACAGGAGTTCCAGGCTCAGGCTGTGTCAGAAAGGGCATTAGTGCCCTGGTCAGCCTATGTATTTGGGGTACATCCAGGGTAGGTGCAGGTTGATCCTCATTTGGGGTTAATGGGTAGCCCCAGATGACAATGTTTTTCTTCTGGAGGGCAGGCAGAGTGCTGCATTGTAGTTCTGGATTGCCAAACTGGAGGGCTTGTGGGCCAGTAGTCTGAGGACCGAAGTCTGAGAACACAAGCTAGGCTTCGGTTTCTGGGTGAGGACATGGCAGGCACAATCTACAGACCAGAATCGAGATCTCGTGCATCTGAAGTCAGGGCGAGGGTCAGACGATCACTCAGGTTGGAGTTTCTGTCCCTGATGGCCGTTTAATGAAGAGGGGGCATCACAAGGCCATGGGTTTTTCCCACGATGGGAGTTGTGAGCAGCTCCAAACTGCAAATAGTCTTCTGCAGGACAATTGAGACCTGTTGTTTGGGTCTCCAGGCCAATGATTCTGAGCAGGGTTCTAAGGATGGATGGCTGGGTACCCACCTCGCATTCCAATAGTCTCCTAGCAACAAGACAGGTTAGATCTGCTGGATGTGGGGGAGCAACCGAGGAGGCTGAGTTGAAATGGACTCTCATGGTGATGGGTCCTAATGTGCTTTTGTGTCTATGGAGACCTTGGAATGAAGCGGTGGCACTGGGGCCCTGAAGGGTTCTCTGAAACAGAGGCTTTGACACAGCTCCAACGTGCAAGATTCCCATTTGTAGATGAGATGTTTTCTGATTGTTGAGTCAAGAAACAGCCATATGCTGGTTTTGAAATCCAGGCCTCTGAGGAGAGATGCCTGGAAACCAAAGCAATGGATATGATTAGTGCCTAGGGGCCTGTTCTTTCCTTTTTACCTCTGGGGACATCTGTTGATGGGTCTGAGTGCAGGTAGGTGCACAGATGGGCTCAGATTGCCCCTGTATTTCCTGGGAAGCCACCACTAGTGAGAAGGATCAGGCACTTTGGAGGTTTTTCATATTAGAAGGATTTTGGCCATTGGAATGGGCACACACAATTCCCTTGCAGAGGGCAAGTACAGTCCTCTGGTTTGGCTCCAGGGGCCTGAGCCTGTAGGTTGTGTAGGCCACGGCTGTTTGGAGAGTTGTCTGAAAACACAAACTCGGCTTATGTTTCGGGTCATAGGTATGGCAGTACTGATCTACAGATCATGAGAAGAAATCTTCAGGTTTTGAAAAAAAGGGCGAGTCTGAGGCTTTTGCTCTAGTTTTTGTCTTGGATATCGTGTCACACATGGTGGTGAAATTTCTGGGTAACTTCATGGGAAATGGACAAGTCTTACTCTCTGGTGGTTTGGCCCCGTCCAAAGAGTTTGTGGTCATTCTGTGGGATGGAAGAAATCCGTTTCTTTGTGTTGTTGTTTTATTTTTTAACCTCTGGTGTCCCTCCAAATGAGGGATTCCAGAGTAGAGCCCTGGGGAGGGGCGACTGGACAATCAGAAATCTGGTTATAAATTGGGGCCTAGGGACATGTCAAGCCCATTATGACATCCAATGGTTCAGCCACTGAGAGGACTTTCTAGAGGACAGGACTCATGCTGAGGGTCACAATGCGTGTGTATGCCCTCGTCGCACTCAAGAATGGCCTGGCCTCACGGTGAATGCTGGTTTCTCCTACACTGAACGTTGGACAACGTGCCAACCACAAGGGTTCTTGCCATGGGTAATGAGGACTTCTGATTTCTGCATCACACTCACCCCTGGGCAGTGATATGAGATAAGTTCTCGGTTCTGAAGCCTGAAAACTGAGGTAGGGAAGAGATGATGACCTAAGGCCATGGCGGGTCTGATGTGCTCACAGTGCGGTCTGCTGTCTGGGTGTTGGTCAGGAGGTCCGGGCTCAGTTTGTTTCAGACATTGCATTAGTGCCCAGGTTAGACTATATAATTGGGTAAAGTTGAGTGCTGTTTAGGTTTATCCTCATTTAAGGTGCCTGGGCAGCTCATGAGGCAATAATTTTTTTCTAGAGGGCAGGCAGAGTGCTGCATTGAGGGTCCCAAATTGCCAAACTTGAGGGCTTCTGGGCCAGGGGTGTGAGGACGGAAGTCTGAGAAGACAAGCTAGACTTGGGTTTCAGGGCGAGGGCATTGCAGGTACCCCCTGCAGTTCTGAACCAATATCTCAAGCATCTGAAGTCAAGGCGAGGATCAGACGTTGGCTCAGGTTGGAGTTTCTGTGCATGACTTCCCCTTCATGAACAGAGAGGAGTCTCAAGGCCATGGAGGTTTTCCCACGGTGGGAGTTGTGGGATGCCCGGTTGAAGGATTCCATGTGCGGGACAATTGAGACCTGTTGGGCAGCTCCAGGACATCCCATCCCATACGGAATGACTCCAGAGCACCGTTAGGTGATGGATGCCAGGGAAGACCGCCTCACATTCCAATTGTCTCCTAGCAACAAGACAGTTGAGATCTGATGGCTCTGC
Organism: Mustela nivalis; assembly: GCF_964662115.1. Taxonomy (NCBI): domain Eukaryota; kingdom Metazoa; phylum Chordata; class Mammalia; order Carnivora; family Mustelidae; genus Mustela; species Mustela nivalis. Next base: position 1,954,343 of record NW_028136522.1, read on the forward strand.
GGGAGCAACCGGGATGGGTGATTTGAAATGGACTTTCCCGAGGATGGGGCCTAATATGTGTTTGTGTCCATGGGGGCCTTCAATGGGGCGGTGGCACTGGGACCCTGAAGAATTCTCCTTAACTTTGACATAGCTCCCATGCTCAAGTTTCCTTGGGGAGATGAGATTAGTTCTGATGGGTGCCTCAGGAAACCCCCTATGCTGGTATTGGAATCCAGGCATTTGAGGAGACATGCCTGTAAACCAAAGCAATGGATCCGATTATGGCCTAGGGTCCTGTCTGGTTTAATCTTCTTCTCTTGGTTCATCAATCTATGGTATGATTGGAGGTGGATGCTCAGCTGGTGTCAGACCGCCCTTGTTTGTCCCGGGAGACCTACACTATTGGGATGGCCTCGGGGACTTTGGAGGTTTCTCATAATTTGTACGATTTTGGACAATGGAATGTGCAGAATTCCCATGCATGGGGTAGGTAGCGTCCTAATGTGTGGCTCCAGGGGCCCCAGCCTGGAGGGTGTGTGGCCCAGGACTTTGAGGACAGAAGTCTGAAAACACAAACTCAGTTTAGGTTTGGTGACGTAGGTATGGCAGGCCCAATATACAAACCATGAGAAGAACTCTTCAGGATATGAAGAAAGAGCGAGTCTGAGGCGCTTGCTCAGGCTTTTGTCTCTGGATTTTGTATCAATGATGGCCGTGTAATGTGGGGAGGCCTTATTCCCCATGGACGAATCTTCCTCTCTGTGCATTTGGCCCGATCCCAATTGTTTTTCGTCAATCTGTGGGAAGGGATGTCTCCTTTCAGGTTTGTTACCTCAGGTGTCCCAACCAAAGAGGAATTCCAAAGCAGAGCCCTGGGAAAGAGTGAAGGGATAACCCAAACTATGGTTAAAAATGGGGGCCTAGGGGCATGGCTGGCCCAATATGCTGTCTCTTCATCCAGCCACTGAGAGGCCTTACATGAGGACTGGGCTCAGGCTGAGGGTCACAATGTGTGTTTGTGACCAATGTGGCCTGCGGGCATGGGCAGGGCCTCATGGGCCACACTGGTTTCAACTACACTAAACTTTGGACAACAGGCCAATCACAAGGTTTCTTGCCATGGGGAAGGAGTTCTGATTTCTGCATCATTTTCAACCATGGGCACTGGTTGGAGATAAGGTCTAGGTTCGGAAGACTGAAAACCGCAGTTGGGAAGAGATGACGACCTAAGGCCTTGGCGGGTCCTATGCGCTCAGTGTGCGGTCAACTGCCTGGGTATTGGTCAGGAGGTTCTAGCTCAGGTAGTGTCAACAGTGCTTTAGTGCCCAGGTTAGACTATATAATTTGGGTACAGTCGAGTGTCGTGTAGGTTTATCCTCATTTGAGGTTCCTGGGCAGCTCATTAGGCAATATATTCTTTCTAGAGTGCAGGCAGAGTGCTGCAATGTGGGTCCGGAATTTCCAATCTTGACGGCTTCAGGGCCAGGAGTGTGAGGACAGAAGTCTGAGAACACAAGCTAGACTTTGGCTTCAGGCCCAGGGCACAGCAGGTAACCCTTGCAGTTCTGAACCAATATCTCAAGCATCTGAAGTCAAGGCGAGGATCAGACGTTGGCTCAGGTTGGAGTTTCTGTGAATGACTGCCCTTCATGAATCTAGCGGAGTCTCAAGGCCATGGAGGTTTTCCCACGTTGGGAGTTCAGGGATGCCCCCTTCAAGGATTCCTTATGCGGGACAGTTGACACCTGTTGGGCAGCTCGAGGACATCCCATATGGAATGACTCCAGAGCACCGTTAGAGGATGGATGCCAGGGAAGCCCGCCTCGCATTCCAATTGTCTCCTAGAAACAAGACAGTTGAGATGTGATGGCTCTACAGAAGCAACCGGGGTGGCTGTGGTGAAATGGACTTTCCTAAGGATGGGGCGTAATGTGTGTTTGTGTCCATGGCGGTCTTAGATTGGGGCGGTGGCACCGGGACCCTGAAGTATTCTCCTAAGCTTTTGACATAGCTCCCATGAACAAGTTTCCTTGTGGAGACCAGATTTGTTCTGATGGGTGCCTCATGAAACCCCCTATGCTGGAAATGAAATCCAGACTTTTGAGGATACATGCCTGCAAACCAAAGCAATGGATCCGATTATGGCCTAGGGTCCTCTCTGGTTCAATCTATTCTCTGGGGACATCCATCTATGGTATGAGTGGAGGTAGATGCTCAGCTGGTGTCAGTCCGTCAGTTTTTGACACGGGAGACCTACACTATTGAGATGGCCTCGGGGACTTTGGAGGGTTCTCCTAATTTGTAAGATTTTGGACAATGGAATGGGCAGAATTCCCATGGATTGGGTAGGCACATTCCTAATATGTGGCTCCAGGGGTCCCAGCCTGGAGCGTGTGTGGCCCAGGACTTTGAGGACAGAAGTCTGAAAACACAAACTCAGCTTAGGTGTGGGTACGTAGGTATGGCAGGCCCAATCTACAAACCATGAGAAGAACTCTTCAGGATATGAAGAAAGAGCGAGTCTGAGGCGCTTGCTCAGGATTTTGTCTCTATATTTTGTATCAATGATGGCCGTGGAATGTGGGGAGGCCTCATGGGGCATGGACGAATCTTCCTCTCTGTGGATTTGGCCTGGTCCCAATTGTTTTTCTTCAAGCTGTGGGATGGGAGGTCTCCTTTCAGTTTTGTTACCTCAGGTGTCCCAACCAAAGAGGAATTCCATAGCAGAGCCCTGGGGAAGAGTGAAGGGACAACCCAAACTATGTTTAAAAATTGGGGACTAGGGGCTGGCAGGCCCATTATGCTGTCTCTTCATCCAGCCACTGAGAGGCCTTACTTGAAAACTGGGCTCAGGCTGAGGGTCACAATGTGTGTTTGGGACCCATGTGGCCCGCGAGCATGGGCGGGGCCTCATGGGCCACACTGGTTTCAACTACACTGAACGTTGGACAACATGCCAACCACAAGGTTTCTTGCCATGGGGAAGGAGTTCTGATTTCTGCATCACCTTCAACCCTGGGCAGTGACTGGAGATAATTTCTAGGTTCTGAAGCCTGAAAACCGAGGTTGGGAAGAGATGATGACCTAAGGCCATGGCGGCTCGATGTGCTCAGTGTGCGGCCAGCTGTTTGGGTGGGGACAGGAGTTCCAGGCTCAGGCTGTGTCAGAAAGGGCATTAGTGCCCTGGTCAGCCTATGTATTTGGGGTACATCCAGGGTAGGTGCAGGTTGATCCTCATTTGGGGTTAATGGGTAGCCCCAGATGACAATGTTTTTCTTCTGGAGGGCAGGCAGAGTGCTGCATTGTAGTTCTGGATTGCCAAACTGGAGGGCTTGTGGGCCAGTAGTCTGAGGACCGAAGTCTGAGAACACAAGCTAGGCTTCGGTTTCTGGGTGAGGACATGGCAGGCACAATCTACAGACCAGAATCGAGATCTCGTGCATCTGAAGTCAGGGCGAGGGTCAGACGATCACTCAGGTTGGAGTTTCTGTCCCTGATGGCCGTTTAATGAAGAGGGGGCATCACAAGGCCATGGGTTTTTCCCACGATGGGAGTTGTGAGCAGCTCCAAACTGCAAATAGTCTTCTGCAGGACAATTGAGACCTGTTGTTTGGGTCTCCAGGCCAATGATTCTGAGCAGGGTTCTAAGGATGGATGGCTGGGTACCCACCTCGCATTCCAGTAGTCTCCTAGCAACAAGACAGGTTAGATCTGCTGGATGTGGGGGAGCAACCGAGGAGGCTGAGTTGAAATGGACTCTCATGGTGATGGGTCCTAATGTGCTTTTGTGTCTATGGAGACCTTGGAATGAAGCGGTGGCACTGGGGCCCTGAAGGGTTCTCTGAAACAGAGGCTTTGACACAGCTCCAACGTGCAAGATTCCCATTTGTAGATGAGATGTTTTCTGATTGTTGAGTCAAGAAACAGCCATATGCTGGTTTTGAAATCCAGGCCTCTGAGGAGAGATGCCTGGAAACCAAAGCAATGGATATGATTAGTGCCTAGGGGCCTGTTCTTTCCTTTTTACCTCTGGGGACATCTGTTGATGGGTCTGAGTGCAGGTAGGTGCACAGATGGGCTCAGATTGCCCCTGTATTTCCTGGGAAGCCACCACTAGTGAGAAGGATCAGGCACTTTGGAGGTTTTTCATATTAGAAGGATTTTGGCCATTGGAATGGGCACACACAATTCCCTTGCAGAGGGCAAGTACAGTCCTCTGGTTTGGCTCCAGGGGCCTGAGCCTGTAGGTTGTGTAGGCCACGGCTGTTTGGAGAGTTGTCTGAAAACACAAACTCGGCTTATGTTTCGGGTCATAGGTATGGCAGTACTGATCTACAGATCATGAGAAGAAATCTTCAGGTTTTGAAAAAAAGGGCGAGTCTGAGGCTTTTGCTCTAGTTTTTGTCTTGGATATCGTGTCACACATGGTGGTGAAATTTCTGGGTAACTTCATGGGAAATGGACAAGTCTTACTCTCTGGTGGTTTGGCCCCGTCCAAAGAGTTTGTGGTCATTCTGTGGGATGGAAGAAATCCGTTTCTTTGTGTTGTTGTTTTATTTTTTAACCTCTGGTGTCCCTCCAAATGAGGGATTCCAGAGTAGAGCCCTGGGGAGGGGCGACTGGACAATCAGAAATCTGGTTATAAATTGGGGCCTAGGGACATGTCAAGCCCATTATGACATCCAATGGTTCAGCCACTGAGAGGACTTTCTAGAGGACAGGACTCATGCTGAGGGTCACAATGCGTGTGTATGCCCTCGTCGCACTCAAGAATGGCCTGGCCTCACGGTGAATGCTGGTTTCTCCTACACTGAACGTTGGACAACGTGCCAACCACAAGGGTTCTTGCCATGGGTAATGAGGACTTCTGATTTCTGCATCACACTCACCCCTGGGCAGTGATATGAGATAAGTTCTCGGTTCTGAAGCCTGAAAACTGAGGTAGGGAAGAGATGATGACCTAAGGCCATGGCGGGTCTGATGTGCTCACAGTGCGGTCTGCTGTCTGGGTGTTGGTCAGGAGGTCCGGGCTCAGTTTGTTTCAGACATTGCATTAGTGCCCAGGTTAGACTATATAATTGGGTAAAGTTGAGTGCTGTTTAGGTTTATCCTCATTTAAGGTGCCTGGGCAGCTCATGAGGCAATAATTTTTTTCTAGAGGGCAGGCAGAGTGCTGCATTGAGGGTCCCAAATTGCCAAACTTGAGGGCTTCTGGGCCAGGGGTGTGAGGACGGAAGTCTGAGAAGACAAGCTAGACTTGGGTTTCAGGGCGAGGGCATTGCAGGTACCCCCTGCAGTTCTGAACCAATATCTCAAGCATCTGAAGTCAAGGCGAGGATCAGATGTTGGCTCAGGTTGGAGTTTCTGTGCATGACTTCCCCTTCATGAACAGAGAGGAGTCTCAAGGCCATGGAGGTTTTCCCACGGTGGGAGTTGTGGGATGCCCGGTTGAAGGATTCCATGTGCGGGACAATTGAGACCTGTTGGGCAGCTCCAGGACATCCCATCCCATACGGAATGACTCCAGAGCACCGTTAGGTGATGGATGCCAGGGAAGACCGCCTCACATTCCAATTGTCTCCTAGCAACAAGACAGTTGAGATCTGATGGCTCTGCGGGAGCAACCGGGATGGGTGATTTGAAATGGACTTTCCCGAGGATGGGGCCTAATATGTGTTTGTGTCCATGGGGGCCTTCAATGGGGCGGTGGCACTGGGACCCTGAAGAATTCTCCTTAACTTTGACATAGCTCCCATGCTCAAGTTTCCTTGGGGAGATGAGATTAGTTCTGATGGGTGCCTCAGGAAACCCCCTATGCTGGTATTGGAATCCAGGCATTTGAGGAGACATGCCTGTAAACCAAAGCAATGGATCCGATTATGGCCTAGGGTCCTGTCTGGTTTAATCTTCTTCTCTTGGTTCATCAATCTATGGTATGATTGGAGGTGGATGCTCAGCTGGTGTCAGACCGCCCTTGTTTGTCCCGGGAGACCTACACTATTGGGATGGCCTCGGGGACTTTGGAGGTTTCTCATAATTTGTACGATTTTGGACAATGGAATGTGCAGAATTCCCATGCATGGGGTAGGTAGCGTCCTAATGTGTGGCTCCAGGGGCCCCAGCCTGGAGGGTGTGTGGCCCAGGACTTTGAGGACAGAAGTCTGAAAACACAAACTCAGTTTAGGTTTGGTGACGTAGGTATGGCAGGCCCAATATACAAACCATGAGAAGAACTCTTCAGGATATGAAGAAAGAGCGAGTCTGAGGCGCTTGCTCAGGCTTTTGTCTCTGGATTTTGTATCAATGATGGCCGTGTAATGTGGGGAGGCCTTATTCCCCATGGACGAATCTTCCTCTCTGTGCATTTGGCCCGATCCCAATTGTTTTTCGTCAATCTGTGGGAAGGGATGTCTCCTTTCAGGTTTGTTACCTCAGGTGTCCCAACCAAAGAGGAATTCCAAAGCAGAGCCCTGGGAAAGAGTGAAGGGATAACCCAAACTATGGTTAAAAATGGGGGCCTAGGGGCATGGCTGGCCCAATATGCTGTCTCTTCATCCAGCCACTGAGAGGCCTTACATGAGGACTGGGCTCAGGCTGAGGGTCACAATGTGTGTTTGTGACCAATGTGGCCTGCGGGCATGGGCAGGGCCTCATGGGCCACACTGGTTTCAACTACACTAAACTTTGGACAACAGGCCAATCACAAGGTTTCTTGCCATGGGGAAGGAGTTCTGATTTCTGCATCATTTTCAACCATGGGCACTGGTTGGAGATAAGGTCTAGGTTCGGAAGACTGAAAACCGCAGTTGGGAAGAGATGACGACCTAAGGCCTTGGCGGGTCCTATGCGCTCAGTGTGCGGTCAACTGCCTGGGTATTGGTCAGGAGGTTCTAGCTCAGGTAGTGTCAACAGTGCTTTAGTGCCCAGGTTAGACTATATAATTTGGGTACAGTCGAGTGTCGTGTAGGTTTATCCTCATTTGAGGTTCCTGGGCAGCTCATTAGGCAATATATTCTTTCTAGAGTGCAGGCAGAGTGCTGCAATGTGGGTCCGGAATTTCCAATCTTGACGGCTTCAGGGCCAGGAGTGTGAGGACAGAAGTCTGAGAACACAAGCTAGACTTTGGCTTCAGGCCCAGGGCACAGCAGGTAACCCTTGCAGTTCTGAACCAATATCTCAAGCATCTGAAGTCAAGGCGAGGATCAGACGTTGGCTCAGGTTGGAGTTTCTGTGAATGACTGCCCTTCATGAATCTAGCGGAGTCTCAAGGCCATGGAGGTTTTCCCACGTTGGGAGTTCAGGGATGCCCCCTTCAAGGATTCCTTATGTAGGACAGTTGACACCTGTTGGGCAGCTCGAGGACATCCCATATGGAATGACTCCAGAGCACCGTTAGAGGATGGATGCCAGGGAAGCCCGCCTCGCATTCCAATTGTCTCCTAGAAACAAGACAGTTGAGATGTGATGGCTCTACAGAAGCAACCGGGGTGGCTGTGGTGAAATGGACTTTCCTAAGGATGGGGCGTAATGTGTGTTTGTGTCCATGGCGGTCTTAGATTGGGGCGGTGGCACCGGGACCCTGAAGTATTCTCCTAAGCTTTTGACATAGCTCCCATGAACAAGTTTCCTTGTGGAGACCAGATTTGTTCTGATGGGTGCCTCATGAAACCCCCTATGCTGGAAATGAAATCCAGACTTTTGAGGATACATGCCTGCAAACCAAAGCAATGGATCCGATTATGGCCTAGGGTCCTCTCTGGTTCAATCTATTCTCTGGGGACATCCATCTATGGTATGAGTGGAGGTAGATGCTCAGCTGGTGTCAGTCCGTCCTTTTTTGACACGGGAGACCTACACTATTGAGATGGCCTCGGGGACTTTGGAGGGTTCTCCTAATTTGTAAGATTTTGGACAATGGAATGGGCAGAATTCCCATGGATTGGGTAGGCACATTCCTAATATGTGGCTCCAGGGGTCCCAGCCTGGAGCGTGTGTGGCCCAGGACTTTGAGGACAGAAGTCTGAAAACACAAACTCAGCTTAGGTGTGGGTACGTAGGTATGGCAGGCCCAATCTACAAACCATGAGAAGAACTCTTCAGGATATGAAGAAAGAGCGAGTCTGAGGCGCTTGCTCAGGATTTTGTCTCTATATTTTGTATCAATGATGGCCGTGGAATGTGGGGAGGCCTCATGGGGCATGGACGAATCTTCCTCTCTGTGGATTTGGCCTGGTCCCAATTGTTTTTCTTCAAGCTGTGGGATGGGAGGTCTCCTTTCAGTTTTGTTACCTCAGGTGTCCCAACCAAAGAGGAATTCCATAGCAGAGCCCTGGGGAAGAGTGAAGGGACAACCCAAACTATGTTTAAAAATTGGGGACTAGGGGCTGGCAGGCCCATTATGCTGTCTCTTCATCCAGCCACTGAGAGGCCTTACTTGAAAACTGGGCTCAGGCTGAGGGTCACAATGTGTGTTTCTGACCAATGTGGCACACGAGCATGGGCTGGGCCACATGGGACACAGTGGTTTCAACTACACTGAACTTTGGACAACATGCCAATCACAAGGTTTCTAGCCATATGTCAGGAGTTCTGATTTCTGCATCATTTTCAAACCTGGGCGGTGCTTCGAGATAAGGTCTAGGTTCTGAAGCCTGAAAACCACAGTTGGGAAGGGATGACGACCTAAGGCCATGGCGTGTCTGACGTACTCAGTGTGCGGTCAGCTGCCTGGGTGTTGGTCAGGAGGTTCGGGCTCAGGTTGTGTCTGACAGTGCATTAGTGCCCAGGTTAAACTATTTAATTAGGGTACAGTCGAGGGCCGTGTACGTTTATCCTCCTTCGAGGTGCCTGTGCAGCTCATTAGGCAATATATTTTTTCTAGAGGGCAGGCAGAATGCTGCATTGCGAGTCCGGAATTGCCAAACTTGAGGGCTTCGGGGCCAGGAGTGTGAGGACAGAAGTCAGAACACAAGCTAGACTTGGGCTTCAGGCCGAGGGCACGGCAGGTATTCCCTGCAGATCTGAACCAATATCTCAAGCAAATGAAGTCATGGCGAGGATCAGACGATGGCTCAGGTTGGTGTTTCTGTGAATGACTGCCCTTCATGAACGGAGTGGAGTCTCTTGGCTATGGAGGTTTTTTTCACGTTGGGAATTGTGGGATGCCCCCTTCAAGGATTCCTTCTGTGGGACAATTGAGAACTGTTGCACAGCTCCAGGACATCCCATATGGAAAGACTCCAGAGCACCGTTCTAGGATGGATGCAATGGAAGCCCGCCTTGCATTCCAATTGTCTCCTAGCAAAAGACACTTGAGATTGGTGGCTATGCAGGAGCAACCGGGGTGGCTGATTTGAAATGGACTTTCCTGAGGATGGGGCCTAATGTGTGTTTGTGTCCATGGGGGCCTTGGAATGGGGCAGTGGCACCGGGCCCCTAAAGTATTCTCCTAAGCTTTTGACAAAGCTCCCATGCACAAGTTTCCTTGCGGAGACAAGATTTGTTCTGATGGGTCCTCAGGAAACCCCTATATGATGGTATTGGAATCCAGGCTTTTGAGGAGACATGCCTGTAAACCAAATCAATGGATCCAATTATGGCCTAGTGTCCTGTCTGGTTCCATCTTCTTCTCTGGGGACATCCATCTATGGTATGAGTGGAGGTCGATTATCAGCTGGTGTCAGACCTCCCTTGTTTGTCCCGGGAGACCTACACTATTGGGATGGCCTCGGGGACTTTGGAGGTTTCTCATAATTTGTACGATTTTGGACAATGGAATGTGCAGAATTCCCATGCATGGGGTAGGTACAGTCCTAATGTGTGGCTCCAGGGGCCCCAGCCTAAAGTGTGTGTGGCCCAGAACTTTGAGGACAGAAGTCTGAAAACACAAACTCAGCTTAGGTTTGGTGACGTAGGTATGGCAGGCCCAATCTACAAACCATGAGAAGAACTCTTCTGGATATAAAGAATGAGCGAGTCTGAGGCACTTGCTCAGGCTTTTGTCTCTGGATTTTGTATCAATGATGGCCGTGTAATGTGGGGAGGCCTTATGGGCCATGGACGAATCTTCCTCTCTGTGCATTTGGCCCGGTCCCAATTGTTTTTCGTCAATCTGTGTGTTGGGACGTCTCCTTTCAGGTTTGTTACCTCAGGTGTCCCAACCAAAGAGGAATTCCAAAGCAGAGCCCTGGGGAAGAGTGACGGGACAACGCAAATTATGGTTAAAAATGGGGGCCTAGGGGCATGGCAGGCCCAATATGCTGTCCCTTCATCCAGCCGCTGAGAGGCTTTACTTGAGGACTGGCTCAGGCTGAGGGTCACAATGTGTGTTTGTGACCAATGTGGCCCGCGAGCATGGGCGGGGCCTCATGGGCCACACTGGTTTCAACTACACTGAACTTTGGACAACATGCCAGTCACAAGGTTTCTAGCCATGGGGAAGGAGTTCTGATTTCTGCATCATTTTCAACCCTTGGCAGTGGTTGGAGATAAGGTCTATGTTCTGAAGCCTGAAAACCGCAGTTGGGAAGATATGACGACCTAAGGCCTTGGCGGGTCTGAGGTGCTCAGTGTGCGGTCAGCTTCCTTGCTGTTGTTCAGGAGGTTCGGGCTCAGGTTGTGTCAGACAGTGGATTAGTGCCCAGTTTAGACTATATAATTTGGGTACAGTCGAGTGCCGTGTAGGTTTATCCTCATTTGAGGTGACTGGGAAGCTCATTAGGCAAGATATTTTTTCTAGAGGTCAGGCAGAGATCTGCATTGTGGGATCCGGAATTGCCAACGTGAGGGCTTCTGGGCTAGGCGTGTGAGGACAGAAGTTTGAGAACACAAGCTAGACTTGGGCTTCAGGCCAAGGGCACGGCAGTTACCCCCTGCATATCTGAACCAATATCTCAAGCATCTGAAGTCACGGCGAGGATCAGACGTTGGCTCAGGTAGGAGTCTGTGCATGACTGCCCCTTCATTAAGGGAGCAAAGTCTCAAGGCCATGGAGTTTTTACCACGTTGGGAGTTGTGGGATGCCCCCTTCAAGGATTCCTTATGCGGGACAGTTGACACCTGTTGGGCAGCACCAGGACATCCCCTATGGAATGACTCCAGAGCATCGTTCGAGGATGGATGCCATGGAAGCCCGCCTCGCATTCCAATTGTCTCCTAGCAACAAGACAGTTGAGAGGTGATGGCTCTGCGGAAGCAACCGGGGTGGCTGAGTTGAAATGGACTTTCCCGAGGATGGGGCCTAATGTGTGTTTGTGTCCATGGGGGCCTTAGAATTGGGCGGTGGCACCGGGACCCTGAAGTATTCTCCTAAACTTTAGACATAGCTCCCATGCACAAGTATCCTGTGGAGACGAGATTTGTTCTGATGGGTGCCTCAGGAATTTCCCTATGCTGGAATTGGAATCCAGGCTTTTGAGGAGACATGCCTGTAAACCAAAGCAATGGATGCGATAATGGCCTAGGGTCCTGTCTGGTTCAATCTATTCTCTGGGGACATCCATCTATGGAATGAGTGGAGGTAGATGCTCAGCTGGTATCAGTCCGCCCTTGTTTGACCCGGGAGACCTACACTATTGGGATGGCCTCGGGGACTTTGGAGGGTTCTCCTAATTTGTCCGAATTTGGACAATGGAATGGGCAGAATTCCCATGGATTGGGTAGGCACATTTCTAATGTGTGGCTCCATGGGCTCCAGCCTGTAGGGTGTGTGGCCCAGGACTTTGAGGACAGAAGTCTGAAAACACAAACTCAACTTTGGTGTGGGGATGTAGGTATGGCAGGCCCAATCTACACACCATGAGAAGAACTCTTCAGGATATGAAGAAAGAGCGAGTCTGAGGCGCTTTCTCAGGCTTTTGTCTCTATATTTTGTATCAACGATGGACGACGAATGTGGGGAGGACTTATGGGCCATGGACGAATCTTCCTCTCTGAGGATTTGGCCGGTCCCAATTGTTTTTCGTCGGTCTGTGGGATGGGAGGTCTTCTTTTCAGGTTTGTTACCTCAGGTGTCCCAACCAAAGAGGAATTCCAAAGGAGAGCCCTGGGGAAGAGTGACGGAACAACCCAAACTATGGTTAAAAATTGGGGCCTAGGGGCATGGCAGGCCCAATATGTTGTCTCTTCATCCAGGCACTGAGAGGCCTTACTTGAGGACTGGCTCAGGCTGAGGGTCACAATGTGTGTTTTTGACCAATGTGGCCTGCGAGCATGGGCGGGGCCTCATGGGCCACACTGGTTTCAACTACACTGAACTTTGGACAACATGCCAGTCACAAGGTTTCTAGCCATGGGGAAGGAGCTCTGATTTCTGCATCATTTTCAACCCTGGGCAGTGGTTGGAGATAAGGTCTATGTTCTGAATCCTGAAAACCGCAGTGGGGAAGAGATGACGACCTAAGGCCATGGCGGGTCTGACGTGCTCAGTGTGCGACAGAGCATCAGTGTTTAAGATAGCCTATGCAATTGGGGTGTTCCCGAGGGACAAGCAGTTTGTTCATTTGGGGTTTCTGGGCAGCACCATAGACAATGTTTTTCTCCTGGGAGGCAGGCAGAGTGCTTCATTGTGGCCCCAGAATTCCCAGAATGGAGGGTTTGTGGACCAGGTGTGTGAGGACTGAAGTCTGAAAAAACAAGCTAGGGTGAGGATTGGAGCCAAGGGCAGAGCAGGCCCACTCTGCAGAGGCTGAATCAAAATCTCCTGCATCTGAAGTCAGGCTGAGGATCAGACGTTGGCTGAGGCTGGAGTATGTGTCCATGATGGCACCTTCATGAAGCGGGGGCCTCATGAGGCCAAGGAAGTTTTCCCACGCTGAGTTTGGAGGTTGCCCCAAACCACAAGGTTCCTTCTGCGGGACATTCGAGTCCTGTTGCATGGCTCCAGGACATACCATACGGAAGGACTGGAGAGCAGGGTTCGAAGGATGGATCCCTGTAGAGCATGCCTCGCATTCCCATTGGCCATTAGCGAAAAGATAAGTTTGACCTGCTGCCTCTGGGGCACGCTACCCAGGGGGCTGAGTTGAAATGGCCTCTCCTGAGGATGCGTCATAATGTGCGTTTGGGTCCATGGAGACCTTGGAATGTGCTGATTGTTCAGTGGCCCTGTGGACTCTCCTACCTGAAAGCTTTGATACATCCCCAGCAAGAAAGCTCCCCATGTGGAGACGAGAGAGGTTTGGTTTGGTGCCTCAGAAAAGCCCCGTGTGATGGTCTATGAAAACAGACCTCTGAGGACGGACACATGGAAACCAAAGCTAAGGTTCAGATTAGGGCCTGGGGGCCTGTCCATTTCAACCTTCTGTCTCTGGGGACACTGTCTGAGAGTCTAAGTGGAAATAGTTACTCCGCTTGTGTCAGAGAGCCCCTCTTAGTCCAGGGTGGCCTACACTATTGATGGCCTCAGGGGCCTTGGAGCTTTTCCCTAACCTGGAGGGTTGTGGTCAATGGATTGGGCACACTTTCCTTGGACAGGGCAGGCACAATCTTTCGCTGTGGCTCCAGAAACCATAGCCTGGAGGTTGTGTGGGACCAGGCTGTGGGCACAGAAGTCTGAAAATACAAACTCATCTTATGAGGGCACTTAGGGTAAGGCAGGCCGGATGTACAGCCCGAGAGGGAGCTCCTGGGCCTCTGAAACCAGGGCGAGTGGAAGGCGATCCTTCAGGATTTTGTCTCTGGATGTTGTGTCCGGGATAGCCGTGGATTGGAGGTGTGGCCTCAGGGACTGTGGACGAGTATCCCTCTCTGGGGATTTGTCCCAGCTCCCAAGAGTTTGGGGTCATTTTGTGGGAAGGGTGGAGTCGTGTTGTATGGCTCATGTGTCTCTCCAAGAAAGGGATTTCTGAGCAGAGCCCCAGGTACTGTCGGGGCGACTGGAAAACTCAAACCCTGGTGAGGATTGGGTGCATAGGGGCTTGTCAAGCCCCATATGCGGGCTCTTGTTCCAGTTCCTGACAGGCCTTTCTTTGACATGGGGCTCATGCTGAGGGTCACAGTGTGAATTTGTGCCCAAGCAGCACTCAAGTTTGGGCGTGGCATCAGGTGGCGTGAAGGTTTCTCCCACCCTGAAGGTATGACTCCATGCCAAGGCCAAGCTTGACAGCCATGGGGATGGAGGAATTCTGTTTTGTGCTTGCGATACCCAGCTGTGTGGAGAATTGATATAATGTCTAGGTTCAGATATCTGAAAACCAAGGTTAGGAAGAGGTGACGGCATAAGACCATGGCGTGTCCGAAGTGCTGGGAGTGCGGCCAGCTGTCTCCTTGTCTGTCTGGACGTCTGGCTTCAGGCTGTGTCAGGCAGAGCATGAGTGCCCAGAGCAGCGTATCCAGGTCGGGTACCGTCGAGGCCCGAGCAGGTTGATCCTCATCTGGGTTTTCTGTAGAGAGCCCCACAGGGAAACGTTTTTCTTCTGTTGGAGAGACTCTGGGCTGGGTTGTGGTTCCGGAGTTCCTAGTCTGGAGGGCTTGTTTGCCAGGAGTGTGAGGAAGGAAGTCTGAAAACACAAGCTAGTGTGAGGTTTGGGAACGAGGGCACGGCAGGCTGAATCGAGATCTCCTGCACTGAGGTCATGTCAACTATGAAACGTGCCTCAGGCTAGAGTTTTTGTCCAGCATGGCCTCTTCCGGTAGGGTGTGGGGGCTTCATGAGGCCAGGGAGGTTTGCCTACGATGGGATTTGTGAACAACTCCAAACCTCAAGGTTTCCTTCTGCACGACAGTCGAGACCTATTGGATGGTTCCAGGAGGCCCCATATGGAAAGACTCGAGAGCAGGTGTCTAAGCATGGATGCCTGGGAACGCCACCTCATGTTCCCACTCTTTAGTCAGGACATGTCAGGCTCAATCTGCAGGCTCCTGGGTGATCTACCCAGAGGGGAGAGTTGAAATGGACTCTCCTGAAGATGAGTCCTTCTGTGGCTTGGTTGCCTGGGAGACCTTGGAATGTGGAGGTGGCTCAGGGTCTCTGCAGGATTCTCCAAGCTGAGGTGTTTGACACGGCTCCAACAAGGAAGCTTCCCATGTGGAGACAAGAGGAGTTCTGTTCAGTGCCTCAGGAAAGCCCCATATGCTGTTCTTCGACCAAAGCCTCTGAGGAGTGACACCAGAAAAACAAAGCGAGAGTTGAGATTAGGGCCTAAGGGCCTGTCGGCTCAACCTTCTATCTCTGTTGACATCTGTGGGCATGCCTTCGTGCAGGTAGCTGCTCAGCTTGTGTCCGAATGCCCCTGTGTGTCCAGGGAGGCTCCCAGTAGTGGGATGTCCTCGGGGGCCTTGAGGATTCTCATATTATGGAGAATTCCCAGTAGGGAGGGTTTGTGGGCCAGGTGTATGAGGACGGAAGTCTGAAAACACTAGCTAGGGTGAGGATTGGAGTCAAGGGCAGAGCAGGCCCACTCTGCAGAGGCTGAATCAAAATCTCCTGCATCTGAAGTCAGGCTGAGGATCAGACGTTGGCTGAGGCTGGAGTATGTGTCCATGATGGCACCTTCATGAAGCGGGGGCCTCATGAGGCCAAGGAAGTTTTCCCACGCTGAGTTTGGAGGTTGCCCCAAACCACAACATTTCCTTCTGCGGGACATTCGAGTCCTGTTGCATGGCACCAGGACATACCATACGGAAGGACTGGAGAGCAGGGTTCGAAGGATGGATCCCTGTACAACATGTCTCGCATTCCCATTGGCCATTAGCGAAATGATATGTTTGACCTGCTGCCTCTGGGGCATGCTACCCAGGGGGCTGAGTTGAAATGGCCTCTCCTGAGGATGCGTCATAATGTGCGTTTGGGTCCATGGAGACCTGGGAATGTGCTGGTTGTTCAGTGGCCCTGCGGAACTCCCCTACCTGAAGGGTATGATACATCCCCAGTAAGAAAGCTCCCCATGTGGAGACGAGAGAGGTTTGGTTTGGTGCCTCGGAAAAGCCCCGTGTGCTGGCCTACGAATACAGTCCTCTGAGGAAGGACACATGGAAACCAAATCTAAGGTTCAGATTAGGGCCTGGGGGCCTGTCCATTTCAACCTTCTGTCTCTGGGGACACTGTCTGAGAGTCTAAGTGGAGATAGTTGCTCCTTGGTGTCAGAGAGCCCCTCTTTGTCCAGGGTGGCCTACACTATTGATGGCCTCAGGGGCCTTGGATCTTTTCCCTAACCTGTAGGGTTGTGGTCAATGAATTGGGCACATTTTCCTTGGAGAGGGCAGGCACAATCTTTCGCTGTGTCTCCAGAGGCCCTCGCCTGGAGGTTGTCTGGGTCCAGGCTGTGGGCACAGAAGTCTGAAAACACAAACTCAGGTTTTAGTGGCGCCTAGGGTATCGCAGGCCGGATGTACAGCCCGAGAGGGAGCTCCTGGGACTTTGAAACAAGCGCGAGTGGGAGGCGTTCCTTCAGGCTTTTGTCTCTGGATGTTGTGTCCGGGATAGCCGTAAATTAGAGGGGTGGCCTCAAGGACTGTGGACGAGTATCGCTCTCTGGGGATTTGACCCAGCTCCCAAGATTGTGGGGTCATTTTGTGGGAAGGGTGGAGTCGTGTTGTCTGGCTCATGTGTCTCTCCAAGAAAGGGAATCCAGAGCAGGGCCCCAGGTACGGGCGGGGCGACTGGAAAACTCAAACCCTGGTGAGGAATGGGTGCATAAGGGCTTGGGAAGCCCCATCTGTGGGCTCTTGGTCCAGGCCCTGACAGGCCTTTCTTTGACATGGGGCTCATGCTGAGGGTCACAGTGTGAATTTGTGCCCAAGCAGCACTCAAGTTTGGGCGTGGCATCAGGGGCCATGAAGGATTCTCCCAACCTGAAGGTGTGACTCCATGCCCAGAGCAAGCTTGACAGCCATGGGGAAGCAGGACTTCTGTTTGTTGCTTGTGATACCCAGCTGTGTGGAGAATTGATATAATGTCTAGGTTCAGATATCTGAAAACCAAGGTTAGGAAGAGGTGATGGCATAAGACCATGGCGTGTCCGAAGTGCTGGGTGTGCGGATAGTTGTCTCCTTTTCTGTCTGGACGTCTGGCTTCAGGCTGTGTCAGACAGAGCATGAGTGCCCAGAGCAGCCTATCAAGTTGGGCTACCGTCGAGGCCCGAGCAGGTTGATACTCATCTGGGTTTTCTGGAGATCCCCACAGGGAAACGTTTTTCTTCCGTTGGGCAGACACTGGGCTGGGTTGTGGTTCTGGAGTTCCTAGTCTGGAGGGCTTGTTTGCCAGGAGTGTGAGGAAGAAAGTCTGAAAACACATTCTAGCTTGAGGTTTGGGACCGAGGGCACGGCAGGCCCACTCTGCAGAGGCTGAATCGAGATCTCCTGCACTAAGGTCATGTCAACTATGAGACGTGCCTCAGGCTAGAGTTTTTGTCCAGCAGGGCCTCTTACTGAAGGGTGTGGGGGCTTCATGACGCCAGGGAGGTTTGCCTACGATGGGATTTGTGAACTACTCCAAACCTCAAGGTATCCTTCTGCATGACAGTCGAGTCCTATTGGATGGTTCCAGGAGGCCCCATACGTAAAGACTCGAGAGCAGGTGTCTAAGCATGGATGCCTGGGAATGCCACCTCATATTCCCACTCTTAGTCAGGACAACACAGGTTCAATCTGTGGCCTGCTGGGTGAGGTACCCAGAGGGGAGAGTTGAAATGGACTCTCCTGAAGATGAGTCCTACTGTGGCTTGGTGGCCTGGGAGAACTTGGAATGTGCAGGTGGCTCAGGGACTCTGCAGGATTCTACAACCTGAGGTGTTTGACACGGCTCCAACAAGGAAGCTTCCCATGTGGAGACGAGAGGAGTTATTTTCAGTGCCTCAGGAAAGCCCCATATCCTGTTCTTCGAACCAAAGCCTCTGAGGAGTGACACCTGGAAACCAAAGCAAGAGTTGAGATTAGGGCCTATGGGCCTGTCCCGCTCAACCTTCTATCTCTGTTGACATCTGTGTGCATGCCTTCGTGGAGTTAGCTGCTCAGCTTGTGTCCGAATGCCCCTGTGTGTCCAGGGAGGCTCCCAGTAGTGGGATGTCCTCGGGGGCCTTGAGGTTTCTCATAATCTGGAGGTGTGTGGCCAAAGGAATGGACACAGTTTCCCAGGAGACAGCAGGCACGGTCCTGTTGTAATGCTCCAGAGGACCCAGCCTAGAGGCTGTGTTTGCCAGGGCTGTGGGGACAGATGTCTGAGAAAGCAAACTTGTCTCAGCTAGGGGCCAAGGTAATGGCAGGCCTGATCTCCAGTCCTTGAGGGGAGATCCTCTGGATATCAAAGGTGGGCAAGTGGGAGGCAGTCGCTCAGGATTTTGTCTCTGGGTGTTGCGTTCACAGTGGCCGTTCAGGGTAGGGGTTGCTTCAGGGGCCGAGGAAGAGCTTTTTTCTCGGGGGATTGTCCAAGCTCCCAAGTGTTTGAGTTCATTCTGTGGGAAGGGAAGAGTACTGTTTTCTGCCACAGGGGACCCCCCAGGAGAGGGACTCTAGAGCACAGCAGTGGGTTCCCTCAACTGGAATACACACCATCTAGTTAGTCCTGGGTGCCTATGGGCAAGGCAAGCCACATTTGTGGGCTCTTGGTCCAGTCACTGAGAGGCGTTACTTGAATAAGGTACTCACGCTGAGGGTCTCAATGTGTGTTTGTGCCCAAGGCGGCCCTCACGCATGGGTGTGGCCTCATGGGCCATGCCGTTTTCTCCTACACTGAAGGTTTGACTCACTGCCAGCTGCACGGTTTCTTGCCATGGGGAATGAGGGGTTCTGACTTGTGCATAAGGTTGCCCCCTGTGCAGGGATTGGAGATAAGGTCTAGGTTCCGATGACTGAAAACCCAGTTGGGAATGGATGGTGGCCAAAGGCAGTGGCGGATCCAATGTGCTGGGTGTGCAGCGAGCTGTGTCGGTGTCTATTGGAAGGTCTGGGCTCAGGCTATTTGCCACAGAGCATCAGTGTTTAAGGTAGCCTATGCAATTGGGGTGTTGCCGAGGGCCAAGCAGTTTGATCCTCATTTGGGGTTTCTGGGAAGCACCATAGACAATGTTTTTCTCCTGGGAAGCACAGAGTGCTTCATTGTGGCCCCAGAATTCCCAGTAGGGAGGGTTTCTGGACTAGGTGTATGAGGACGGAAGTCGAAAACACAAGCTAGGGTGAGGATTGAGCCAAGGGCAGAGCAGGCCCACTCTGCAGAAGCTGAATCAAAATCTCCTGCATCTGAAGTCAGGCTGAGGATCACGTTGGCTGAGGCTGGAGTATGTGTCCATGATGGCACCTTCATGAAGCGGGGGCCTCATAAGGTCAAGGAAGTTTTCCCACGCGGAGTTTGGAGGTTGCCCCAAACCACAAGGTTTCCTGCTGCGGGGCATTCGAGTCCTGTTGCATGGCTCCAGGACATACCATACGGAAGGACTGGAGACAGCGTTCGAAGGATGGATTCCTGTACAGCATGCCTCGCATTCCCATTGGCCATTAGCGACAAGATATGTTTGATCTACTGCCTCTGGGGCACGCTACCCAGGGGCCTGAGTTGAAATGGCCTCTCCTGAGGATGTGTCATAATGTGCGTTTGGGTCCATGGAGACCTAGGAATGTGCTGGTTGTTCAGTGGCCCTGCGGAACTCTCCTACCTGAAGGGTTTGATACATCCCCAGCAAGAAAGCTCCCCATGTGGAGACGAGAGAGGTTTGATTTGGTGCCTCGGAAAAGCTAAGTGTTCTCCTCTATGAAAACAGTCCTCTGAGGTCGGACACATGGAAACCAAAGCTAAGGTTCAGATTAGGGCCTGGGGGCCTGTCCATTTCAACCTTCTGTCTCTGGGGACACTGTCTGAGAGTCTAAGTGGAGATAGTTGCTCCTTGGTGTCAGAGAGCCCCTCTTTGTCCAGGGTGGCCTACACTATTGATGGCCTCAGGGGCCCGGAGCTTTTCCCTAACCTGTAGGGTTGTGGTCAATGGATTGGGCACACTTTCCTTGGAGAGGGCACGCACAATCTTTCGCTGTGGCTCCAGAGGCCCTCGCCTGGAGGTTGTCTGGGTCCAGGCTGTGGGCACAGAGTCTGAAAACACAAACTCAGCTTATAGTGGCGCCTAGGGTATGGCAGGCCAGATGTACAGCCCAAGAGTTAGCTCCTGGGACTCTGAAACAAGGGCAAGTGGGAGGCGTTCCTTCAGGCTTTTGTCTCTGGATGTTGTGTCCGGGATAGCCGTCGATTAGAGGGGTGGCCTCAGGGACTATGGACGAGTATCCCTCTCTGGGGATTTGACCCAGCTCCCAAGAGTTTGGGGTCATTTTGTGGGAAGGGTGGAGTCGTGTTGTCTGGCTCATGTGTCTCTCCAAGAAAGGGATTCCAGAGTAGAGCCCCAGACATGGGCGGGGCGACTGGAAAAATCAAACCCTGGTGAGGATTGGGTGCCTAGGGGCTTGACAAGCCACATATGCGGGCTCTTTGTCCAGGCCCTGATAGGCCTTTCTTTGACATGGGGCTCATGCTGAGGGTCACAGTGTGAATTTGTGCCCAAGAAGCACTCAAGTTTGGGCGTGGCATCAGGGGCCATGAAGGTTTCTCCCACCCTGAAGGTGTGACTCCATGCCGAGAGAAAGCTTGACAGCCATGGGGAAGCAGGACTTCTGGTTTGTGCTTGCGTTACTCAGCTGTGTGGAGAATTGATATACTGTCTAGGTTCAGATATCTGCAACCAAGGTTAGGAAGTGGTGATGGCATAAGACCATGGCGTGTCTGAAGTGCTGGATGTGCGGCTAGCTGTCTCCTTGTCTGTCTGGACGTCTGGCTTCAGGCTGTGTCAGACAGAGCATGAATGCCCCAAGCAGCCTATCCAGTTCGGGTACCGTCGAGGCCCGAACAGATTGATCCTCATATGGTTTTTCTGGAGAGCCCCACAGGGAAACGTTTTTCTTCCGTTGGGCAGACACTGGGCTGGGTTGTGTTTTTGGAGTTCCTAGTCCGGAGGGCTTGTTTGCCAGGAGCGTGAGGAAGGAAGTCTGAAAACACAAGCTAGTGTGAGGTTTGGGACCGAGGGCACGGCAGGCCCACTCTGCAGACGCTGAATCGAGATCTCCTGCACTGAGGTCATGTCAACTATGAGACGTACCTCAGGCTAGAGGTTTTGTCCAGCATGGCCTCTTCCTGTAGGGTGTGGGGGCTTCATGAGGCCAGGGATGTTTGCCTACGATGGGATTTGTGAACTACTCCAAACCTCAAGGTTTCCTTCTGCATGACAGTCGAGTCCTATTGGGTGGTTCCAGGAGGCCCCATACGGAAAGACTCGAGAGCAGGTGTGTAAGCATGGATGCCTGGGAACGCCACCTCATATTCCCAATCATATTCAGGACAACACAGGCTCAATCTGTGGGCTCCTGGGTGAGTTGCCCAGAGGGGAGATTTGAAATGGACTCTCCTGAAGATGAGTCCTACTCTGGCTTGGTGGCCTGGGAAACCTTGGAATGTGGAGGTGGCTCAGGGACTCTGCAGGATTCTCCAAGCTGAGGTGTTTTACACGGCTCCAACATGGAAGCTTCCCATGTGGAGACGAGAGGAGTTCTGTTCAGTGCCTCAGGAAAGCCCCATATCCTGTTCTTCAAACCAAAGCCTCTGAGGAGTGACACCTGGATACCAAAGCAAGAGTTGAGATTAGGGCCTATGGGCCTGTCCGGCTCCACCTTCTATCTCTGTTGACATCTGTGTGCATGCCTTCGTGGAGGTAGCTGCTCAGCTTGTTTCCGAATGCCCCTGTGTGTCCAGGGAGGCTCCCAGTAGTGGGATGTCCTCGGGGGCCTTGAGGTTTCTCATATTCTGGAGGTGTGTGGCCAAAGGAATGGACACAGTTTCCCAGGAGACAGCAGGCGGGGTCCTGTTGTATGGCTCCAGAGGACCCAGCCTAGAGGCTGTGTTTGCCAGGGCTGTGGGGACAGATGTCTGAAAAAGCAAACTTGTCTGAGCAAGTGGCCAAGGTAATGGCAGGCCTGATCTCCAGTCTGTGAGGGGAGATCCTCTGGATATCAAAGGAGGGCAAGTGGGAGGCAGTCACTCAGGCTTTTGTCTCTGGGTGTTGCGTTCACAGTGGCCGTTCAGGGTAGGGGTTGCTTCAGGGGCCGAGGAAGAGCCTTCCTCTCGGGGGATTTTCCAAGTTCCCAAGTGTTTGGGTTCATTCTGTGGGAAGGGAAGAGTACTGTTTTCTGCCACAGGGGACCCCCCAGGAGAGGGACTCTAGAGCACAGCAGTGGGTTCCCTCAACTGGAATACACACCATCTAGTTAGTCCTGGGTGCCTATGGGCAAGGCAAGGCACATATGCGGGCTCTTGGTCCAGTCACTGAGAGGCGTTACTTGAATAAGGTACTCACGCTGAGGGTCTCAATGTGTGTTTGTGCCCAAGGCGGCCCTCACGCATGGGTGTGGCCTCATGGGCCATGCCGTTTTCTCCTACACTGAAGGTTTGACTCACTGACAGCAGCACTGTTTCTTGCCATGGGGAATGAGGGGTTCTGACTTGTGCATAAGGTTGCCCCCTGTGCAGGGATTGGAGATAAGGTCTAGGTTCCGATGACTGAAAACCCAGGTTGGGAATGGATGGTGGACTAAGGCAGTGGCGGGTCAAATGTGCTGGGTGTGCAGCCAGCTATGTCGGTGTCTGTTGGAAGGTCTGGGCTCAGGCTATTTGCGACAGAGTATCAGTGTTTATGGTAGCCTATGGAATTGGGGTGTTGCCGAGGGCCAAGCAGTTTGATCCTCATTTGGGGTTTCTGGGCAGCACCATAGACAATGTTTTTCTCCTGGGAGGCAGACAGAGTGCTTCATTGTGGCCCCTGAATTCCCAGTAGGGAGGGTTTCTGGACTAGGTGTATGAGGACGGAAGTCGGAAAACACAAGCTAGGGTGAGGATTGGAGCCAAGGGCAGAGCAGGCCCACTCTGCAGAGTCTGAATCAAAATCTCCTGCATCTGAATTTAGGCTGAGGATCAGACGTTGGCTGAGGCTGGAGTATGTGTCCTTGATGGCACCTTCATGAGTCCAAGGAAGTTTTCCCACGCTGAGTTTGGAGGTTGCCCCAAACCACAACATTTCCTTCTGCGGGACATTCGAGTCCTGTTGCATGGCTCCAGGACATACCATACGGCGGACTGGAGAGCAGGGTTCGAAGGATGGATCCCTGTACAGCATGCCTCGCATTCCCATTGGCCATTAGCGACAAGATATGTTTGATCTGCTGCCTCTGGGGCACGCTACCCAGGGGGCTGAGTTGAAATGGCCTCTCCTGAAGATGTGTCATAATGTGCGTTTGGGTCCATGGAGACCTTGGAATGTGCTGGTTGTTCAGTGGCCCTGCGGAACTCTCCTACCTGAAGGGTTTGATACATCCACAGTAAGAAAGCTCCCCATGTGGAGACGAGAGAGGTTTGGTTTGGTGCCTCGGAAAAGCCCCATGTGCTGGTCTACGAAAAAAGTCCTCTGAGGACGGACACATGGAAACCAAAGCTAAGGTTCAGATTAGGGCCTGGGGTCCTATCCATTTCAACCTTCTGTCTCTGGGGACACTGTCTGAGAATCTAAGTGGAGATAGTTGCTCCGCTGGTGTCAGCGAGCCCCTCTTAGTCCATGGTGGCCTACACTATTGATGGCCTCAGGGGCGTTGGAGCTTTTCCCTAACCTGTAGGGTTGTGGTCAATGGATTGGGCACACTTTCCTTGGAGAGGGCACGCACAATCTTTCGCTGTGGCTCCAGAGGCACTAGCCTGGAGGTTGTGTGGGTCCAGGCTGTGGGCACAGAAGTCTGAAAACTCAAACTCAGCTTATGAGTGGCGCCTAGGGTATGTTAGGCCGGATGTACAGCCCGAGAGGGAGCTCCTGGGCCTCTGAAACAAGGGCGAGTGGGAGGCGTTCCTTCAGGCTTTTGTCTCTGGATGTTGTGTCTGGGATAGCCGTGGATTGGAGGGGTGGCCTCAGGGACTGTGGACGAGTATCCCTCTCTTGGGATTTTTCCCAGCTCCCAAGAGTTTGGTGTCATTTTATGGAAGGTTGGAGTCGTGTTGTCTGGCTCATGTGACTCTCCAAGAAAGGGATTCCAGAGCAGAGCCCCAGGTACGGGCGGGACGACTGGAAAACTCAAACCCTGGTGAGGATCTGGTGCATAGGGGCTTGGAAAGCCCCATCTGCGGGCTCTTGTTCCAGGCCCTGACAGGACTTTCTTTGACATGGGGCTCATGCTGAGGGTCACAGTGTGAATTTGTGCCCAAGCAGCAGTCAAGTTTGGGGGTGGCATCAGAGGCCATGAAGGTTTCTCCCAACCTGAAGGTGTGACTCCATGCCAAGAGCATGCTTGACAGCCATGGGGAAGGAGGAGTTCTGTTTTGTGCTTGCGATGCCCAGCTGTGTGGAGAATTGATAAAAAGTCTAGGTTCTGATATCTGAAAACCAAGGTTAGGAAGAGGTGACGGCATAAGACCATGCCGTGTCCGAAGTGCTGCGTATGCGGTCAGCTGTCTCCTTGTCTGTTTGGACGTCTGGCTTCTGGCTGTGTCAGATAGAGCATGCGCGCCCAGAGCAGCCTATCCAGTTCGGGTACCGTCGAGGCCTGAGCAGGTTGATCCTCATCTGGGTTATCTGGAGAGCCCCACAGGGAAACGTTTTTTTTCCGTTGGGCAAACAATGGGCTAGGTTGTGGTTCTGGAGTTCCTAGTCCGGAGGGCTTGTTTGCCAGGAGTGTGAGGAAGGAAGTCTGAAAACACAAGCTAGCGTGAGGTTTGGGACCGAGGGCATGGCAGGCCCACTCTGCAGAGGCTGAATCGAGATCTCCTGCTCTCAGGTCATGTCAACTATGAGACGTGCCTCAGGCTAGCGTTTTTGTAAAGCATGGCCTCTTACTGAAGGGTGTGGGGGCTTCATGAGGCCAGGGAGTTTTGCCTACGATGGGATTTGTGAACTACTCCAAACCTCAAGGTTTCCTTCTGCACGACAGTCGAGTCCTATTGGGTGGTTCCAGGAGGCCCCATACGGAAAGACTCGAGTCAGGTGTCTAAGCATGAATGCCTGGGAACGCCACCTCATATTCCCACTCTTTAGTCAGGACAAGGCAGGCTCAATCTGCGGGCTCCTGGGTGAGCTACCCAGAGGGGAGAGTTGAAATGGACTCTCCTGAAGATGACTCCTACTGTGTCTTGGTGGCCTGGTAGACCTTGGAATGTGGAGGTGGCTCAGGGACTCTGCAGGATTCTACAACCTGAGGTGTTTGACACGGCTCCAACAAGGAAGCTTCCCATGTGGAGACGAGAGGAGTTATTTTCAGTGCCTCAGGAAAGCCCCATATCCTGTTCTTCGAACCAAAGCCTCTGAGGAGTGACACCTGGAAAACAAAGCAAGAGTTGAGATTAGGGCCTATGGGCCTGTCCCGCTCAACCTTCTATCTCTGTTGACATCTGTGTGCATGCCTTCGTGGAGGTAGCTGCTCAGCTTGTGTCCGAATGCCCCTGTGTGTCCAGGGAGGCTCCCAGTAGTGGGATGTCCTCGGGGGCCTTGAGGTTTCTCATATTCTGGAGGTGTGTGGCCAAAGGAATGGACACAGTTTCCCAGGAGACAGCAGGCACGGTCCTGTGGTATGGCTCCAAAGGACCCAGCCTAAAGGCTGTGTTTGCCAGGGCTGTGGGGACAGATGTCTGAAAAAGCAAACTTGGCTCAGCTAGGGGCCAGGGTAATGGCAAGCCTGATCTCCAGTCCATGAGGGGAGATCCTCTGGATATCAAAGGAGGGCAAGTGGGAGGCAGTCGTTCAGGCTTTTTTCTGGGGGTGTTGCTTTCACAGTGGCTGGTCAATGTAGGGGTTGCCTCAGGGGCCGAGGAAGAGCCTTCCTCTCGGGGGATTGTCCAAGCTCCCAAGTGTTTGGGTTCATTCTGTGGGAAGGGAAGAGTACTATTTTCTGCCACAGCGGACCCCCCAGGAGAGGGACTCTAGAGCACAGCAGTGGGTTCCCTCAATTGGAATACACACCATCTAGTTATTCCTGTGTGCCTATGGGCATGGCAAGCCACATATGTGGGCTCTTGGTCCATTCACTAGAGGCGTTACTTGAATAAGGTACCCACGCTGTGGGTCACAATGTGTGTTTGTGCCCAAGGCGGCCCTCACGCATGGGTGTGTCCTCATGGGCCATGCCCTTTTTTCCTACACTGAAGTTTTGACTCACTGCCAGCAGCAAGTTTTCTTGCCACGGGTAAGGAGGAGTTGTGATTTCTGCATCACACTCACGCCTGGACAGTGATTGGAGATAAGGTCTCGGTTCTGAAGCCTGAAAACTGAGATAGGGAAGAGATGATGACCTAAGGCCATGGCGGTTCTTATGTGCTCAGTATGCGTTCATCTTTCTGGGTGTTGGCCAGGAGGTCCAGCCTCATGTTGTGTCCGACAGTGCATTAGTGCAAATCCTCTCGATTTGGGTAAAATCGAGTGCTGTGTAGGTTTATCCTCATTTAAGGTGCCTGCGCAGCTCATCAGGCAATAATTTTTTTCTAGAGGTCAGGCAGAGTGCTGCATTGTGGGTCCGGAATTGCCAAACTTGAGGGCTTCGGGACCAGGAGTGTGAGGACGGAAGTCTGAGAAGACAAGCTAGACTTGGGTTTCAGGGAGAGGGCACAACAGGTACCCACTGCAGATCTGAACCAATATCTCATGCATCTAAGTCAGGGCGAGGATCAGACGTTGGCTCAGGTTGGAGTTTCCGTGCATGAGGCCGCTTCATGAAGGGAGCAGAATCTCGAGGCCATTGAGGTTTTCCCACGTTGGAAGTTGTGGGATGCCCCCTTTAAGGATTCCTTCTGCGGGACAATTGAGACCTGTTGGACAACTCCAGGACATCCCATATGGAATGACTCCAGAGCACCGTTCGCGGATGGATGCCTGGGGAGCCCGCCTCGCATTCCAATTGTCTCCTAGCAACAAGACAGTTTAGATCTGATGGCTCTGCGGGAGCAATCTCGGTGGCTCAGTAGAAATGGACTTTCCTGATGATGGGTTCTAATGTGTTTTTGTGTCCATGAGGGCCTTGGAATGGGGCGGTGGCACCGGGACCCTGAAGTACACTCCTAAGCTTTTGACATAGCTCCCATGCACAGGTTTCCTTGTGGATTCGAGATGAGTTCTGATGGGTGCCTCAGGAAAACCCCTATGCTCGTATTGGAATCAGACTTTTGAGGACACATGCCTGTAAACGAAGGCAAGGGATCCTATTATGGTCTAGGGTCCTATCTGTTTCAATCTTCTTCTCTGGGGCATCCATCTATGGTATGAGTGGAGGTAGATTATCAGCTGGTGTCAGACAGCCCTTGTTTGTTCCGGGCGACCTACACTATTGGGATGGCCTCAGGGACTTTGGAGTTTTCTCCGATTTTGTATGATTTTGTACTATAGAATGGGCAGAATTCCCATGGATTGGTAGGCACAGTCCTAATGTGTGGCTCCAGGGGCCCCAGCCTGGAGACTGTTTGGCCTAGGACTTTGAGGACAGAAGTCTGAAAACACAAACTCAGCTTAGGTTTGGGGACGTAGGTATGGCAGGCCTGATCTACAAACCATGAGAAGAACTCTTCAGGATATGAAGAATGTGCGAGTCTCAGGCGCTTGCTCAGGCTTTTGTCTCTGGATTTTGTATCAGCGATGGCCGTTGAATGTCGGGGAGGCCTCATAGGCCATGGACGAATCTTCCTCTCTGAGGATTTGCCCCGACCCAATCGTTTTTCGTCAATCTGTGGTATGGGAGGACTCATTTCAGTTTTGTTACCTCATGTGTCCCACCAAAAGAGGAATTCCAAAGCAAAGCCGTGGAGAAGACTGAAGGGACAACCCGAACTATGGTTAAAAATTGGGGCCTAGGGGCATGGCAAGCCCAATATGCTATCTCTTCATCCAGCCACTGAGAGGCCTAACTTGGGGACTAGGCTCAGGCTGAGGGTCACAATGTGTGTTTGTGACCAATGTGGCCCCAGAGCATGGGCGGGGACACATGGGCCACACTGGCTTCAACTACACTGAAGGTTGGACAACATGCCACCACAAGGTTTCTTGCCATGGGGAAGGAGTTCTGATTTCTGCATCACGTTCAACCCTGGGCAGTAATTGGAGATAAGGGGTAGATTCTGAAGCCTGAAAACCGAGGTTGGGAAGAGATGACGACCAAAGGCCATGGCGGCTCGATGTTCTCAGTGTGCGGCTAGCAGTCGGGGTGGGCCAGGAGGTCCAGGCTCAGGCTGTGTCAGAAAGGGCATTAGTGCCATGGTCAGCCTATGTATTTGGGGTACAGCCAAGGTAGGTGCAGGTTGATCCTCACTAGGGGTTACTGGGTCACCCCAGAGGGCAAAGTTTTTCTTCTGGAGGCCAGGCAGAATGCTGCATTGTAGTTCTGGAATGGCAAATTGGAGGGCTTGTGGGCTAGTAGTCTGAGGACAGAAGTCTGAGAACACAAGCTAGGCTTAGGTTTCTGGGTGAGGCCATGGCAGGCACAATCTACAGACCGGAATCGAGATCTCGTGCATCTGAAGTCAGGGCAAGGATCAGACGATCGCTCAGGTTGGAGTTTCTGTCCCTGATGGCCCCTTCATGAGTGCTGGTGCATCACGAGGCCATGGGGGTTTTCCCACGATGGGAGTTGTGAAAAGCTCCAAACTGCAGAGAGTCTTCTGCAAGATAATTGAGACCTGTTGTTTGGCTCCAGGCCAATGATTCTGAGCAGGGATCTAAGGATGGATGGCTGGGTAGCCCACCTCGCATTCCAATTGTCTCCTAGCAACAAGACAGGTTAGTTCTCCTGGATCTGTGGAGAGCAACCGAGGACGCTGAGTTGAAATGGACACCCCTGGGTATGGGTCCTAATGTATTTTTGTGTCTGTGGAGACCTTGGAATGAAGCGGTGGCACTGGGGCCCTAAAGGGTTCTCCTAAACAGAGGCTTTGACACAGCTCCAACGTGCAACTTTCCCATGTGTAGATGAGATGTTTTCTGATGGGTGAGTCAAGAAACAACTATATGCTGCTTTTGAAACGCAGGCCTCTGAGGAGAGATGCCTGGAAACCAAAGCAATGGATCTGATTAGTGCCTAGGGGCCTGTTCTTTCCTTTTTACCTCTGGGGACATCTGTCTATGGGTCTGAGTGCAGGTAGGTACTCAGTTGGGCTCAGATTGCCCCTGTTTTTCCTGGGAAGCCACCTCTATTGAGATGGACCAGGGACTTGGAGGTTTATCCTATTAGAAGGGTTGTGGCCATTGGAATGGGCACACACAATTCCCTTGGAGAGGGCAAGTACAGTCCTCAGGTTTGGCTCCAGGGGCCTGAGCCTGTAGGTTGTGTAGGCCAGGGCTGTTTGGACAGTTGTCTGAAAACACAAACTCGGCTTATGTTTCGGGTCATAGGTATGGCAGGACTGACCTACAGACCATGAGGAGAACTCTTCGGGATTTGAAAGAAGGGCGAGTGTGAGGCTCCTGCTCAAGTTTTTGTCTCTGGATATCGTGTCACTCATGGTCGTGGAATTTCTGGGTGACTTCATGGGAAATGGACGAGTCATACTCTCTGGTGGTTTGGCCCTGTCCAAAGAGATTGGGGTCATTCTGTGTGCTGGTAGAAGTCCGGTTTTTTTTTGTTGTTGTTGTTTTCTTTTTTAACCTCAGGTGTCCCAACAAATGAGGGATTCCAGAGTAGAGCCCTGGGGAGGGGTTTCTTGACAATCAGAAATCTGGTTAAAAATTGGGGCCTAGGGACATGTCAAGCCCATTATGACACCTAATGGTCCAGCCAGTGAGAGGACTTACTAGAGGACAGGACTCATCCTGAGGGTCACAATGTGTGTGTATGCCCTCGTCGCCCTCAAGAATGGGCGGGGCCTCAGGGTGAATGCTGGTTTCTCCTACACTGAATGTTGGACAATGTGCCAACCACAAGGGTTCTTGCCATTTGTAAGGAGGAGTTCTGATTTCGGCATCACACTCACCCCTGGGCAGTGATTGGAGATAAGGTCTCGGTTCTGAAGCCAAAACCTGAGGAAGGGAAGAGATGATGACCTAAGGCTTTAGCGGGTTTTATGTGCTCAGTGTGCGGTCAGCTTTCTGGGTGTTGTTCAGGATGTCCGGGCTCAGGGTGTGTTCGACAGTGCATTAGTGCTCCGGTTAGACTATATAATTTGGGAAACTCGATAGCTGTGTAGGGTAATCCTCATTTATGGTGCCTGGGCAGCTCATGAGGCAATATTTTTTTTTTTCTAGAGGGCAGGCAGAGTACTGCATTGTGGGTAAGGAATTGCCAAACTTGAGGGCTTCGGGGCCAGGACTGTGAGGACGGAAGTCTGAGAAGACAAGCAAGACTTGGGTTTCAGGGCAAGGGCACGGCAGGTACCCCCTGCAGATCTGAACCAATATCTCATGCATCTGAAGTCAGGGCGAGGATCAGAAGTTGGCTCAGGTTGGAGTTTCTGTGCATGACGGCCGCTTCATGAAGGGAGCGGAATCTCGAGGCCATTGAGGTTTTCCCACGTTGGGAGTTGTGGGATGCCCCCTTCAAGGATTCCTTCTGCGCGACAATTGAGACCTGTTGGACAGCTCCAGGACATCCCATATGGAATGACTCCAGAGCACCGTTCGCGGATGGATGCCTGGGAAGCCCGCCTCGTATTCCAATTGTCTCCTAGCAACAAGACAGTTTAGATCTGATGGCTCTGCCGGAGCAACCGGGGTGGCTGATTTGAAATGGACTTTCCTGAGGATGGGTCCTAATGTGTTTTTGTGTCCATGAGGGCCTTGGAATGGGGCGGTGGCACCGGGATCCTGAAGTACTCTCCTAAGCTTCGGACATGGCTCCCATGCACAGGTTTCCTTGAGGAGACGAGATGAGTTCTGATGGGTGCCTCAGGAAAACCCCTATGCTCGTATTGGAATCAGGCTTTTGAGGACACATGGCTGTAACCCAAGCAATGGATCCTATTATGGCCTAGGGTCCTGTCTGGTTCAATCTTCTTCTCTGGGGACATCCACCTACACTATTGGGATGGCCTCAGGGACTTTGGAGGTTTCTCCTAATTTGTACGATTTTGGACCATGGAATGGGCAGAATTCCCATGGGTTGGTAGGCACAGTCCTAATGTGCGGCTCAGGGGCCCAGCCTGGAGGGTGTGTGGCCCAAGACTTTGAGGACACTAGTGTGAAAACACAAACTCAGCAAGGGTTTGGGGACGTAGGTATGGCAGGCCCGATCTACAAACCATGAGAAGAACTCTTCAGGATATGAAGAAAGTGTGAGTCTGAGGCGCTTGCTTAGGGTTTTGTCTCTGGATTTTGTATTAGCGATGGCCGTGGAATGTCGGGGAGGCCTCATGGGCTATGGACGAATCTTCCTCTCTGAGGATTTGGCCCGATTCCCAATTGCTTTTCGTCAATCTGTGGGATGGGAGGACTCATTTCAGTTTTGTTACCTCAGGTGTCCCACCAAAAGAGGAATTCCAAAGCAAAGCCGTGGGGAAGACTGAAGGGACAACCCGAACTATGGTTAAAAATTGGGGCCTAGGGGCATGGCAAGCCCAATATGCTGTCTCTTCATCCAGCCACTGAGTGGCCTTACTTGAGGACTGGGCTCAGCCTGAGCGTCACAATGTGTGTTTGTGACCAATGTGGCCCCCGAGCATGGGCGGGGCCTCATGGGCCACACTGATTTCAACTACACTGAACGTTGGACAACATGCCAACCACAAGGTTTCTTGCCATGAAAAGGCGTTCTGATTTCAGCATCACCTTCAACCCCGGGCAGTGATTGCAGATAAGGTCTAGGTTCTGACCTGAAAACCTAGGTTGGGAAGAGATGACGACCTAAGCCATGGCGGCTCGATGTGCTCAGTGTTTGGCCAGCTGTCTGGGAGGGCCCAGGGGGTGAGGCTCAGGCTGTGTCAGAAAGGGCATTAGTGCCCTGGTCAGCATATGTATTTGGGGTACAGCCAAGGTCGGTGCAGGTTGATCCTCATTTGGGGTTACTGGATAGCCCCAGAGGACAATGTTTTTCTTCTGGTTGGCAGGCAGAGTGCTGCATTGTAGTTCTGGATTGCCAAACTGGAGGGCTTGTGGGCTAGTAGTCTGACGACAAAAGTCTGAGAACACAAGCTAGGCTTAGGTCTCTGGGTGAGGCCATGGCAGGCACAATCTACAGACCTGAATCGAGATCTCGTGCATCTGAAGTCAGGGCGAGGATCAGGCGATCACTCAGGTTGGAGTATCTATCCCTGATGGCCCCTTAATGAATGGGGGGGAATACGAGGCCATGGG
Organism: Mustela nivalis; assembly: GCF_964662115.1. Classification (NCBI taxonomy): domain Eukaryota; kingdom Metazoa; phylum Chordata; class Mammalia; order Carnivora; family Mustelidae; genus Mustela; species Mustela nivalis. The sequence continues at coordinate 1,986,583 of NW_028136522.1, forward strand.
TGTTTTCCCACGATGGGAGTTGTGAGAAGCTCCAAACTGCAGAGAGTCTTCTGCAGGACAATTGAGACCTGTTGTTTGGCTCCAGGCCAATGATTCTGAGCAGTGTTCTAAGGATGGATGGCTGGGTAGCCCACCTCGCATTCCAATTGTCTCCTAGCAACAAGACAGGTTAGATCTCTTGGAATTGTGGGGAGCAACCGAGGACGCTGAGTTGAAATGGACACCCCTGGGGATGGGTCCTAATGTGCTTTTGTGTCTATGGAGTCCTTGGAATGAAGCGGTGGCACTGGGGCCCTAAAGGGTTCTCCTAAACAGAGGCTTTGACAGAGCTCCAACGTGCGAGTCTGCCATGTGTAGATGAGATGTTTTCTGATGGGTGAGTCAAGAAACATCTATATGCTGCTTTCGAAATCCAGGCCTCTGAGGAGAGATGCCTGGAAACCAAAGCATTGGATCTGATTAGTGCCTAGGGGCCTGTTCTTTCCTTTTTACCTCTGGGGAAATCTGTCTATGGGTCTGAGTGCAGGTAGGTGCTCAGTTGGGCTCAGATTGCCCCTGTTTTTCCTGGGAAGCCACTACTCTTGAGATGGATCAGAAACTTTGGAGGTTTATCCTATTAGAAGGGTTGTGGCCATTGGAATGGGCACACACAATTCCCTTGGAGAGGGCAAGTACAGTCCTCAGGTTTGGCTCCAGGGGCCTGAGCCTGTAGGTTGTGTAGGCCAGGGCTGTTTGGACAGTTGTCTGAAAACACAAACTCGGCTTATGTTTTGGGTCATAGGTATGGCAGGACTGATCTACAGACCATGAGGAGAACTCTTCGGGATTTGAAAGAAGGGCGAGTGTGAGGCTCCTGCTCAAGTTTTTGTCTCTGGATATCGTGTCACTCATGGTCGTGGAATTTCTGGGTGACTTCATGGGAAATGGACGAGTCTTACTCTCTGGTGGTTTGTTCCCGTCCAAAGGGTTTGGGGTCATTCTGTGGGCCGGAAGAAGTCCGTTTTTTTTTTGTTGTTGTTGTTCTTGTTTTTCTTGTTTAACCTCAGGTGTCCCACCAAATGATGGATTCCAGAGTAGATCCCTGGGGAGTGGCGACTGGACAATCAGAAATCTGGTTAAAAATTGGGGCCTAGGGACATATAAAGCCCATTATGACATCTAATGATCCAGCCACTGAGAGAACTTACTAGTGGACAGGACTCATGCTGAGGGTCACAATGCGTGTGTATGCCCTTGTCGCACTCAAGAATGGGCGGGGCCTCAGGGTGAATGCTGGTTTCTCCTACACTGAACTTTGGACAACGTGCCAACCAAAAGGGTTCTTGCCATGGGTAAGGAAGAGTTCTGATTTCTGCATCACACTCACCCCTGGGCAGTGATTGGAGATAAGGTCTCGGTTCTGAAGCCTGAAAACTGAGGTAGGGAAGAGATGATGACCTAAGGCCATGGCGGGTTTTATGTGCTCAGTGTGCGGTCAGCTTTCTGGGTGTTGGTCAGGAGGTCCGGGCTCAGGTTGTGTTCGGCAGTGCATTAGTGCCCAGGTTAGACTATATAATTTGGGTAAAGTCGAGTGCTGTGTAGGTTTACCCTCATTTAAGGTGCCTAGGCAGCTTATGAGGCAATAATTTTTTTTTCTAGAGGGCAGGCAGGGTGCTGCATTGTGGGTCCGGAATTGCCAAAATTGAGGGCTTTGGGGCGAGGAGTGTGAGGACGGAAGTCTGAGAAGACAAGCTAGACTTGGGTTTCAGGGCGAGGGCACGGCAGGTACCCCCTGCAGATCTGAACCAATATCTCTTGCATCTGAAGTCAGGGCGAGGAACAGACGTTGGCTCAGGTTGGAGTTTCTGTGCATGACGGCCGCTTCATGAATGGAGCGGAATCTCGAGGCCATTGAGGTTTTCCCACCTTGGGAGTTGTGGGATGCCCCCTTCAAGGATTCCTTCTGCGGGACAATTGAGACCTGTTGGACAACTCCAGGACATCCCATATGGAATGACTCCAGAGCACCGTTCGCGGATGGATGCCTGGGGAGCCCGCCTCGCATTCCAATTGTCTCCTAGCAACAAGACAGTTTAGATCTGATGGCTCTGCGGGAGCAACCGGGGTGGCTGAGTTGAAATGGACTTTCCTGAGGATGGGTCCTAATGTGTTTTTGTGTCCATGAGGGCCTTGGAATGGGGCGGTGGCACCGGGACCCTGAAGTACTCTCCTAAGCTTTGGACATGGCTCCCATGCACAGGTTTTCTTGTGGAGACGAGATGAGTTCTGATGTGTGCCTCAGGAAAACCCCTATGCTCGTATTGGAATCAGGCTTTTGAGGACACATGCCTGTAACCAAAAGCAATGGATCCTATTATGGCCTAGGGTCCTGTCTGGTTCAATCTTCTTCTCTGGGGACATCCACCTATGGTATGAGTGGAGGTCGAATATCAGCTGGTGTCAGACAGCCCTTGTTTGTTCCGGGCGACCTACACTATTGGGATGGCCTCAGGGACTTTGGAGGTTTCTCCTAATTTGTACGATTTTGGACCATGGAATGGGCAGAATTCCCATGGAATGGTAGGCACAGTCCAAATGTGTGGCTCCAGGGGCCCAGCCTTGAGGGTGTGTGGCCTAAGACTTTGAGGACAGAAGTCTGAAAACACAAACTGAGCTTAGGTTTGGGGACGGAGGTATGGCAGGCCCGATCTACAAACCATGAGCAGAACTCTTCAGGATATGAAGAAAGTGCGAATCTGAGGCGCTTGCTCAGGCTTTTGTCTCTGGATTTTGTATCAGCGATGGCCGTGGAATGTCGGGGAGGCCTCATGGGCCATGGACGAATCTTCCTCTCTGAGTATTTGGCCCGATTCCCAATTGCTTTTCGTCAATCGGTGGGATGGGAGGACTCATTTCAGTTTTGTTACCTCAGGTGTCCCACCAAAAGAAAAATTCCAAAGCAAAGGCGTGGGGAAGACTGAAGGGACAACCCGAACTATGGTTAAAAATTGGGTCCTAGGGGCATGGCAAGCCCAATATGCTATCTCTTCATCCAGCCACTGAGTGGCCTTACTTGAGGACTGGGCTCAGCCTGAGGGTCACAATGTGTGTTTGTGACCAATGTGGCCGGCGAGCATGGGCAGGGCCTCATGGGCCACACTGGTTTCAACGACACTGAATGTTGGACCATATGCCAACCACAAGGTTTCTTGCCATGGGGAAGGAGTTCTGATTTCTGCATCACCTTCAACCTGGGCAGTGATTGGAGATAAGGTCTAGGTTCTGAAACCTGAAACCCGAGATTGGGAAGAGATGACGACCTAAGGCCATGGCGGCTCGATGTCCTCAGTGTGAGGCCAGCTCTCTGGGAGGGGCCAGGGGGTCCAGGCTCAGGCTGTGTCACAAAGAGCATTAGTGCCCTTCTCAGCCTATGTATATGCAATAAAGCCAAGGTCGGTGCAGGTTGATCCTCATTTGAAGTTACTGGGTAGCCCCAGAGGACAATATTTTTCTTCTGGAGGTCCGGCAGAGTGCTGCATTGTAGTTCTGGATTGCCAAAGTGGAGGGCTTGTGGGCCAGTAGTCTGAAGACAAAAGTCTGAGAACACAAGCTTGGCTTAGGTTTCTGGGTGAGGCCATGGCAGGCACAATCTACAGACCTGAATGGAGATCTCGTGCATCTGAAGTCAGAGCGAGGATCAGATGATAGCTCAGGTTGGAGTTTCTTTCCCTGATGGCCGCTTCATGAATGGGGGGGTATCACGAGGCCATGGGTGTTTTCCCACGATGGGATTTGTGAGAAGCTCCAAACTGCAGAGAGTCTTCAGCAGGACAATTGAGACCTGTTGTTTGGCTCCAGGCCAATGATTCTGAGCAGGTTTCTAAGGATGAATGGCTGGGTAGCCCAACTCGCATTCCAATTGTCTCTAGCGACAAGACAGGTTAGATCTCCTGGATCTGTGGGGAGCAACCGAGGACGCTGCATTGAAATGGACACCCCTGGGGATGGGTCCTAATACGCTTTTTTGTCTAAGGAGACCTTGGAATGAAGCGGTGGCACTTGGGCCCTAAAGAGTTCTACTAAACAGAGGCTTTGAAACAGCTCCAACGTGCAATTTTCCCATGTGTAGATGAGATGTTTTCTGTTGGGTGAGTCAAGAAACAGCTATATGCTGCTTTTGAAACCCAGGCCTCTGAGTAGAGATGCCTGGAAACCAAAGCAATGGATCTGATTAGTGCCTAGGGGCCTGTTCTTTCCTTTTTACCTCTGGGGACATCTGTCTATGGGTCTGAGTGCAGGTAGGTGCTCTGTAGGGATCAGATTGGCCCTGTTTTCCCTGGGAAGCCACCACTATTGAGATGGATCAGGGACTTTGGAGGTTTATCCTATTAGAAGGTTTGTGGCCATTGGAATGGGCACACACAATTCCCTTGGAGAGGGCAAGTACAGTCCTCAGGTTTGGCTCCAGGGGCCTGAGCCTGTAGGTTGTGTAGGCCAGGGCTGTTTGGACAGTTGTCTGAAAACACAAACTCGGCTTATGTTTCGGGTCATAGGTATGGCAGGACTGACCTACAGACCATGAGGAGAACTCTTCGGGATTTGAAAGAAGGGCGAGTGTGAGGCTACTGCTCAAGTTTTTGTCTCTGGATATCGTGTCACTCATGGTCGTGGAATTTCTGGGTGACTTCATGGGAAATGGACGAGTCATACTCTCTGGTGGTTTGGCCACGTCCAAAGGGTTTGGGGTCATTCTGTGGGCTAGAAGAAGTCCGGTTTTTTTTTTTTGTTGTTGTTGTTTTCTTTTTTAACCTCAGGTGTCCCACCAAATGATGGATTCCAGAGTAGAGTCTGGGGATGGGCGACTGGACAATCAGAAATCTGGTTAAAAATTGGGGCCTAGGGACATGTCAAGCCCATTATGACATCCAATGGTCCAGCCACTGAGAGGACTTACTAGAGGACAGGACTCATGCAGAGGGTCACAATGCGTGTGTATGCCCTCGTAATACTCAAGAATCGGCGGGGCCTCAGGGTGAATGCTGGTTTCTCCTACACTGAACATTGGACAACGTGCCAACCACACGGGTTCTTGCCATGGTAAAGGAGGAATTCTGATTTTTGCATCACACTCACCCCTGTGCAGTGATTGGAGATAAGGTCTCGGTTCTGAAGCCTGAAAACTGAGGTAGGGAAGAGTTGATGACCTAAGGCCATGGCGGGTTTTATGTGCTCAGTGTGCGGTCAGCTTTCTGGGTGTTGGTCAGGAGGTCCAGGCTCAGGTTGTGTTCGACAGTGCATTAGTGCCCAGGTTAGACTATATAATTTGGGTAAGGTCGAGTGCTCTGTAGGTTTACCCTCATTTAAGGTGCCTAGGCAGCTCATGAGGCAATAATTTTTTTTCTAGAAGGCAGGCAGAGTGCTGCATTGTGGGTCCGGAATTGCTAAACTTGAGGGCTTCGGGGCCAGGAGTGTGAGGACGGAAGTCTGAGAAGACAAGCTAGACTTGGGTTTCAGGGCGAGGGCACGGCAGGTACCCCCTGCAGATCTGAACCAATATCTCATGAATCTGAAGTCAGGGCGAGGATCAGACGTTGGCTCAGGTTGGAGTTTCTGAGCATGACGTCCGCTTCATGAAGGGAGTGGAATCTCGAGGCCATTGAGGTGTTCCCACGTTGGGAGTTGTGGGATGCCCCCTTCAAGGATTCCTTCTGCGGGACAATTGAGACCTGTTGGACACCTCCAGGACATCCCATATGGAATGACTCCAAATCACCGTTCGATGATGGATGCCTGGGGAGCCCGCCTCGCATTCCAATTGTCTCCTAGCAACAAGACAGTTTAGATCTGATGGCTCTGCGGGAGCAACCGGGGTGGCTGAGTTGAAATGGACTTTCCTGAGGATGGGTCCTAATGTGTTTTTGTGTCCATGAGGGCCTTGGAATGGGGCTGTGGCACCGGTAACCTGAAGTACTCTCCTAAGCTTTGGACATGGCTCCCATGCACAGGTTTCCTTGTGGAGACGAGATGAGTCCTATGGGTGCCTCAGGAAAACCCCTATGCTCGTATGGGAATCAGGCTATTGAGGACACATGCCTGTAACCCAAAGCAATGGATCCTATTATGGCCTAGGGTCTTGTCTGGTTCAATCTTCTTCTCTGGGGACATCCATCTATGGTATGAGTGCTCTCTTCATCCAGCCACTGAGTGGCCTTACTTGAGGACTGGGCTCAGCCTGAGCTTCACAATGTGTGTTTGTGACCAATGTGGCCCGTGAGCATGGACGGGCCCTCATGGGACACACTGGTTTCAACTACACTTAACGTTGGACAACATGCCAACCACAAGATTTCTTGCCATGGGAAAGGAGTTCTGATTTCTGCATCACCTTCAACCCTGTGCAGTGATTGGAGATAAGGTCTAGGTTCTGAAACCTGAAAACCGAGTTTGGGAAGAGAAGACGACCTAAGGCCATGGCGGCTCGATGAGCTCAGTGTGCGGCCTGCTGTCTGGGAGGGTCCAGGGGGTCCAGGCTCAGGCTGTGTCAGAAAGGGCATTAGTGCCCTGGTCAGCCTATGTATTTGGGGTACAGCCAAGGTCGGTGCAGGTTGATCCTCATTTGGGGTTACTGGGTAGCCCCAGAGGACAATGTTTTTCTTCTGGAGGGCAGGCAGAGTGCTGCATTGTAGTTCTGGATTGCCAAACGGGAGGGATTGTGGGCCAGTAGTCTGACGACAAAAGTCTGAGAAAACAAGCTAGGCTTAGGTTTCTGGGTGAGGCCATGGCAGGCACAATCTACAGACCTGAATTGAGATCTCGTGCATCTGAAGCCAGGGCGAGGATCAGACGATCGCTCAGGTTGGAGATTATGTCCCTGATGGCCCCTTCATGAATGGGGGGGGCATCACGAGGCCATGGGTGTTTTCCCACGATGGGAGTTGTGAGAAGCTCCAAACTGCAGAGAGTCTTCTGCAGGACAATTGAGACCTGTTGTTTGGCTCCAGTCCAATGATTCTGAGCAGCGTTCTAAGGATGGATGGCTGGGTAGCCCACCTCGCATTCCAATTGTCTCCTAGCAACAAGAGAGGTTAGATCTCCTGGATCTGTGGGGAGCAACCGAGGGCGCTGAGTTGAAATGGACACCCCTGGGGATGGGTCCTAACGTGCTTTTGTGTCTATGTAGACCTTGGAATGAAGCGGTGGCACTGGGGCCCTAAAGGGTTCTCCTAAACAGAGGCTTTGACACAGCTCCAACGTGCAAGGTTCCCATGTGTAGATGAGATGTTTTCTGATGGGTGAGTCAAGAAACAGCTATATGCTGCTTTTGAAATCCAGGCCTCTGAGGAGAGATGCCTGGAAACCAAAGCAATGGATCTGATTAGTGCCTAGGGGCCTGTTCTTTCCTTTTTACCTCTGGGGACATCTGTCTATGGGTCTGAGTGCAGGTAGGTGCTCAGTTGGGCTCAGATTGCCCCTGTTTTTCCTGGGAAGCCACCACTATTGAGATGGATCAGGGACTTTGGAGGTTTATCCTATTAGAAGGGTTGTGGCCATTGGAATGGGCACACACAATTCCCTTGGAGAGGGCAAGTACAGTCCTCAGGTTTGGCTCCAGGGGCCTGAGCCTGTAGGTTGTGTAGGCCAGGGCTGTTTGGACAGTTGTCTGAAAACACAAACTCGGCTTATGTTTCGGGTCATAGGTATGGCAGGACTGATCTACAGACCATGAGGAGAACTCTTCGGGATTTGAAAGAAGGGCGAGTGTGAGGCTCCTGCTCAAGTTTTTGTCTCTGGATATCGTGTCACTCATGGTCGTGGAATTTCTGGGTGACTTCATGGGAAATGGACGAGTCTTACTCTCTGGTGGTTTGGCCCCGTCCAAAGAGTTTGGGGTCATTCTGTGGGCTGGAAGAAGTCCGTTTTTTTTTTTTGTTGTTGTTTTTTTCTTGTTTAACCTCATGTGTCCCACCAAATGATGGATTCCAGAGTAGATCCCTGGGGAGGGTCGACTGGACAATCAGAAATCTGGTTAAAAATTGGGGCCTAGGGACATGTCAAGCCCATTATGACATCTAATGGTCCAGCCACTGAGAGGGCTTACTAGAGGACAGGACTCATCCTGAGGGTCACAATGTGTGTGTATGCCCTCGTCGCACTCAAGAATGGGCGGGGCCTCAGGGTGAATGCTGGTTTCTCCTACACTGAACGTTGGACAACGTGCCAACCACAAGGGTTCTTGCCATGGGTAAGGAGGAGTTCTGATTTCTCCATCACACTCACCTCTGGGCAGTGTTTGGAGATAAGGTGTCGGTTCTGAAGCCTGAAAACTGAGGTAGGGAAGAGATGATGACCTAAGGCCATGGCGGGTTTTATGTGCTCAGTGTGCGGTCAGCTTTCTGGGTGTGGGTCAGGAGGTCCGGGCTCAGGTTGTGTTCAACAGTGCATTAGTGCCCTGGTTAGACTATATAATTTGGGTAAAGTCTAGTGCTGTGTAGGTTTACCCTCATTTAAGGTGCCTGGGCAGCTCATGAGGCAATAATTTTTTCTCTAGAGGGCAGGCAGACTGCTGCATTGTGGGTCCGGAATTGCCAAACTTGAGGGCTTCGGGGCCAGGAGTGTGAGGACAGAAGTCTGAGAAGACAAGCAAGACTTGGGTTTCAGGGCGAGGGCACGGCAGGTACCCCCTGCAGATCTGAACCAATATCTCATGAATCTGAAGTCAGGGCGAGGATCAGACGTTGGCTCAGGTTGGAGTTTCTGAGCATGACGTCCGCTTCATGAAGGGAGTGGAATCTCGAGGCCATGGAGGTGTTCCCACGTTGGGAGTTGTGGGATGCCCCCTTCAAGGATTCCTTCTGCGGGACAATTGAGACCTGTTGGACACCTCCAGGACATCCCATATGGAATGACTCCAGAGCACCGTAGTCGGATGGATGCCTGGGAAGCACGCCTCGCATTCCAATTGTCTCCTAGCAACAAGACAGTTTAGATCTGATGGCTCTGCGGGAGCAACCGGGGTGGCTGAGTTGAAATGGACTTTCCTGAGGATGGGTCCTAATGTGTTTTTCTGTCCATGAGGGCCTTGGAATGGGGCGGTGGCACCGGGACCCTGAAGTACTCTCCTAAGCTTTGGACATGGCTCCCATGCAGATGTTTCCTTGTGGAGACGAGATGAGTTCTGATGGGTGCCTCAGGAAAACCCCTATGCTCGTATTGGAATCAGGCTTTTGAGGACACATGCCTGTAACCCAAAGCAATGGATCCTATTATGGCCTAGGGTCCTGTCTGGTTCAATCTTCTTCTCTGGGGACATCCATCTATGGTATGAGTGGAGGTCGATTATCAGCTGGTGTCAGACAGCCCTTGTTTGTTCCGGGCGACATAAACTATTGGGATGGCCTCAGGGACTTTGGAGGTTTCTCCTAATTTGTACGATTTTGGACCATGGAATGGGCAGAATTCCCATGGATTGCCAGGCACAGTGCTAATGTGTGGCTCCAGGGGCCCAGCCTGGAGAGTGTGTGGCCCAAGACTTTGAGGACAGAAGTCTGAAAACACAAACTCAGCTTAGGTTTGGGGACGTAGGTATGGCAGGCCCGATCGACAAACCATGAGAAGAACTCTTCAGGATATGAAGAAAGTGCGAGTCTGAGGCGCTTGCTCAGGGTTTTGTCTCTGGATTTTGTATCAGCGATGGCCGTGGAATGTCGGGGAGGCATCATGGGCCATGGACGAATCTTCCTCTCTGAGTATTTGGCCCGATACCGAATTGCTTTTCGTCAATCTGTGGGATGGGAGGACTCATTTCAGTTTTGTTAACTCAGGTGTCCAACCAAAAGAGGAATTCCAAAACAAAGCCGTGGGGAAGACTGAAGGGACAACCCGAACTATGGTTAAAAATTGGGGCCTAGGGGCATGGCAAGCCCAATATGCTATCTCTTCATCCAGCCACTGAGTGGCCTTACTTGAGGACTGGGCTCAGCCTGAGTGTCACAATGTGTGTTTGGGACCAATGTGGCCTGCGAGCATGGGCGGGGCCTCATGGGCCACACTGTTTTCAACTACACTGAACGTTGGACAGCAAGCCAACCACAAGATTTTTTGCCTTGGGGAAGGAGTTCTGATTTCTGCATCACCTTCAACCCAGGGCAATGATTGGAGATAAGGTATAGGTTCTGAAACTTGAAAACCGAGGTTGGGAAGGGATGACGACATAAGGCCATGGCGGCTCGATGTGCTCAATGTGCGGCCAGCTGTCTGGGAGGGTCCAAAGGGTCCAGGCTCAGGCTGTGTCAGAAAGGGCATTAGTGCCCTGGTCAGCCTATGTATTTGGGGTACAGCCAAGGTCGGTGCAGCTTGATCCTCATTTGGAATTACTGGTTAGCCTTAGAGGACAATGTTTTTCTTCTGCAGGGCCGGCAGAATGCTGCATTGTAGTTCTGGATTGCCAAACGGGAGGGATTGTGGGCCAGTAGTCTGACGACCAAAGTCTGAGAACACAAGCTAGGCTTAGGTTTCTGGGTGAGGCCATGGCAGGCACAATCTACAGACCTGAATCGAGATCTCGTGCATCTGAAGTCAGGGCGAGGATCAGACGATCGCTCAGGCTGGAGTTTCTGTCCCTGATGGCCCCTTCATGAATGGAGGGGGGGCATCACGAGGCCATGGGTGTTTTCCCACGATGGGAGTTGTGAGAAGCTCCAAACTGCAGAGAGTCTTCTGCAGGACAATTGAGACCTGTTGTTTGGCTCCAGTCCAATGATTCTGAGCAGCATTCTAAGGATGGATGGCTGGGTAGACCACCTCGCATTCCAATTGTCTCCTAGCAACAAGAGAGGTTAGATCTCCTGGATCTGTGGGGAGCAACCGAGGGCGCTGAGTTGAAATGGACACCCCTGGGGATGGGTCCTGACGTGCTTTTGTGTCTATGGAGACCTTGGAATGAAGCGGTGGCACTGGGGCCCTAAAGGGTTCTCCTAAACAGAGGCTTTGACACAGCTCCAACGTGCAAGGTTCCCATGTGTAGATGAGATGTTTTCTGATGGGTGAGTCAAGAAACAGCTATATGCTGCTTTTGAAATCCAGGCCTCTGAGGAGAGATGCCTGGAAACCAAAGCAATGGATCTGATTAGTGCCTAGGGGCCTGTTCTTTCCTTTTTACCTCTGGGGACATCTGTCTATGGGTCTGAGTGCAGGTAGGTGCTCAGTTGGGCTCAGATTGCCCCTGTTTTTCCTGGGAAGCCACCACTATTGAGATGGATCCGAGACTTTGGAGGTTTATCCTATTAGAAGGGTTGTGGCCATTGGAATGGGCACACACAATTCCCTTGGAGAGGGCAAGTACAGTCCTCAGGTTTGGCTCCAGGGGCCTGAGCCTGTAGGTTGTGTAGGCCAGGGCTGTTTGGACAGTTGTCTGAAAACACAAACTCGGCTTATGTTTCGGGTCATAGGTATGGCAGGACAGATCTACAGACCATGAGGAGAACTCTTCGGGATTTGAAAGAAGGGCGAGTGTGAGGCTCCTGCTCAAGTTTTTGTCTCTGGATATCGTGTCACTCATGGTCGTGGAATTTCTGGGTGACTTCATGGGAAATGGACGAGTCTTACTCTCTGGTGGTTTGGCCACGTCCAAAGAGTTTGGGGTCATTCTGTGGGCTGGAAGAAGTCCGTTTTTTGTTGTTGTTGTTGTTGTTGTTGTTTTCTTGTTTAACCTCAGGTGTCGCACCAAATGATGGATTCCAGAGTAGAGCCCTGGGGAGGGGCGACTGGACAATCAGAAATCTGGTTAAAAATTGGGGCCTAGGGACATGTCAAGCCCATTATGACATCTAATGGTCCAGCCACTGAGCAGACTTACTAGAGGACAGGACTCATGCTGAGGGTCACAATGCGTGTGTATGCCCTCGTCGCACTCAAGAATGGGCGGGGCCTCAGGGTGAATGCTGGTTTCTCCTACACTGAACGTTGGACAACGTGCCAACCACAAGGGTTCTTGCCATGGGTAAGGAGGAGTTCTGATTTCTGCATCACACTCACCCCTGGGCAGTGATTGGAGATAAGGTCTCGGTTCTGAAGCCTGAAAACCGAGGTAGGGAAGAGATGATGTCCTCCGGCCATGGCGGGTTTTATGTGCTCAGTGGGCGGTCAGCTTTCTGGGTGTTTGTCAGGAGGTCCGGGCTCAGGTTGTGTTCGACAGTGCATTAGTGCCCAGGTTAGACTATAATTTGGGTAAAGTCGAGTGCTGTGTAGGTTTACCCTCATTTAAGGTGCCTGGGCAGCTCATGAGGCAATAATTTTTTTTCTAGAGGTCAGGCAGAGTGCTGCATTGTGGGTCCGGAATTGCCAAACTGGAGGGTTTCGGGGCCAGGAGTGTAAGGACGGAAGTCTGAGAGGACAAGCTAGACTTGGGTTTCAGGGCGAGGGCACGGCAGGTACCCCCTGCAGATCTGAACCAATATCTCATGCATCTGAAGTCAGGGCGAGGATCAGACGTTGGCTCAGGTTGGAGTTTCTGAGCATGACGGACGCTTCATGAAGAGAGCGGAATCTCGAGGCCATTGAGGTTTTCCCAGGTTGGGAGTTGTGGGATGCCCCCTTCAAGGATTCCTTCTGCGGGACAATTGAGACCTGTTGGACAGCTCCAGGACATCCCATATGGAATGACTCCAGAGCACCGTTCGCGGATGGATGCCTGGGGAGCCCGCCTCGCATTCCAATTGTCTCCTAGCAACAAGACAGTTTAGATCTGATGGCTCTGCGGGAGCAACCGGGGTGGCTGGGTTGAAATGGACTTTCCTGAGGATGGGTCCTAATGTGTTTTTGTGTCCATGAGGGCCTTGGAATGGGGCGGTGGCACCGGGACCCTGAAGTACTCTCCTAAGCTTTGGACATGGCTCCCATGCACAGGTTTCCTTGTGGAGACGAGATGAGTTCTGATGAGTGCCTCAGGAAAACCCCTATGCTCGTATTGGAATCAGGCTTTTGAGGACACATGCCTGTAACCCAAAGCAATGGATCCTATTATGGCCTAGGGTCCTGTCTGGTTCAATCTTCTTCTCTGGGGACATCCATCTATGGTATGAGTGGAGGTCGATTATCAGCTAGTGTCAGACAGCCCTTGTTTGTTCCGGGCGACCTATACTATTGGGATGGCCTCAGGGACTTTGGAGTTTTCTTTTAATTTGTACGATTTTGGACCATGGAATGGGCAGAATTTCCATGGATTGGCAGGCACAGTCCTAATGTGTGGCTCCAGGGGCCCAGCCTGGAGAGTGTGTGGCCCAAGACTTTGAGGACAGAAGTCTGAAAACACAAACTCAGCTTAGGTTTGGGGACGTAGGTATGGCAGAACCTATCGACAAACCATGAGAAGAACTCTTCAGGATATGAAGAAAGTACGAGTCTGAGGCGCTTGCTCAGGGCTCTGTCTCTGGATTTTGTATCAGCGATGGCCGAGGAATGTCGGGGAGGCCTCATGGGCCATGGACGAATCTTCCTCTCTGAGGATTTGGCCCGATTCCCAAATGCTTTTCGTCAATCTGTGGGATGGGAGGACTCATTTCAGTTTTGTTACCTCAGGTGTCCCACCAAAAGAGGAATTCCAAAGCCAAGCCGTGGGGAAGACTGAAGGGACAACCCGAACTATGGTTAAAAATTGGGGCCTAGGGTCATGGCAAGCCCAATATGCTATCTCTTCATCCATCCACTGAGTGGCCTTACATGAGGACTGGGCTCAGCCTGAGCATCACAATGTGTGTTTGTGACCAATGTGGCCCGGGAGCATGGGCAGGGCCTCATGGGCCACACTGGTTTCAACTACACTGAACGTTGGACAACATGCCAACCACAAGGTTTCTTGCCATGGGGAAGGAGTTCTGATTTCTGCATCACCTTCAACCCAGGGCAGTGATTGCAGATAAGGTCTAGGTTCTGATACCTGAAAACCGAGGTTGGGAAGAGATGACGACCTAAGGCCTAGGCGGCTCAATGAGCTCAGTGTGCAGCCAGCTGTCTGGGAGGGTCCAGGGGGTCCAGGCTCAGGCTGTGTCAGAAAGGGCATTAGTGCCCTGGTCAGCCTATGTATTTGGGGTACAGCCAAGGTCGGTGCAGGTTGATCCTCATTTGGGGTTACTGGGTAGCCCCAGAGGACAATGTTTTTCTTCTGGAGGGCTGGCAGAGTGCTGCATTGTAGTTCTGGATTGCCAAACGGGAGGGATTGTGGGCCAGTAGTCTGACGACAAAAGTCTGAGAACACAAGCTAGGCTTAGGTTTCTGGGTGAGGCCATGGCAGGCACAATCTACAGACCTGAATTGAGATCTCGTGCAACTGAAGCCAGGGCGAGGATCAGACGATCGCTCAGGTTGGAGATTATGTATCTGATGGCCACTTCATGAATGGGGCGGGGGGATCACGAGGCCATGGGTGTTTTCCCACGATGGGAGTTGTGAGAAGCTCCAAACTGCAGAGAGTCTTCTGCAGGACAATTGAGACCTGTTGTTTGGCTCCATTCCAATGATTCTGAGCATCGTTCTAAGGATGGATGGCTGGGTAGCCCACCTCGCATTCCAATTGTCTCCTAGCAACAAGAGAGGTTAGATCTCCTGGATCTGTGGGGAGCAACCGAGGGCGCTGAGTTGAAATGGACACCCCTGGGGATGGGTCCTAACGTGCTTTTGTGTCTATGGAGACCTTGGAATGAAGTGGTGGCACTGGGGCCCTAAAGGGTTCTCCTAAACAGAGGCTTTGACACAGCTCCAACGTGCAAGGTTCCCATGTGTAGATGAGATGTTTTCTGATGGGTGAGTCAAGAAACAGCTATATGCTGCTTTTGAAATCCAGGCCTCTGAGGAGAGATGCCTGGAAACCAAAGCAATGGATCTGATTAGTGCCTAGGGGCCTGTTCTTTCCTTTTTACCTCTGGGGACATCTGTCTATGGGTCTGAGTGCAGGTAGGTGCTCAGTTGGGCTCAGATTGCCCCTGTTTTTCCTGGGAAGCCACCACTATTGAGATGGATCAGGGACTTTGGAGGTTTATCCTATTAGAAGGGTTGTGGCCATTGGAATGGGCACACACAATTCCCTTGGAGAGGGCAAGTACAGTCCTCAGGTTTGGCTCCAGGGGCCTGAGCCTGTAGGTTGTGTAGGCCAGGGCTGTTTGGACAGTTGTCTGAAAACACAAACTCGGCTTATGTTTCGGGTCATAGGTATGGCAGGACAGATCTACAGACCATGAGGAGAACTCTTCGGGATTTGAAAGAAGGGCGAGTGTGAGGCTCCTGCTCAAGTTTTTGTCTCTGGATATCGTGTCACTCATGGTCGTGGAATTTCTGGGTGACTTCATGGGAAATGGACGAGTCTTACTCTCTGGTGGTTTGGCCACGTCCAAAGAGTTTGGGGTCATTCTGTGGGCTGGAAGAAGTCCGTTTTTTGTTGTTGTTGTTGTTGTTGTTTTCTTGTTTAACCTCAGGTGTCGCACCAAATGATGGATTCCAGAGTAGAGCCCTGGGGAGGGGCGACTGGACAATCAGAAATCTGGTTAAAAATTGGGGCCTAGGGACATGTCAAGCCCATTATGACATCTAATGGTCCAGCCACTGAGCAGACTTACTAGAGGACAGGACTCATGCTGAGGGTCACAATGCATGTGTATGCCCTCGTCGCACTCAAGAATGGGCGGGGCCTCAGGGTGAATGCTGGTTTCTCCTACACTGAACGTTGGACAACGTGCCAACCACAAGGGTTCTTGCCATGGGTAAGGAGGAGTTCTGATTTCTGCATCACACTCACCCCTGGGCAGTGATTGGAGATAAGGTCTCGGTTCTGAAGTCTGAAAACCGAGGTAGGGAAGAGATGATGTCCTCCGGCCATGGCGGGTTTTATGTGCTCAGTGTGCGGTCAGCTTTCTGGGTGTTTGTCAGGAGGTCCGGGCTCAGGTTGTGTTCGACAGTGCATTAGTGCCCAGGTTAGACTATAATTTGGGTAAAGTCGAGTGCTGTGTAGGTTTACCCTCATTTAAGGTGCCTGGGCAGCTCATGAGGCAATAATTTTTTTTCTAGAGGTCAGGCAGAGTGCTGCATTGTGGGTCCGGAATTGCCAAACTGGAGGGTTTCGGGGCCAGGAGTGTAAGGACGGAAGTCTGAGAGGACAAGCTAGACTTGGGTTTCAGGGCGAGGGCACGGCAGGTACCCCCTGCAGATCTGAACCAATATCTCATGCATCTGAAGTCAGGGCGAGGATCAGACGTTGGCTCAGGTTGGAGTTTCTGAGCATGACGGACGCTTCATGAAGAGAGCGGAATCTCGAGGCCATTGAGGTTTTCCCAGGTTGGGAGTTGTGGGATGCCCCCTTCAAGGATTCCTTCTGCGGGACAATTGAGACCTGTTGGACAGCTCCAGGACATCCCATATGGAATGACTCCAGAGCACCGTTCGCGGATGGATGCCTGGGGAGCCCGCCTCGCATTCCAATTGTCTCCTAGCAACAAGACAGTTTAGATCTGATGGCTCTGCGGGAGCAACCGGGGTGGCTGGGTTGAAATGGACTTTCCTGAGGATGGGTCCTAATGTGTTTTTGTGTCCATGAGGGCCTTGGAATGGGGCGGTGGCACCGGGACCCTGAAGTACTCTCCTAAGCTTTGGACATGGCTCCCATGCACAGGTTTCCTTGTGGAGACGAGATGAGTTCTGATGAGTGCCTCAGGAAAACCCCTATGCTCGTATTGGAATCAGGCTTTTGAGGACACATGCCTGTAACCCAAAGCAATGGATCCTATTATGGCCTAGGGTCCTGTCTGGTTCAATCTTCTTCTCTGGGGACATCCATCTATGGTATGAGTGGAGGTCGATTATCAGCTAGTGTCAGACAGCCCTTGTTTGTTCCGGGCGACCTATACTATTGGGATGGCCTCAGGGACTTTGGAGTTTTCTTTTAATTTGTACGATTTTGGACCATGGAATGGGCAGAATTTCCATGGATTGGCAGGCACAGTCCTAATGTGTGGCTCCAGGGGCCCAGCCTGGAGAGTGTGTGGCCCAAGACTTTGAGGACAGAAGTCTGAAAACACAAACTCAGCTTAGGTTTGGGGACGTAGGTATGGCAGAACCTATCGACAAACCATGAGAAGAACTCTTCAGGATATGAAGAAAGTACGAGTCTGAGGCGCTTGCTCAGGGCTCTGTCTCTGGATTTTGTATCAGCGATGGCCGAGGAATGTCGGGGAGGCCTCATGGGCCATGGACGAATCTTCCTCTCTGAGGATTTGGCCCGATTCCCAAATGCTTTTCGTCAATCTGTGGGATGGGAGGACTCATTTCAGTTTTGTTACCTCAGGTGTCCCACCAAAAGAGGAATTCCAAAGCCAAGCCGTGGGGAAGACTGAAGGGACAACCCGAACTATGGTTAAAAATTGGGGCCTAGGGGCATGGCAAGCCCAATATGCTATCTCTTCATCCATCCACTGAGTGGCCTTACATGAGGACTCGGCTCAGCCTGAGCATCACAATGTGTGTTTGTGACCAATGTGGCCCGGGAGCATGGGCAGGGCCTCATGGGCCACACTGGTTTCAACTACACTGAACGTTGGACAACATGCCAACCACAAGGTTTCTTGCCATGGGGAAGGAGTTCTGATTTCTGCATCACGTTCAACCCAGGGCAGTGATTGCAGATAAGGTCTAGGTTCTGATACCTGAAAACCGAGGTTGGGAAGAGATGACGACCTAAGGCCTAGGCGGCTCAATGAGCTCAGTGTGCAGCCAGCTGTCTGGGAGGGTCCAGGGGGTCCAGGCTCAGGCTGTGTCAGAAAGGGCATTAGTGCCCTGGTCAGCCTATGTATTTGGGGTACAGCCAAGGTCGGTGCAGGTTGATCCTCATTTGGGGTTACTGGGTAGCCCCAGAGGACAATGTTTTTCTTCTGGAGGGCTGGCAGAGTGCTGCATTGTAGTTCTGGATTGCCAAACGGGAGGGATTGTGGGCCAGTAGTCTGACGACAAAAGTCTGAGAACACAAGCTAGGCTTAGGTTTCTGGGTGAGGCCATGGCAGGCACAATCTACAGACCTGAATTGAGATCTCGTGCAACTGAAGCCAGGGCGAGGATCAGACGATCGCTCAGGTTGGAGATTATGTCTCTGATGGCCACTTCATGAATGGGGCGGGGGGATCACGAGGCCATGGGTGTTTTCCCACGATGGGAGTTGTGAGAAGCTCCAAACTGCAGAGAGTCTTCTGCAGGACAATTGAGACCTGTTGTTTGGCTCCATTCCAATGATTCTGAGCATCGTTCTAAGGATGGATGGCTGGGTAGCCCACCTCGCATTCCAATTGTCTCCTAGCAACAAGAGAGGTTAGATCTCCTGGATCTGTGGGGAGCAACCGAGGGCGCTGAGTTGAAATGGACACCCCTGGGGATAGGTCCTAACGTGCTTTTGTGTCTATGGAGACCTTGGAATGAAGTAGTGGCACTGGGGCCCTAAAGGGTTCTCCTGAACAGAGGCTTTGACACAGCTCCAACGTGCAACTTTCCCATGTGTAGATGAGATGTTTTCTGATGGGTGAGTCAAGAAACAGCTATATGCTGCTTTTGAAATCCAGGCCTCTGAGGAGAGATGCCTGGAAACCAAAGCAATGGATCTGATTAGTGCCTAGGGGCCTGTTCTTTCCTTTTTACCTCTGGGGACATCTGTCTATGGGTCTGAGTACAGGTAGGTGCTCAGTTGGGCTCAGATTGCCCCTGTTTTTCCTGGGAAGCCACCACTATTGAGATGGATCAGGGACTTTGGAGGTTTATCCTATTAGAAGGGTTGTGGCCATTGGAATGGGCACACACAATTCCATTGGAGAGGGCAAGTACAGTTTTCAGGTTTGGCTCCAGGGGCCTGAGCCTGTAGGTTGTGTAGGCCAGGGCTGTTTGGACAGTTGTCTGAAAACACAAACTCGGCTTACGTTTCGGGTCACAGGTATGGCAGCGCTGATCTACAGACCATGAGGAGATCTCTTCGGGATTTGAAAGAAGGGCGAGTGTGAGGCTCCTGCTCAAGTTTTTGTCTCTGGATATCGTGTCACACATGGTCGTGGAATTTCTGGGTGACTTCATGGGAAATGGACGAGTCTTACTCTCTGGTGGTTTGGCCCCGTCCAAAGAGTTTGGGGTCATTCTGAGGGCTGGAAGAAGTACGTTTTTTTTGTTGTTGTTGTTGTTGTTGTTGTTTTCGTTTTTAACCTCAGGTGTCCCACCAAATGAGGGATTCCAGTGTACAGCCCTGGGGAGAGGCGACTGGACAATCAGAAATCTGGTTAAAACTTGGGGCCTAGGGACATGTCAAGCCCATTATGACATCTAATGGTCCAGCCACTGAGAGGACTTACTAGAGGACAGGACTCATGCTGAGGGTCACAATACGTGTGTATGCCCTCGTCACACTCAAAAATGGGCGGGGCCTCAGGGTGAATGCTGGTTTCCCCTACACTGAACGTTGGACAACGTGCCAACCACAAGGGTTTCTGCCATGGGTAAGGAGGAGTACTGATTTCTGCATCACACTCACCCCTGGGCAGTGATTGGAGATAAGGTCTCGGTTCACAAGCCTGAAAACTGACGTAGGGAAGAGATGATGACCTAAGGCCATGGCGGGTTTTATGTGCTCAGTGTGCGGTCAGCTTTCTGGGTGTTGGTCAGGAGGTCCAGGCTCAGGTTGTGTTCGACAGTACATTAGTGCCCAGGTTAGACTATATAATTTGGGTAAAGTCGAGTGCTGTGTCGGGTGATCCTCATTTAAGGTGCCTGGGCATCTCATGAGGCAATAATTTTTTTTCTAGAGGGCAGGCAGACTGCTGCATTGTGGGTCCGGAATTGCCAAACTTGAGGGCTTCGGGGCCAGGAGTGTGAGGACGGAAGTCTGAGAAGACAAGCTAGACTTGGGTTTCAGGGCGAGAACACGGCAGGTACCCTTTGCAGATCTGAACCAATATCTCAAGCATCTGAAGTCAGGGCGAGGATCAGACGTTGGCTCAGGTTGGAGTTTCTGTGCATGACGGCCGCTTCATGAAGGGAGCGGAATCTCGAGGCCATTGATGCTTTCCCACGTTGGGAGTTGTGGGATGCCCCCTTCAAGGATTCCTTCTGTGGGACAATTGAGACCTGTTGGACTGCTCCAGGACATCCCATATGGAATGACTCCAGAGCACCGTTCGCGGATGAATGCCTGGGAAGCCCGCCTCACATTGCAATTGTCTCCTAGCAACAAGACAGTTTAGATCTGATGGCTCTGCCGGAGCAACCTGGGTGGCTGAGTTGAAATGGACTTTCCTGACGATGGGTCCTAATGTGTTTTTGTGTCCATGAGGGTTTTGGAATCGGGCGGTGGCACCGGGACCCTGAAGTACTCTCCTAAGCTTTGGACATGGCTCCCATGCACAGGTTTTTTTGTGGAGACGAGATGAGTTCTGATGGGTGTCTCCTGAAAACCCCTAGGCTCGTATTGGAATCAGGCTTTTGAGGACACAGGCCTGTAACCCAAAGCAATGGATCCTATTATGGCCAAGGGTCCTGTCTGGTTCAATCTTCTCTGGGGACATCCATCTATGGTATGAGTGGAGGTCGATTATCAGCTGGTGTCAGACAGCCCTTGTTTGTTCCGGGCGACGTACACTATTGGGAAGGCCTCAGGGACTTTGGAGGTTTCTCCTAATTTGTAAGATTTGGGACCTTGGAATGGGCAGAATTCCCAGGGATTGGTAGGCACAGTCCTAATGTGTGGCTCCAGGGGCCCAGCCTGGAAGGTGTTTGGCCCAAGACTTTGAGCACAGAAGTCTGAAAACACAAACTCAGCGTAGGTTTGGGGTCGTAGGTATGGCAGGCCCGGTCTACAAACCATGAGAAGAACTCTTCAGGATATGAAGAAAGTGCGAGTCTGAGGCGCTTGCTCAGGCTTTTGTCTCTGGATTTTGTATCAGCGATGGCCGTGGAATGTCGGGGAGGACTCATGGGCCATGGACGAATCTTCCTCTCTGAGGATTTGGCCCGATTTTCGATTGCTTTTCGTCAATCTGTGGGATGGGAGGACTCATTTCAGTTTTGATACCTCGGGTGTCCCACCAAAAGAGGAATTCCAAAGCAAAGCCGTGGGGAAGACTGAAGGGACAACCCGAACTATGGTTAAAAATTGGGGCCTAGGGGCATGGCAAGCCCAATATGCTATCTCTTCATCCAGCCACTGAGTGGCCTTACTTGAGGACTGGGCTCAGCCTGACCGTCACAATGTGTGTTTGTGACCAATGTGGCCCGCGAGCATGGGCGGGGCCTCATGGGCCACACTGGTTTCAACTACACTGAACGTTGGACAACATGCCAACCACAAGGTTTCTTGCCATGGGGAAGGAGTTCTGATTTCTGCATCACCTTCAACCCTGGGCAGTGATTGGAGATAAGGTCTAGGTTCTGAAACCTGAAAACCGAGGTTGGGAAGAGATGACGACCTAAGGCCATGGCGGCTCGATGTGCTCAGTGTGCGGCCAGCTGTCTGGGAGGGGCCAGGGGTTCCAGGCTCAGGCTGTGTCAGAAAAGGCATTAGTGCTCTGGTCAACCTATGTATTTGGGGTACAGCCAAGGAAGGTGCAGGTTGATCCTCCTTTGGGGTTACTGGGCAGCCCCAGAGGACAATGTTTTTCTTCTGGAGGGCAGGCAGAGTGCTGCATTGTAGTTCTGGATTGCCAAACTGGAGGTCTTGTGGGCCAGTAGTCTGACGACAAAAGTCTGAGAACAAAAGCTAGGCTTAGGTTTCTGGGTGAGGCCATGGCAGGCACAATCGACAAACCTGAATCGAGATCTCGTGCATCTGAAGTCAGGGCGAGGATCAGATGATCGCTCAGGTTGGAGTTTCTGTCCTTGATGGCCCCTTCATGAATGGGGGGGGGGCATCATGAGGCCATGGCGTTTTCCCACGATGGGAGTTGTGAGAAGCTCCAAACTGCAGAGAGTCTTCTGCAGGACAATTGAGACCTGTTGTTTGGCTCCAGGCCAATGATTCTGAGCAGGGTTCTAAGGATGGATGGCTGAGTAGCCCACCTCGCATTCTAATTGTCTCCTAGGAACAAGACAGGTTAGATTTCCTGGACTGTGGGGAGCAACCGAGGACGTTGAGTTGAAATGGACACCCCTGGGGAGGGTCCTAATGTGCTTTTGTGTCTATGGAGACCTTGGAATGAAGCGGTGGCACTGGGGCCCTAAAGGTTTCTCCTAAACAGAGGCTTTGACACAGCTCCAACGTGCAAGTTTCCCATGTGTAGATGAGATGTTTTCTGATGGGTGAGTCAAGAAACAGCTATATGCTGCTTTTTAAATCCTGGCCTCTGAGGAGAGATGCCTGGAAACCAAAGCAATGGATCTGATTAGTGCCCTGGGGCCTGTTCTTTCCTTTTTACCTCTGGGGACTTCTGTCTATGGGTCTGAGTGCAGGTAGGTGCTCAGTTGGGCTCAGATTGCCCCTGTTTTTCCTGGGAAGCCACCACTATTGAGATGGATCAGGGACTTTGGAGGTTTATCCTATTAGAAGGGTTGTGGCCATTGGAATGGGCACACAGAATTCCCTTGGAGAGGGCAAGTACAGTCCTCAGGTTTGGCTCCAGGGGCCTGAGCCTGAAGGTTGTGTAGGCCAGGGCTGTTTGGACAGTTGTCTGAAAACACAAACTCGGCTTACGTTTCGGGTCACAGGTATGGCAGCACTGATCTACAGACCATGAGGAGATCTCTTCGGGATTTGTAAGAAGGGCGAGTGTGAGGCTCCTGCTCAAGTTTTTGTCTCTGGATATCGTGTCACTCATGGTCGTGGAATTTCTGGGTGACTTCATGGGAAATGGACGAGTCTTACTCTCTGGTGGTTTGGCCCCGTCCAAAAAGTTTGGGGTCATTCTGAGGGCTGGAAGAAGTACGTTTTTTTTTTGTTGTTGTTGTTGTTGTTTTCGTTTTTAACCTCAGGTGTCCCACCAATTGAGGGATTCCAGAGTACAGCCCTGGGGAGAGGCGACTGGACAATCAGAAATCTGGTTAAAACTTTGGGCCTAGGGACATGTCAAGCCCATTATGACATCTAATGGTCCAGCCACTGAGAGGACTTACTAGAGGACAGGACTCATGCTGAGGGTCACAATACGTGTGTATGCCCTCGTCACACTCAAGAATGGGCGGGGCCTCAGGGTGAATGCTGGTTTCTCCTACACTGAACGTTGGACAACGTGCCAACCACAAGGGTTTCTGCCATGGGTAAGGAGGAGTACTGATTTCTGCATCACACTCACCCCTGGGCAGTGATTGGAGATAAGGTCTCGGTTCTGAAGCCTGAAAACTGAGGTAGGGAAGAGATGATGACCTAGGCCATGGCGGGTTTTATGTGCTCAGTGTGCGGTCAGCTTTCTGGGTGTTGGTCAGGAGGTCCAGGCTCAGGTTGTGTTCGACAGTGCATTAGTGCCCAGGTTAGACTATATAATTTGGGTAAAGTCGAGTGCTGTGTCGGGTGATCCTCATTTAAGGTGCCAGACATCTCATGAGGCAATAATTTTTTTTCTAGAGGGCAGGCAGAGTGCTGCATTGTGGGTCCGGAATTGCCAAACTTGAGGGCTTCGGGGCCAGGAGTGTGAGGACGGAAGTCTGAGAAGACAAGCTAGACTTGGGTTTCAGGGCGAGAACACGGCAGGTACCCTTTGCAGATCTGAACCAATATCTCAAGCATCTGAAGTCAGGGCGAGGATCAGACGTTGGCTGAGGTTGGAGTTTCTGTGCATGACGGCCGCTTCATGAAGGGAGCGGAATCTCGAGGCCATTGAGGCTTTCCCACGTTGGGAGTTGTGGGATGCCCCCTTCAAGGATTCCTTCTGTGGGACAATTGAGACCTGTTGGACTGCTCCAGGACATCCCATATGGAATGACTCCAGAGCACCGTTCGCGGATGAATGCCTGGGAAGCCCGCCTCACATTGCAATTGTCTCCTAGCAACAAGACAGTTTAGATCTGATGGCTCTGCCGGAGCAACCTGGGTGGCTGAGTTGAAATGGATTTTCCTGAGGATGGGTCCTAATGTGTTTTTGTGTCCATGAGGGTTTTGGAATCGGGCGATGGCACCGGGACCCTGAAGTACTCTCCTAAGCTTTGGACATGGCTCCCATGCACAGGTTTTTTTGTGGAGACGAGATGAGTTCTGATGGGTGTCTCCTGAAAACCCCTAGGCTCGTATTGGAATCAGGCTTTTGAGGACACAGGCCTGTAACCCAAAGCAATGGATCCTATTATGGCCAAGGGTCCTGTCTGGTTCAATCTTCTCTGGGGACATCCATCTATGGTATGAGTGGAGATCGATTATCAGCTGGTGTCAGACAGCCCTTGTTTGTTCCGGGCGACGTACACTATTGGGAAGGCCTCAGGGACTTTGGAGGTTTCTCCTAATTTGTAAGATTTGGGACCTTGGAATGGGCAGAATTCCCAGGGATTGGTAGGCACAGTCCTAATGTGTGGCTCCAGGGGCCCAGCCTGGAAGGTGTTTGGCCCAAGACTTTGAGCACAGAAGTCTGAAAACACAAACTCAGCGTAGGTTTGGGGACGTAGGTATGGCAGGCCCGGTCTACAAACCATGAGAAGAACTCTTCAGGATATGAAGAAAGTGCGAGTCTGAGGCGCTTGCTCAGGCTTTTGTCTCTGGATTTTGTATCAGCGATGGCCGTGGAATGTCGGGGAGGACTCATGGGCCATGGACGAATCTTCCTCTCTGAGGATTTGGCCCGATTTTCGATTGCTTTTCGTCAATCTGTGGGATGGGAGGACTCATTTCAGTTTTGATACCTCGGGTGTCCCACCAAAAGAGGAATTCCAAAGCAAAGCCGTGGGGAAGACTGAAGGGACAACCCGAACTATGGTTAAAAATTGGGGCCTAGGGGCATGGCAAGCCCAATATGCTATCTCTTCATCCAGCCACTGAGTGGCCTTACTTGAGGACTGGGCTCAGCCTGACCGTCACAATGTGTGTTTGTGACCAATGTGGCCCGCGAGCATGGGCGGGGCCTCATGGGCCACACTGGTTTCAACTACACTGAACGTTGGACAACATGCCAACCACAAGGTTTCTTGCCATGGGGAAGGAGTTCTGATTTCTGCATCACCTTCAACCCTGGGCAGTGATTGGAGATAAGGTCTAGGTTCTGAAACCTGAAAACCGAGGTTGGGAAGAGATGACGACCTAAGGCCATGGCGGCTCGATGTGCTCAGTGTGCAGCCAGCTGTCTGGGAGGGGCCAGGGGTTCCAGGCTCAGGCTGTGTCAGAAAAGGCATTAGTGCTCTGGTCAACCTATGTATTTGGGGTACAGCCAAGGAAGGTGCAGGTTGATCCTCCTTTGGGGTTACTGGGCAGCCCCAGAGGACAATGTTTTTCTTCTGGAGGGCAGGCAGAGTGCTGCATTGTAGTTCTGGATTGCCAAACTGGAGGGCTTGTGGGCTAGTAGTCTGACGACAAAAGTCTGAGAACAAAAGCTAGGCTTAGGTTTCTGGGTGAGGCCATGGCAGGCACAATCGACAAACCTGAATCGAGATCTCGTGCATCTGAAGTCAGGGCGATGATCAGATGATCGCTCATGTTGGAGATTCTGTCCTTGATGGCCCCTTCATGAATGGGGGGGGGGGCATCATGAGGCCATGGCGTTTTCCCACGATGGGAGTTGTGAGAAGCTCCAAACTGCAGAGAGTCTTATGCAGGACAATTGAGACCTGTTGTTTGGCTCCAGGCCAATGTTTCTGAGCAGGGCCTAAGGATGGATGTCTGAGTAGCCCACCTCGCATTTTAATTGTCTCCTAGGAACAAGACAGGTTAGATTTCCTGGACTGTGGGGAGCAACCGAGGACGTTGAGTTGAAATGGACACCCCTGGGGAGGGTCCTAATGTGCTTTTGTGTCTATGGAGACCTTGGAATGAAGCGGTGGCACTGGGGCCCTAAAGGTTTCTCCTAAACAGAGGCTTTGACACAGCTCCAAAGTGCAAATTTCCCATGTGTAGATGAGATGTTTTCTGATGGGTGAGTCAAGAAACAGCTATATGCTGCTTTTTAAATCCTGGCCTCTGAGGAGAGATGCCTGGAAACCAAAGCAATGGATCTGATTAGTGCCCTGGGGCCTGTTCTTTCCTTTTTACCTCTGGGGACATCTGTCTATGGGTCTGAGTGCAGGTAGGTGCTCAGTTGGGCTCAGATTGCCCCTGTTTTTCCTGGGAAGCCACCACTTTTGAGATGGATCAGGGACTTTGGAGGTTTATCCTATTAGAAGGGTTGTGGCCATTGGAATGGGCACACAGAATTCCCTTGGAGAGGGCAAGTACAGTCCTCAGGTTTGGCTCCAGGGGCCTGAGCCTGTAGGTTGTGTAGGCCAGGGCTGTTTGGACAGTTGTCTGAAAACACAAACTCGGCTTACGTTTCGGGTCACAGGTATGGCAGCACTGATCTACAGACCATGAGGAGATCTCTTCGGGATTTGTAAGAAGGGCGAGTGTGAGGCTCCTGCTCAAGTTTTTGTCTCTGGATATCGTGTCACTCATGGTCGTGGAATTTCTGGGTGACTTCATGGGAAATGGACGAGTCTTACTCTCTGGTGGTTTGGCCCCGTCCAAAGAGTTTGGGGTCATTCTGCGGGCTGGAAGAAGTACGTTTTTTTTTTGTTGTTGTTGTTGTTGTTTTCGTTTTTAACCTCAGGTGTCCCACCAAATGAGGGATTCCAGAGTAGAGCCCTGGGGAGAGGCGACTGGACAATCAGAAATCTGGTTAAAACTTGGGGCCTAGGGACATATCAAGCCCATTATGACATCTAATGGTCCAGCCACTGAGAGGACTTACTAGAGGACAGGACTCATGCTGATGGTCACAATACGTGTGTATGACCTCGTCACACTCAAGAATGGGCGGGGCCTCAGGGTGAATGCTGGTTTCTCCTACACTGAACGTTGGACAACGTGCCAACCACAAGGGTTTCTGCCATGGGTAAGGAGGAGTACTGATTTCTGCATCACACTCACCCCTGTGCAGTGATTGGAGATAAGGTCTCGGTTCTGAAGCCTGAAAACTGAGGTAGGGAAGAGATGATGACCTAAGGCCATGGCGGGTTTTATGTGCTCAGTGTGCGGTCAGCTTTCTGGGTGTTGGTCAGGAGGTCCAGGCTCAGGTTGTGTTCGACAGTGCATTAGTGCCCAGGTTAGACTATATAATTTGGGTAAAGTCGAGTGCTGTGTCGGGTGATCCTCATTTAAGGTGCCTGGGCATCTCATGAGGCAATAATTTTTTTTCTATAGGGCAGGCAGAGTGCTGCATTGTGGGTCCGGAATTGCCAAACTTGAGGGCTTCGGGGCCAGGAGTGTGAGGACGGAAGTCTGAGAAGACAAGCTAGACTTGGGTTTCAGGGCGAGAACACGGCAGGTACCCTTTGCAGATCTGAACCAATATCTCAAGCATCTGAAGTCAGGGCGAGGATCAGACGTTGGCTCAGGTTGGAGTTTCTGTGCATGACGGACGCTTCATGAAGGGAGCGGAATCTCGAGGCCAATGAGGCTTTCCCACGTTGGGAGTTGTGGGATGCCCCCTTCAAGGATTCCTTCTGTGGGACAATTGAGACCTGTTGGACTGCTCCAGGACATCCCATATGGAATGACTCCAGAGCACCGTTCGCGGATGAATGCCTGGGAAGCCCGCCTCACATTGCAATTGTCTCCTAGCAACAAGATAGTTTAGATCTGATGGCTCTGCCGGAGCAACCTGGGTGGCTGAGTTGAAATGGACTTTCCTGAGGATGGGTCCTAATGTGTTTTTGTGTCCATGAGGGTTTTGGAATCGGGCGGCGGCACCGGGACCCTGAAGTACTCTCCTAAGCTTTGGACATGGCTCCCATGCACAGGTATTTTGTGGAGACGAGATGAGTTCTGATGGGTGTCTCCTGAAAACCCCTAGGCTCGTATTGGAATCAGGCTTTTGAGGACACAGGCCTGTAACCCAAAGCAATGGATCCTATTATGGCCAAGGGTCCTGTCTGGTTCAATCTTCTCTGGGGACATCCATCTATGGTATGAGTGGAGGTCGATTATCAGCTGGTGTCAGACAGCCCTTGTTTGTTCCGGGCGACTACACTATTGGGATGGCATCAGGGACTTTGGAGTTTTCTCCTAATTTGTATGATTTTGGACCGTGGAATGGGCAGAATTCCCAAGGATTGGTAGGGACAGTCCTAATGTGTGGCTCCAGGGGCCCAGCCTGGAGGGTGTGTGGCCCAAGATTTGAGAACAGAAGTCTGAAAACACAAACTCAGCTTAGGTTTGGGGACGTAGGTATGGCAGGCCCGATCTACAAACCATGAGAAGAACTCCAGGATATGAAGAAAGTGCGAGTCTGAGGCGCTTGCTCAGGCTTTTGTCTCTGGATTTTGTATCAGTGATGGCCGTGGAATGTCTGGGAGGCCTCATGGGCCATGGACGAATCTTCCTCTCTGAGGTTTTGGCCCGATTCACAATTGCTTTTCGTCAATCTGTGGGATGGGAGGACTCATTTCAGTTTTGTTACCTCGGATGTCCCACCAAAACAGGAATTCCAAAGCAAAGCCGTGGGGAAGACTGAAGGGACAAACCGAACTATGGTTAAAAATTGGGGCCTAGGGGCATGGCAAGCCCAATATGCTATCTCTTCATCCAGCCACTGAGTGGCCTTACATGAGGACTGGGCTCAGCCTGAGGGTCACAATGTGTGTTTGTGACCAATGTGGCCCGCGAGCATGGGCGGGGCCTCATGGGCCACACTGGTTTCAACTACACTGAACGTTGGACAACATGCCAACCACAAGGTTTCTTGCCATGGGGAAGGAGTTCTGATTTCTGCATCACCTTCAACCCTGGGCAGTGATTGGAGATAAGGTCTAGGTTCTGAAACCTGAAAACCGAGGTTGGGAAGAGATGATGACCTAAGTCCATGGCGGCTCGATGTGCTCAGTGTGCGGCCAGCTGTCTGGGAGCGGCCCGGGGGTCCAGGCTCAGGCTGCGTCAGAAAGGGCATTATTGCCCTGGTCAGACTATGTATTGGGTGTACAGCCAAGGTCGGTGCAGGTTGATCTTCATTTGGGGTTACTGGGCAGCCCCAGATGACAATGTTTTTCTTCTGGAGGGCAGGCAGAGTGCTGCATTGTAGTTCTGGATTGCCAAACTGGAGGGCTTGTGGGCCAGTAGTCTGACGACAAAAGTCTGAGAACACAAGCTAGGCTTAGGTTTCTGGGTGAGGCCATGGCAGGCACAATCTACAGACCTGAATCGAGATCTCGTGCATCTGAAGTCAGGGCGAGGATCAGACGATCACTCAGGTTGGAGTTTCTGACCTGATGGCCCCTTCATGAATGGGGGGGCACCAGGAGGCCATGGGGGTTTTCCCACGATGGGAGTTGTGAGAAGCTCCAAACTGCAGAGCGTCTTCTGCAGGACAATTGAGACCTGTTGTTTGGCTCCAGGCCAATGATTCTGAGCAGGGTTCTAAAGATGGATGGCTGGGTAGCCCACCTCGCATTCCAATTGTCTCCTAGCAACAAGACAGGTTAGATCTCCTGGATCTGTGGGGAGCAACCGAGGGCGCTGAGTTGAAATGGACACCCCTGGGGATGGGTCCTAATGTGCTTTTGTGTCTATGAAGACCATGGAATGAAGCGGTGGCTCTGGGGCCCTAAAGGTTTCTCCTAAACAGAGGCTTTGACACAGCTCCAACGTGCAAGTTTCCCATGTGTAGATGAGATGTTTTCTGATGGGTGAGTCAAGAAACAGCTATATGCTGCTTTTGAAATCCAGGCCTCTGAGGAGAGATGCCTGGAAACCAAAGCAATGTATCTGATTAGTGCCTAGGGGCCTGTTCTTTCCTTTTTACCTCTGGGCACATCTGTCTATGGGTCTGAGTGCAGGTAGGTGCTCAGTTGGGCTCAGATTGCCCCTGTATTTCCTGGGAAGCCAGCACTATTAAGATGGATCAGGGACTTTGGAGGTTTATCCTATTAGAAGGGTTGTGGCCTTTGGAATGGGTACACACAATTCCCTTGGAGAGGGCAAGTACAGTCCTCAGGTTTGGCTTCAGGGGCCTGAGCCTGGAGGTTGTGTAGGCCTGGGCTGTTTGGACACTTGTCTGAAAACACAAACTCGGCTTATGTTTCGGGTCATAGGTATGGCAGGACTGATCTACAGACCATGATGAGAACTCTGCGGGATTAGAAAGAAGGGCGAGTGTGAGGCTCCTGCTCAAGTTTTTGTCTCTGGATATCGTGTCACTCATGGTCGTGGAATTTCTGGGTGACTTCATGGGAAATGGACGAGTCTTACTCTCTGGTGGTTTGGCCCCGTCCAAAGAGTTTCGGGTCATTGTGTGGGCTGGAAGAAGTCCGTTGTTTTTTTGTTGTTGTTCTTTTTGTTTTCTTTTTTAACCTCAGGTGTACCACCAAAAGAGATATTATAGAGTAGAGCCCTGGAGAGGGGCGACTGGACAATCAGAAATCTGGTTAAATATTGGGGCCTAGGGACATGTCAAGCCTATTGTGACATCTAATGGTCCAGCCACTGAGAGGACTTACTAGAGGACAGGACTCATGCTGAGGGTCACAATGCGTGCGTATGCCCTCGTCGCACTCAAGAATGGGCGGTGCCTCAGGGTGAATGATGGTTTCTCCTACACTGAACGTTGGATAACGTGCCAACCACAAGGGTTCTTGCCATGGGTAAGGAGGAGTTCTGATTTCTGCATCACACTCACCCCTGTGCAGTGATTGGAGATAAGGTCTCGGTTCTGAAGCCTGAAAACTGAGGTAGGGAAGAGATGATGACCTACTGCCATGGCGGGTTGTATGTGCTCAGGGTGCGGTCAGCTTTTTGGGTGTTGGTCAGGAGGTCCAGGCTCAGGTTGTGTTCGACAGTGCATTAGTGCCCAGGTTAGACTATATAATTTGGGTAAAGTCGAGTGCTGTGTAGATTGATCCTCATTAAAGATGCCTGGGCAGCTCATGAGGCAATAATTTTTTTTCTAGAGGGCAGGCAGAGTGCTGCATTGTGGGTCCGGAATTTCCAAACTTGAGGGCTTCGGGGCCAGGAGTGTGAGGACGGAATTCTGAGAAGACAAGCTAGACTTGGGTTTCAGGGCGAGAACACGGCAGGTACCCTTTGCAGATCTGAACCAATATCTCAAGCATCTGAAGTCAGGGCGAGGATCAGACGTTGGCTCAGGTTGGAGTTTCTGTGCATGACGGACGCTTCATGAAGGAAGCGGAATCTCGAAGCCATTGAGGCTTTCCCACGTTGGGAGTTGTGGGATGCCCCCTTCAAGGATTCCTTCTGTGGGACAATTGAGACCTGTTGGACTGCTCCAGGACATCCCATATGGAATGACTCCAGAGCACCGTTCGCGGATGAATGCCTGGGAAGCCCGCCTCACATTGCAATTGTCTCCTAGAAACAAGACAGTTTAGATCTGATGGCTCTGCCGGAGCAACCTGGGTGGCTGAGTTGAAATGGACTTTCCTGAGGATTGGTCCTTATATGTTTTTGTGTCAATGGGTTTTGGAATCGGGCGGTGGCACCGGGACCCTGAAGTACTCTCCTAAGCTTTGGACATGGCTCCCATGCACAGGTTTTTTTGTGGAGACGAGATGAGTTCTGATGGGTGTCTCCTGAAAACCCCTAGGCTCGTATTGGAATCAGGCTTTTGAGGACACAGGCCTGTAACCCAAAGCAATGGATCCTATTATGGCCAAGGGTCCTGTCTGGTTCAATCTTCTCTGGGGACATCCATCTATGGTATGAGTGGAGGTCGATTATCAGCTGGTGTCAGACAGCCCTTGTTTGTTCCGGGCGACCTACACTATTGGGATGGCATAAGGGACTTTGGAGGTTTCTCCTAATTTGTATGATTTTGGACCGTGGAATGGGCAGAATTCCCAAGGATTGGTAGGGACAGTCCTAATGTGTGGCTCCAGGGGCCCAGCCTGGAGGGTGTGTGGCCCAAGATTTGAGAACAGAAGTCTGAAAACACAAACTCAGCTTAGGTTTGGGGAAGTAGGTATGGCAGGCCCGATCTACAAACCATGAGAAGAACTCCAGGATATGAAGAAAGTGCGAGTCTGAGGCGCTTGCTCAGGCTTTTGTCTCTGGATTTTGTATCAGTGATGGCCGTGGAATGTCTGGGAGGCCTCATGGGCCATGGACGAATCTTCCTCTCTGAGGATTTGGCCCGATTCACAATTGCTTTTCGTCAATCTGTGGGATGGGAGGACTCATTTCAGTTTTGTTACCTCGGATGTCCCACCAAAACAGGAATTCCAAAGCAAAGCCGTGGGGAAGACTGAAGGGACAACCCGAACTATGGTTAAAAATTGGGGCCTAGGGGCATGGCAAGCCCAATATGCTATCTCTTCATCCAGCCACTGAGTGGCCTTACATGAGGACTGGGCTCAGCCTGAGGGTCACAATGTGTGTTTGTGACCAATGTGGCCCGCGAGCATGGGCGGGGCCTCATGGGCCACACTGGTTTCAACTACACTGAACGTTGGACAACATGCCAACCACAAGGTTTCTTGCCATGGGGAAGGAGTTCTGATTTCTGCATCACCTTCAACCCTTGGCAGTGATTGGAGATAAGGTCTAGGTTCTGAAACCTGAAAACCGAGGTTGGGAAGAGATGATGCCCTAAGGCCATGGCGGCTCAATGTGCTCAGTGTGCGGCCAGCTGTCTGGGAGCGGCCCGGGGGTCCAGGCTCAGGCTGCGTCAGAAAGGGCATTATTGCCCTGGTCAGACTATGTATTGGGTGTACAGCCAAGGTCGGTGCAGGTTGATCTTCATTTGGGGTTACTGGGCAGCCCCAGATGACAATGTTTTTCTTCTGGAGGGCAGGCAGAGTGCTGCATTGTAGTTCTGGATTGCCAAACTGGAGGGCTTGTGGGCCAGTAGTGTGACGACAAAAGTCTGAGAACACAAGCTAGGCTTAGGTTTCTGGGTGAGGCCATGGCAGGCACAATCTACAGACCTGAATCGAGATCTCGTGCATCTGAAGTCAGGGCGAGGATCAGACGATCACTCAGGTTGGAGTTTCTGACCTGATGGCCCCTTCATGAATGGGGGGGCACCACGAGGCCATGGGGGTTTTCCCACGATGGGAGTTGTGAGAAGCTCCAAACTGCAGAGCGTCTTCTGCAGGACAATTGAGACCTGTTGTTTGGCTCCAGGCCAATGATTCTGAGCAGGGTTCTAAAGATGGATGGCTGGGTAGCCCACCTCGCATTCCAATTGTCTCCTAGCAACAAGACAGGTTAGATCTCCTGGATCTGTGGGGAGCAACCGAGGACGCTGAGCTGAAATGGACACCCCTGGGGATGGGTCCTAATGTGCTTTTGTGTCTATGGAGACCATGGAATGAAGCGGTGGCTCTGGGGCCCTAAAGGGTTCTCCTAAACAGAGGCTTTGACACAGCTCCAACGTGCAAGTTTCCCATGTGTAGATGAGATGTTTTCTGATGGGTGAGTCAAGAAACAGCTATATGCTGCTTTTGAAATCCAGGCCTCTGAGGAGAGATGCCTGGAAACCAAAGCAATGGATCTGATTAGTGCCTAGGGGCCTGTTCTTTCCTTTTTACCTCTGGGCACATCTGTCTATGGGTCTGAGTGCAGGTAGGTGCTCAGTTGGGCTCAGATTGCCCCTGTATTTCCTGGGAAGCCAGCACTATTGAGATGGATCAGGGACTTTGGAGGTTTATCCTATTAGAAGGGTTGTGGCCTTTGGAATGGGTACACACAATTCCCTTGGAGAGGGCAAGTACAGTCCTCAGGTTTGGCTTCAGGGGCCTGAGCCTGGAGGTTGTGTAGGCCTGGGCTGTTTGGACAGTTGTCTGAAAACACAAACTCGGCTTATGTTTCGGGTCATAGGTATGGCAGGACTGATCTACAGACCATGAGGAGAACTGTGCGGGATTAGAAAGAAGGGCGAGTGTGAGGCTCCTGCTCAAGTTTTTGTCTCTGGATATAGTGTCACTCATGGTCGTGGAATTTCTGGGTGACTTCATGGGAAATGGACGAGTCTTACTCTCTGGTGGTTTGGCCCCGTCCAAAGAGTTTCGGGTCATTCTGTGGGCTGGAAGAAGTCCGTTGTTTTTTTGTTGTTGTTCTTTTTGTTTTCTTTTTTAACCTCAGGTGTACCACCAAAAGAGGGATTATAGAGTAGAGCCCTGGAGAGGGGCGACTGGACAATCAGAAATCTGGTTAAAAATTGGGGCCTAGGGACATGTCAAGCCTATTGTGACATCTAATGGTCCAGCCACTGAGAGGACTTACTAGAGGACAGGACTCATGCTGAGGGTCACAATGCGTGTGTATGCCCTCGTCGCACTCAAGAATGGGCGGTGCCTCAGGGTGAATGATGGTTTCTCCTACACTGAACGTTGGACAACGTGCCAACCACAAGGGTTCTTGCCATGGGTAAGGAGGAGTTCTGATTTCTGCATCACACTCACCCCTGTGCAGTGATTGGAGATAAGGTCTCGGTTCTGAAGCCTGAAAACTGAGGTAGGGAAGAGATGATGACCTAAGGCCATGGCGGGTTTTATGTGCTCAGGGTGCGGTCAGCTTTTTGGGTGTTGGTCAGGAGGTCCGGGCTCAGGTTGTGTTCGACAGTGCATTAGTGCCCAGGTTAGACATTATAATTTGGGTAAAGTCGAGTGCTGTGTAGATTGATCCTCATTTAAGATGCCTGGGCAGCTCATGAGGCAATAATTTTTTTTCTAGAGGGCAGGCAGAGTGCTGCATTGTGGGTCCGGAATTGCCAAACTTGAGGGCTTCGGGCCAGGAGTGTGAGGACGGAAGTCTGAGAAGACAAGCTAGACTTGGGTTTCAGGGCGAGAACACGGCAGGTACTCTTTGCAGATCTGAACCAATATCTCAAGCATCTGAAGTCAGGGCGAGGATCAGACGTTGGCTCAGGTTGGAGTTTCTGTGCATGACGGACGCTTCATGAAGGGAGCGGAATCTCGAGGCCATTGAGGCTTTCCCACGTTGGGAGTTGTGGGATGCCCCCTTCAAGGATTCCGTCTGTGGGACAATTGAGACCTGTTGGACTGCTCCAGGACATCCCATATGGAATGACTCCAGAGCACCGTTCGCGGATGAATGCCTGGGAAGCCCGCCTCACATTGCAATTGTCTCCTAGAAACAAGACAGTTTAGATCTGATGGCTCTGCCGGAGCAACCTGGGTGGCTGAGTTGAAATGGACTTTCCTGAGGATGGGTCCTAATGTGTTTTTGTGTCCATGAGGGTTTTGGAATCGGGCGGTGGCACCGGGACCCTGAAGTACTCTCCTAAGCTTTGGACATGGCTCCCATGCACAGGTTTTTTTGTGGAGACGAGATGAGTTCTGATGGGTGTCTCCTGAAAACCCCTATGCTCGTATTGGAATCAGGCTTTTGAGGACACAGGCCTGTAACCCAAAGCAATGGATCCTATTATGGCCAAGGGTCCTGTCTGGTTCAATCTTCTCTGGGGACATCCATCTATGGTATGAGTGGAGGTCGATTATCAGCTGGTGTCAGACAGCCCTTGTTTGTTCCGGGCGACCTACACTATTGGGATGGCATGAGGGACTTTGGAGGTTTCTCCTAATTTGTATGATTTTGGACCGTGGAATGGGCAGAATTCCCATGGATTGGTAGGAACAGTCCTAATGTGTGGCTCCAGGGGCCCAGCCTGGAGGGTGTGTGGCCCAAGATTTGAGAACAGAAGTCTGAAAACACAAACTCAGCTTAGGTTTGGGGACGTAGGTATGGCAGGCCCGATCTACAAACCATGAGAAGAACTCCAGGATATGAAGAAAGTGCGAGTCTGAGGCGCTTGCTCAGGCTTTTGTCTCTGGATTTTGTATCAGTGATGGCCGTGGAATGTCTGGGAGGCCTCATGGGCCATGGACGAATCTTCCTCTCTGAGGATTTGGCCCGATTCACAATTGCTTTTCGTCAATCTGTGGGATGGGAGGACTCATTTCAGTTTTGTTACCTCGGATGTCCCACCAAAACAGGAATTCCAAAGCAAAGCCGTGGGGAAGACTGAAGGGACAACCCGAACTATGGTTAAAAATTGGGGCCTAGGGGCATGGCAAGCCCAATATGCTATCTCTTCATCCAGCCACTGAGTGGCCTTACATGAGGACTGGGCTCAACCTGAGGGTCACAATGTGTGTTTGTGACCAATGTGGCCCGCGAGCATGGGCGGGGCCTCATGGGCCACACTGGTTTCAACTACACTGAACGTTGGACAACATGCCAACCACAAGGTTTCTTGCCATGGGGAAGGAGTTCTGATTTCTGCATAACCTTCAACCCTGGGCAGTGATTGGAGATAAGGTCTAGGTTCTGAAACCTGAAAACCGAGGTTGGGAAGAGATGATGACCTAAGGCCATGGCGGCTCGATGTGCTCAGTGTGCGGCCAGCTGTCTGGGAGCGGCCCGGGGGTCCAGGCTCAGGCTGCGTCAGAAAGGGCATTATTGCCCTGGTCAGACTATGTATTGGGTGTACAGCCAAGGTCGGTGCAGGTTGATCTTCATTTGGGGTTACTGGGCAGCCCCAGAGGACAATGTTTTTCTTCTGGAGGGCAGGCAGAGTGCTGCATTGTAGTTCTGGATTGCCAAACTGGAGGGCTTGTGGGCCAGTAGTCTGACGACAAAAGTCTGAGAACACAAGCTAGGCTTAGGTTTCTGGGTGAGGCCATGGCAGGCACAATCTACAGACCTGAATCGAGATCTCGTGCATCTGAAGTCAGGGCGAGGATCAGACGATCACTCAGGTTGGAGTTTCTGACCTGATGGCCCCTTCATGAATGGGGGGGCACCACGAGGCCATGGGGGTTTTCCCACGATGGGAGTTGTGAGAAGCTCCAAACTGCAGAGCGTCTTCTGCAGGACAATTGAGACCTGTTGTTTGGCTCCAGGCCAATGATTCTGAGCAGGGTTCTAAAAATGGATGGCTGGGTAGCCCACCTCGCATTCCAATTGTCTCCTAGCAACAAGACAGGTTAGATCTCCTGGATCTGTGGGGAGCAACCGAGGACGCTGAGCTGAAATGGACACCCCTGGGGATGGGTCCTAATGTGCTTTTGTGTCTATGGAGACCATGGAATGAAGCGGTGGCTCTGGGGCCCTAAAGGGTTCTCCTAAACAGAGGCTTTGACACAGCTCCAACGTGCAAGTTTCCCATGTGTAGATGAGATGTTTTCTGATGGGTGAGTCAAGAAACAGCTATATGCTGCTTTTGAAATCCAGGCCTCTGAGGAGAGATGCCTGGAAACCAAAGCAATGGATCTGATTAGTGCCTAGGGGCCTGTTCTTTCCTTTTTACCTCTGGGCACATCTGTCTATGGGTCTGAGTGCAGGTAGGTGCTCAGTTGGGCTCAGATTGCCCCTGTATTTCCTGGGAAGCCAGCACTATTGAGATGGATCAGGGACTTTGGAGGTTTATCCTATTAGAAGGGTTGTGGCCTTTGGAATGGGTACACACAATTCCCTTGGAGAGGGCAAGTACAGTCCTCAGGTTTGGCTTCAGGGGCCTGAGCCTGGAGGTTGTGTAGGCCTGGGCTGTTTGGACAGTTGTCTGAAAACACAAACTCGGCTTATGTTTCGGGTCATAGGTATGGCAGGACTGATCTACAGACCATGAGGAGAACTGTGCGGGATTAGAAAGAAGGGCGAGTGTGAGGCTCCTGCTCAAGTTTTTGTCTCTGGATATAGTGTCACTCATGGTCGTGGAATTTCTGGGTGACTTCATGGGAAATGGACGAGTCTTACTCTCTGGTGGTTTGGCCCCGTCCAAAGAGTTTCGGGTCATTCTGTGGGCTGGAAGAAGTCCGTTGTTTTTTTGTTGTTGTTCTTTTTGTTTTCTTTTTTAACCTCAGGTGTACCACCAAAAGAGGGATTATAGAGTAGAGCCCTGGAGAGGGGCGACTGGACAATCAGAAATCTGGTTAAAAATTGGGGCCTAGGGACATGTCAAGCCTATTGTGACATCTAATGGTCCAGCCACTGAGAGGACTTACTAGAGGACAGGACTCATGCTGAGGGTCACAATGCGTGCGTATGCCCTCGTCGCACTCAAGAATGGGCGGTGCCTCAGGGTGAATGATGGTTTCTCCTACACTGAACGTTGGACAACGTGCCAACCACAAGGGTTCTTGCCATGGGTAAGGAGGAGTTCTGATTTCTGCATCACACTCACCCCTGTGCAGTGATTGGAGATAAGGTCTCGGTTCTGAAGCCTGAAAACTGAGGTAGGGAAGAGATGATGACCTAAGGCCATGGCGGGTTTTATGTGCTCAGGGTGCGGTCAGCTTTTTGGGTGTTGGTCAGGAGGTCCGGGCTCAGGTTGTGTTCGACAGTGCATTAGTGCCCAGGTTAGACATTATAATTTGGGTAAAGTCGAGTGCTGTGTAGATTGATCCTCATTTAAGATGCCTGGGCAGCTCATGAGGCAATAATTTTTTTTCTAGAGGGCAGGCAGAGTGCTGCATTGTGGGTCCGGAATTGCCAAACTTGAGGGCTTCGGGCCAGGAGTGTGAGGACGGAAGTCTGAGAAGACAAGCTAGACTTGGGTTTCAGGGCGAGAACACGGCAGGTACTCTTTGCAGATCTGAACCAATATCTCAAGCATCTGAAGTCAGGGCGAGGATCAGACGTTGGCTCAGGTTGGAGTTTCTGTGCATGACGGACGCTTCATGAAGGGAGCGGAATCTCGAGGCCATTGAGGCTTTCCCACGTTGGGAGTTGTGGGATGCCCCCTTCAAGGATTCCTTCTGTGGGACAATTGAGACCTGTTGGACTGCTCCAGGACATCCCATATGGAATGACTCCAGAGCACCGTTCGCGGATGAATGCCTGGGAAGCCCGCCTCACATTGCAATTGTCTCCTAGAAACAAGACAGTTTAGATCTGATGGCTCTGCCGGAGCAACCTGGGTGGCTGAGTTGAAATGGACTTTCCTGAGGATGGGTCCTAATGTGTTTTTGTATCCATGAGGGTTTTGGAATCGGGCGGTGGCACGGGGACCCTGAAGTACTCTCCTAAGCTTTGGACATGGCTCCCATGCACAGGTTTTTTTGTGGAGACGAGATGAGTTCTGATGGGTGTCTCCTGAAAACCCCTATGCTCGTATTGGAATCAGGCTTTTGAGGACACAGGCCTGTAACCCAAAGCAATGGATCCTATTATGGCCAAGGGTCCTGTCTGGTTCAATCTTCTCTGGGGACATCCATCTATGGTATGAGTGGAGGTCGATTATCAGCTGGTGTCAGACAGCCCTTGTTTGTTCCGGGCGACCTACACTATTGGGATGGCATGAGGGACTTTGGAGGTTTCTCCTAATTTGTATGATTTTGGACCGTGGAATGGGCAGAATTCCCATGGATTGGTAGGAACAGTCCTAATGTGTGGCTCCAGGGGCCCAGCCTGGAGGGTGTGTGGCCCAAGATTTGAGAACAGAAGTCTGGAAACACAAACTCAGCTTAGGTTTGGGGACGTAGGTATGGCAGGCCCGATCTACAAACCATGAGAAGAACTCTTCTGGATATGAAGGAAGTGCGAGTCTGAGGCGCTTGCTCAGGCTTTTGTCTCTGGATTTTGTATCAGTGATGGCCGTGGAATGTCTGGGAGGCCTCATGGGCCATGGACGAATCTTCCTCTCTGAGGATTTGGCCCGATTCACAATTGCTTTTCGTCAATCTGTGGGATGGGAGGACTCATTTCAGTTTTGTTACCTCGGATGTCCCACCAAAACAGGAATTCCAAAGCAAAGCCGTGGGGAAGACTGAAGGGACAACCCGAACTATGGTTAAAAATTGGGGCCTAGGGGCATGGCAAGCCCAATATGCTATCTCTTCATCCAGCCACTGAGTGGCCTTACATGAGGACTGGGCTAAGCCTGAGGGTCACAATGTGTGTTTGTGACCAATGTGGCCCGCGAGCATGGGCGGGGCCTCATGGGCCACACTGGTTTCAACTACACTGAACGTTGGACAACATGCCAACCACAAGGTTTCTTGCCATGGGGAAGG
The DNA here is from genome assembly GCF_964662115.1 of Mustela nivalis. Taxonomy (NCBI): domain Eukaryota; kingdom Metazoa; phylum Chordata; class Mammalia; order Carnivora; family Mustelidae; genus Mustela; species Mustela nivalis. The sequence continues at coordinate 2,026,654 of NW_028136522.1, forward strand.
AGTTCTGATTTCTGCATAACCTTCAACCCTGGGCAGTGATTGGAGATAAGGTCTAGGTTCTGAAACCTGAAAACCGAGGTTGGGAAGAGATGATGACCTAAGGCCATGGCGGCTCGATGTGCTCAGTGTGCGGCCAGCTGTCTGGGAGCGGCCCGGGGGTCCAGGCTCAGGCTGCGTCAGAAAGGGCATTATTGCCCTGGTCAGACTATGTATTGGGTGTACAGCCAAGGTCGGTGCAGGTTGATCTTCTTTTGGGGTTACTGGGCAGCACCAGAGGACAATGTTTTTCTTCTGGAGGGCAGGCAGATTGCTGCATTGTAGTTCTGGATTGCCAAACTGGAGGGCTTGTGGGCCAGTAGTCTGACGACAAAAGTCTGAGAACACAAGCTAGGCTTAGGTTTCTGGGTGAGGCCATGGCAGGCACAATCTACAGACCTGAATTGAGATCTCGTGCATCTGAAGCCAGGGCAAGGATCAGACGATCGCTCAGGTTGGAGATTATGTCCCTGATGGCCCCTTCATGAATGGGGGGGGGATCACGAGGCCATGGGTGCTTTCCCACGATGGGAGTTGTGAGAAGCTCCAAACTGCAGAGAGTCTTCTGCAGGACAATTGAGACCTGTTGTTTGGCTCCAGTCCAATGATTCTGAGCAGCGTTCTAAGGATGGATGGCTGGGTAGCCCACCTCGCATTCCAATTGTCTCCTAGCAACAAGAGAGGTTAGATCTCCTGGATCTGTGGGGAGCAACCGAGGGCGCTGAGTTGAAATGGACACCCCTGGGGATGGGTCCTAACGTGCTTTTGTGTCTATGGAGACCTTGGAATGAAGCGGTGGCACTGGGGCCCTAAAGGGTTCTCCTAAACAGAGGCTTTGACACAGCTCCAACGTGCAAGGTTCCCATGTGTAGATGAGATGTTTTCTGATGGGTGAGTCAAGAAACAGCTATATGCTGCTTTTGAAATCCAGGCCTCTGAGGAGAGATGCCTGGAAACCAAAGCAATGGATCTGATTAGTGCCTAGGGGCCTGTTCTTTCCTTTTTACCTCTGGGGACATCTGTCTATGGGTCTGAGTGCAGGTAGGTGCTCAGTTGGGCTCAGATTGCCCCTGTTTTTCCTGGGAAGCCACCACTATTGAGATGGATCAGGGACTTTGGAGGTTTATCCTATTAGAAGGGTTGTGGCCATTGGAATGGGCACACAGAATACCCTTGGAGAGGGCAAGTACAGTCCTCAGGTTTGGCTCCAGGGGCCTGAGCCTGTAGGTTGTGTAGGCCAGGGCTGTTTGGACAGTTGTCTGAAAACACAAACTCGGCTTATGTTTCGGGTCATAGGTATGGCAGGACTGATCTACAGACCATGAGGAGAACTCTTCGGGATTTGAAAGAAGGGCGAGTGTGAGGCTCCTGCTCAAGTTTTTGTCTCTGGATATCGTGTCACTCATGGTCGTGGAATTTCTGGGTGACTTCATGGGAAATGGACGAGTCTTACTCTCTGGTGGTTTGGCCACGTCCAAAGAGTTTGTGGTCATTCTGTGGGCTGGAAGAAGTCCGTTTTTTTTTGTTGTTGTTGTTTTTTTCTTGTTTAACCTCAGGTGTCCCACCAAATGATGGATTCCAGAGTAGATCCCTGGGGAGGGGCGACTGGACAATCAGAAATCTGCTTAAAAATTGGGGCCTAGGGACATGTCAAGCCCATTATGACATCTAATGGTCCAGCCACTGAGAGGGCTTACTAGAGGACAGGACTCATCCTGAGGGTCACAATGTGTGTGTATGCCCTCGTCGCACTCAAGAATGGGCGGGGCCTCAGGGTGAATGCTGGTTTCTCCTACACTGAACGTTGGACAACGTGCCAACCACAAGGGTTCTTGCCATGGGTAAGGAGGAGTTCTGATTTCTCCATCACACTCACCTCTGGGCAGTGTTTGGAGATAAGGTGTCGGTTCTGAAGCCTGAAAACTGAGGTAGGGAAGAGATGATGACCTAAGGCCATGGCGGGTTTTATGTGCTCAGTGTGCGGTCAGCTTTCTGGGTGTTGGTCAGGAGGTCCGGGCTCAGGTTGTGTTCAACAGTGCATTAGTGCCCTGGTTAGACTATATAATTTGGGTAAAGTCGAGTGCTGTGTAGGTTTACCCTCATTTAAGGTGCCTGGGCAGCTCATGAGGCAATAATTTTTTCTCTAGAGGGCAGGCAGAGTGCTGCATTGTGGGTACGGAATTGCCAAACTTGAGGGCTTCGGGGCCAGGAGAGTGAGGACGAAAGTCTGAGAAGACAAGCTAGACTTGGGTTTCAGGGCGAGGGCACGGCAGGTACCCCCTGCAGATCTGAACCAATATCTCATGCATCTGAAGTCAGGGCGAGGATCAGACGTTGGCTCAGGTTGGAGTTTCTGAGCATGACGTCGCTTCATGAAGGGAGTGAAATATCGAGGCCATTGAGGTTTTCCCACGTTGGGAGTTGTGGGATGCCCCCTTCAAGGATTCCTTCTGCGGGACAATTGAGACCTGTTGGACAGCTCCAGGACATCCCATATGGAATGACTCCAGAGCACCGTTCTCGGATGGATGCCTGGGAAGCACGCCTCGCATTCCAATTGTCTCCTAGCAACAAGACAGTTTAGATCTGATGGCTCTGCGGGAGCAACCGGGGTGGCTGAGTTGAAATGGACTTTCCTGAGGATGGGTCCTAATGTGTTTTTGTGTCCATGAGGGCCTTGGAATGGGGCGGTGGCTCCGGGACCCTGAAGTACTCTCCTAAGCTTTGGACATGGCTCCCATGCAGATGTTTCCTTGTGGAGACGAGATGAGTTCTGATGGGTGCCTCAGGAAAACCCCTATGCTCGTATTGGAATCAGGCTTTTGAGGACACATGCCTGTAACCCAAAGCAATGGATCCTATTATGGCCTAGGGTCCTGTCTGGTTCAATCTTCTTCTCTGGGGACATCCATCTATGGTATGAGTGGAGGTCGATTATCAGCTGTTGTCAGACAGCCCTTGATTGTTCCGGGCGACATAAACTATTGGGATGGCCTCAGGGACTTTGGAGGTTTCTCCTAATTTGTACGATTTTGGACCATGGAATGGGCAGAATTCCCATGGATTGCCAGGCACAGTGCTAATGTGTGGCTCCAGGGGCCCAGCCTGGAGAGTGTGTGGCCCAAGACTTTGAGGACAGAAGTCTGAAAACACAAACTCAGCTTAGGTTTGGGGACGTAGGTATGGCAGGCCCGATCGACAAACCATGAGAAGAACTCTTCAGGATATGAAGAAAGTGCGAGTCTGAGGCGCTTGCTCAGGGTTTTGTCTCTGGATTTTGTATCAGTGATGGCCGTGGAATGTCGGGGAGGCATCATGGGCCATGGACGAATCTTCCTCTCTGAAGATTTGGCCCGATACCGAATTGCTTTTCGTCAATCTGTGGGATGGGAGGACTCATTTCAGTTTTGTTACCTCAGGTGTCCAACCAAAAGAGGAATTCCAAAACAAAGCCGTGGGGAAGACTGAAGGGACAACCCGAACTATGGTTAAAAATTGGGGCCTAGGGGCATGGCAAGCCCAATATGCTATCTCTTCATCCAGCCACTGAGTGGCCTTACTTGAGGACTGGGCTCAGCCTGAGCGTCACAATGTGTGTTTGGGACTAATGTGGCCTGCGAGCATGGGCGGGGCCTCATGGGCCACACTGGTTTCAACTACACTGAACGTTGGACAACATGCCAACCACAAGGTTTCTTGCCATGGGGAAGGAGTTCTGATTTCTGCATAACCTTCAACCCTGGGCAGTGATTGGAGATAAGGTCTAGGTTCTGAAACCTGAAAACCGAGGTTGGGAAGAGATGATGACCTAAGGCCATGGCGGCTCGATGTGCTCAGTGTGCGGCCAGCTGTCTGGGAGCGGCCCGGGGGTCCAGGCTCAGGCTGCGTCAGAAAGGGCATTATTGCCCTGGTCAGACTATGTATTGGGTGTACAGCCAAGGTCGGTGCAGGTTGATCTTCTTTTGGGGTTACTGGGCAGCACCAGAGGACAATGTTTTTCTTCTGGAGGGCAGGCAGAGTGCTGCATTGTAGTTCTGGATTGCCAAACTGGAGGGCTTGTGGGCCAGTAGTCTGACGACAAAAGTCTGAGAACACAAGCTAGGCTTAGGTTTCTGGGTGAGGCCATGGCAGGCACAATCTACAGACCTGAATTGAGATCTCGTGCATCTGAAGCCAGGGCAAGGATCAGACGATCGCTCAGGTTGGAGATTATGTCCCTGATGGCCCCTTCATGAATGGGGGGGGGATCACGAGGCCATGGGTGCTTTCCCACGATGGGAGTTGTGAGAAGCTCCAAACTGCAGAGAGTCTTCTGCAGGACAATTGAGACCTGTTGTTTGGCTCCAGTCCAATGATTCTGAGCAGCGTTCTAAGGATGGATGGCTGGGTAGCCCACCTCGCATTCCAATTGTCTCCTAGCAACAAGAGAGGTTAGATCTCCTGGATCTGTGGGGAGCAACCGAGGGCGCTGAGTTGAAATGGACACCCCTGGGGATGGGTCCTAACGTGCTTTTGTGTCTATGGAGACCTTGGAATGAAGCGGTGGCACTGGGGCCCTAAAGGGTTCTCCTAAACAGAGGCTTTGACACAGCTCCAACGTGCAAGGTTCCCATGTGTAGATGAGATGTTTTCTGATGGGTGAGTCAAGAAACAGCTATATGCTGCTTTTGAAATCCAGGCCTCTGAGGAGAGATGCCTGGAAACCAAAGCAATGGATCTGATTAGTGCCTAGGGGCCTGTTCTTTCCTTTTTACCTCTGGGGACATCTGTCTATGGGTCTGAGTGCAGGTAGGTGCTCAGTTGGGCTCAGATTGCCCCTGTTTTTCCTGGGAAGCCACCACTATTGAGATGGATCAGGGACTTTGGAGGTTTATCCTATTAGAAGGGTTGTGGCCATTGGAATGGGCACACAGAATACCCTTGGAGAGGGCAAGTACAGTCCTCAGGTTTGGCTCCAGGGGCCTGAGCCTGTAGGTTGTGTAGGCCAGGGCTGTTTGGACAGTTGTCTGAAAACACAAACTCGGCTTATGTTTCGGGTCATAGGTATGGCAGGACTGATCTACAGACCATGAGGAGAACTCTTCGGGATTTGAAAGAAGGGCGAGTGTGAGGCTCCTGCTCAAGTTTTTGTCTCTGGATATCGTGTCACTCATGGTCGTGGAATTTCTGGGTGACTTCATGGGAAATGGACGAGTCTTACTCTCTGGTGGTTTGGCCACGTCCAAAGAGTTTGTGGTCATTCTGTGGGCTGGAAGAAGTCCGTTTTTTTTTTTTGTTGTTGTTGTTTTTTTCTTGTTTAACCTCAGGTGTCCCACCAAATGATGGATTCCAGAGTAGATCCCTGGGGAGGGGCGACTGGACAATCAGAAATCTGCTTAAAAATTGGGGCCTAGGGACATGTCAAGCCCATTATGACATCTAATGGTCCAGCCACTGAGAGGGCTTACTAGAGGACAGGACTCATCCTGAGGGTCACAATGTGTGTGTATGCCCTCGTCGCACTCAAGAATGGGCGGGGCCTCAGGGTGAATGCTGGTTTCTCCTACACTGAACGTTGGACAACGTGCCAACCACAAGGGTTCTTGCCATGGGTAAGGAGGAGTTCTGATTTCTCCATCACACTCACCTCTGGGCAGTGTTTGGAGATAAGGTGTCGGTTCTGAAGCCTGAAAACTGAGGTAGGGAAGAGATGATGACCTAAGGCCATGGCGGGTTTTATGTGCTCAGTGTGCGGTCAGCTTTCTGGGTGTTGGTCAGGAGGTCCGGGCTCAGGTTGTGTTCAACAGTGCATTAGTGCCCTGGTTAGACTATATAATTTGGGTAAAGTCGAGTGCTGTGTAGGTTTACCCTCATTTAAGGTGCCTGGGCAGCTCATGAGGCAATAATTTTTTCTCTAGAGGGCAGGCAGAGTGCTGCATTGTGGGTACGGAATTGCCAAACTTGAGGGCTTCGGGGCCAGGAGAGTGAGGACGAAAGTCTGAGAAGACAAGCTAGACTTGGGTTTCAGGGCGAGGGCACGGCAGGTACCCCCTGCAGATCTGAACCAATATCTCATGCATCTGAAGTCAGGGCGAGGATCAGACGTTGGCTCAGGTTGGAGTTTCTGAGCATGACGTCGCTTCATGAAGGGAGTGAAATATCGAGGCCATTGAGGTTTTCCCACGTTGGGAGTTGTGGGATGCCCCCTTCAAGGATTCCTTCTGCGGGACAATTGAGACCTGTTGGACAGCTCCAGGACATCCCATATGGAATGACTCCAGAGCACCGTTCTCGGATGGATGCCTGGGAAGCACGCCTCGCATTCCAATTGTCTCCTAGCAACAAGACAGTTTAGATCTGATGGCTCTGCGGGAGCAACCGGGGTGGCTGAGTTGAAATGGACTTTCCTGAGGATGGGTCCTAATGTGTTTTTGTGTCCATGAGGGCCTTGGAATGGGGCGGTGGCTCCGGGACCCTGAAGTACTCTCCTAAGCTTTGGACATGGCTCCCATGCAGATGTTTCCTTGTGGAGACGAGATGAGTTCTGATGGGTGCCTCAGGAAAACCCCTATGCTCGTATTGGAATCAGGCTTTTGAGGACACATGCCTGTAACCCAAAGCAATGGATCCTATTATGGCCTAGGGTCCTGTCTGGTTCAATCTTCTTCTCTGGGGACATCCATCTATGGTATGAGTGGAGGTCGATTATCAGCTGTTGTCAGACAGCCCTTGATTGTTCCGGGCGACATAAACTATTGGGATGGCCTCAGGGACTTTGGAGGTTTCTCCTAATTTGTACGATTTTGGACCATGGAATGGGCAGAATTCCCATGGATTGCCAGGCACAGTGCTAATGTGTGGCTCCAGGGGCCCAGCCTGGAGAGTGTGTGGCCCAAGACTTTGAGGACAGAAGTCTGAAAACACAAACTCAGCTTAGGTTTGGGGACGTAGGTATGGCAGGCCCGATCGACAAACCATGAGAAGAACTCTTCAGGATATGAAGAAAGTGCGAGTCTGAGGCGCTTGCTCAGGGTTTTGTCTCTGGATTTTGTATCAGCGATGGCCGTGGAATGTCGGGGAGGCATCATGGGCCATGGACGAATCTTCCTCTCTGAAGATTTGGCCCGATACCGAATTGCTTTTCGTCAATCTGTGGGATGGGAGGACTCATTTCAGTTTTGTTACCTCAGGTGTCCAACCAAAAGAGGAATTCCAAAACAAAGCCGTGGGGAAGACTGAAGGGACAACCCGAACTATGGTTAAAAATTGGGGCCTAGGGGCATGGCAAGCCCAATATGCTATCTCTTCATCCAGCCACTGAGTGGCCTTACTTGAGGACTGGGCTCAGCCTGAGCGTCACAATGTGTGTTTGGGACTAATGTGGCCTGCGAGCATGGGCGGGGCCTCATGGGCCACACTGGTTTCAACTACACTGAACGTTGGACAACATGCCAACCACAAGGTTTCTTGCCATGGGGAAGGAGTTCTGATTTCTGCATAACCTTCAACCCTGGGCAGTGATTGGAGATAAGGTCTAGGTTCTGAAACCTGAAAACCGAGGTTGGGAAGAGATGATGACCTAAGGCCATGGCGGCTCGATGTGCTCAGTGTGCGGCCAGCTGTCTGGGAGCGGCCCGGGGGTCCAGGCTCAGGCTGCGTCAGAAAGGGCATTATTGCCCTGGTCAGACTATGTATTGGGTGTACAGCCAAGGTCGGTGCAGGTTGATCTTCTTTTGGGGTTACTGGGCAGCACCAGAGGACAATGTTTTTCTTCTGGAGGGCAGGCAGAGTGCTGCATTGTAGTTCTGGATTGCCAAACTGGAGGGCTTGTGGGCCAGTAGTCTGACGACAAAAGTCTGAGAACACAAGCTAGGCTTAGGTTTCTGGGTGAGGCCATGGCAGGCACAATCTACAGACCTGAATTGAGATCTCGTGCATCTGAAGCCAGGGCAAGGATCAGACGATCGCTCAGGTTGGAGATTATGTCCCTGATGGCCCCTTCATGAATGGGGGGGGGATCACGAGGCCATGGGTGCTTTCCCACGATGGGAGTTGTGAGAAGCTCCAAACTGCAGAGAGTCTTCTGCAGGACAATTGAGACCTGTTGTTTGGCTCCAGTCCAATGATTCTGAGCAGCGTTCTAAGGATGGATGGCTGGGTAGCCCACCTCGCATTCCAATTGTCTCCTAGCAACAAGAGAGGTTAGATCTCCTGGATCTGTGGGGAGCAACCGAGGGCGCTGAGTTGAAATGGACACCCCTGGGGATGGGTCCTAACGTGCTTTTGTGTCTATGGAGACCTTGGAATGAAGCGGTGGCACTGGGGCCCTAAAGGGTTCTCCTAAACAGAGGCTTTGACACAGCTCCAACGTGCAAGGTTCCCATGTGTAGATGAGATGTTTTCTGATGGGTGAGTCAAGAAACAGCTATATGCTGCTTTTGAAATCCAGGCCTCTGAGGAGAGATGCCTGGAAACCAAAGCAATGGATCTGATTAGTGCCTAGGGGCCTGTTCTTTCCTTTTTACCTCTGGGGACATCTGTCTATGGGTCTGAGTGCAGGTAGGTGCTCAGTTGGGCTCAGATTGCCCCTGTTTTTCCTGGGAAGCCACCACTATTGAGATGGATCAGGGACTTTGGAGGTTTATCCTATTAGAAGGGTTGTGGCCATTGGAATGGGCACACAGAATACCCTTGGAGAGGGCAAGTACAGTCCTCAGGTTTGGCTCCAGGGGCCTGAGCCTGTAGGTTGTGTAGGCCAGGGCTGTTTGGACAGTTGTCTGAAAACACAAACTCGGCTTATGTTTCGGGTCATAGGTATGGCAGGACTGATCTACAGACCATGAGGAGAACTCTTCGGGATTTGAAAGAAGGGCGAGTGTGAGGCTCCTGCTCAAGTTTTTGTCTCTGGATATCGTGTCACTCATGGTCGTGGAATTTCTGGGTGACTTCATGGGAAATGGACGAGTCTTACTCTCTGGTGGTTTGGCCACGTCCAAAGAGTTTGTGGTCATTCTGTGGGCTGGAAGAAGTCCGTTTTTTTTTTTTTGTTGTTGTTTTTTTCTTGTTTAACCTCAGGTGTCCCACCAAATGATGGATTCCAGAGTAGATCCCTGGGGAGGGGCGACTGGACAATCAGAAATCTGCTTAAAAATTGGGGCCTAGGGACATGTCAAGCCCATTATGACATCTAATGGTCCAGCCACTGAGAGGGCTTACTAGAGGACAGGACTCATCCTGAGGGTCACAATGTGTGTGTATGCCCTCGTCGCACTCAAGAATGGGCGGGGCCTCAGGGTGAATGCTGGTTTCTCCTACACTGAACGTTGGACAACGTGCCAACCACAAGGGTTCTTGCCATGGGTAAGGAGGAGTTCTGATTTCTCCATCACACTCACCTCTGGGCAGTGTTTGGAGATAAGGTGTCGGTTCTGAAGCCTGAAAACTGAGGTAGGGAAGAGATGATGACCTAAGGCCATGGCGGGTTTTATGTGCTCAGTGTGCGGTCAGCTTTCTGGGTGTTGGTCAGGAGGTCCGGGCTCAGGTTGTGTTCAACAGTGCATTAGTGCCCTGGTTAGACTATATAATTTGGGTAAAGTCGAGTGCTGTGTAGGTTTACCCTCATTTAAGGTGCCTGGGCAGCTCATGAGGCAATAATTTTTTCTCTAGAGGGCAGGCAGAGTGCTGCATTGTGGGTACGGAATTGCCAAACTTGAGGGCTTCGGGGCCAGGAGAGTGAGGACGAAAGTCTGAGAAGACAAGCTAGACTTGGGTTTCAGGGCGAGGGCACGGCAGGTACCCCCTGCAGATCTGAACCAATATCTCATGCATCTGAAGTCAGGGCGAGGATCAGACGTTGGCTCAGGTTGGAGTTTCTGAGCATGACGTCGCTTCATGAAGGGAGTGAAATATCGAGGCCATTGAGGTTTTCCCACGTTGGGAGTTGTGGGATGCCCCCTTCAAGGATTCCTTCTGCGGGACAATTGAGACCTGTTGGACAGCTCCAGGACATCCCATATGGAATGACTCCAGAGCACCGTTCTCGGATGGATGCCTGGGAAGCACGCCTCGCATTCCAATTGTCTCCTAGCAACAAGACAGTTTAGATCTGATGGCTCTGCGGGAGCAACCGGGGTGGCTGAGTTGAAATGGACTTTCCTGAGGATGGGTCCTAATGTGTTTTTGTGTCCATGAGGGCCTTGGAATGGGGCGGTGGCTCCGGGACCCTGAAGTACTCTCCTAAGCTTTGGACATGGCTCCCATGCAGATGTTTCCTTGTGGAGACGAGATGAGTTCTGATGGGTGCCTCAGGAAAACCCCTATGCTCGTATTGGAATCAGGCTTTTGAGGACACATGCCTGTAACCCAAAGCAATGGATCCTATTATGGCCTAGGGTCCTGTCTGGTTCAATCTTCTTCTCTGGGGACATCCATCTATGGTATGAGTGGAGGTCGATTATCAGCTGTTGTCAGACAGCCCTTGATTGTTCCGGGCGACATAAACTATTGGGATGGCCTCAGGGACTTTGGAGGTTTCTCCTAATTTGTACGATTTTGGACCATGGAATGGGCAGAATTCCCATGGATTGCCAGGCACAGTGCTAATGTGTGGCTCCAGGGGCCCAGCCTGGAGAGTGTGTGGCCCAAGACTTTGAGGACAGAAGTCTGAAAACACAAACTCAGCTTAGGTTTGGGGACGTAGGTATGGCAGGCCCGATCGACAAACCATGAGAAGAACTCTTCAGGATATGAAGAAAGTGCGAGTCTGAGGCGCTTGCTCAGGGTTTTGTCTCTGGATTTTGTATCAGCGATGGCCGTGGAATGTCGGGGAGGCATCATGGGCCATGGACGAATCTTCCTCTCTGAAGATTTGGCCCGATACCGAATTGCTTTTCGTCAATCTGTGGGATGGGAGGACTCATTTCAGTTTTGTTACCTCAGGTGTCCAACCAAAAGAGGAATTCCAAAACAAAGCCGTGGGGAAGACTGAAGGGACAACCCGAACTATGGTTAAAAATTGGGGCCTAGGGGCATGGCAAGCCCAATATGCTATCTCTTCATCCAGCCACTGAGTGGCCTTACTTGAGGACTGGGCTCAGCCTGAGCGTCACAATGTGTGTTTGGGACTAATGTGGCCTGCGAGCATGGGCGGGGCCTCATGGGCCACACTGTTTTCAACTACACTGAACGTTGGACAGCAAGCCAACAACAAGGTTTTTTGCCTTGGGGAAGGAGTTCTGATTTCTGCATCACCTTCAACCCAGGGCAATGATTGGAGATAAGGTATAGGTTCTGAAACTTGAAAACCGAGGTTGGGAAGGGATGACGACATAAGGCCATGGCGGTTCGATGTGCTCAGTGTGCGGCCAGCTGTCTGGGAGGGTCCAAAGGGTCCAGGCTCAGGCTGTGTCAGAAAGGGCATTAGTGCCCTGGTGAGCCTATGTATTTGGGGTACAGCCAAGGTCGGTTCAGGTTGATCCTCATTTAGAATTACTGGTTAGCCTTAGAGGACAATGTTTTTCTTCTGCAGGGCCGGCAGAGTGCTGCATTGTAGTTCTGGATTGCCAAACGGGAGGGATTGTGGGCCAGTAGTCTGACGACCAAAGTCTGAGAACACAAGCTAGGCTTAGGTTTCTGGGTGAGGCCATGGCAGGCACAATCTACAGACCTGAATCGAGATCTCGTGCATCTGAAGTCAGGGCGAGGATCAGACGATCGCTCAGGCTGGAGTTTCTGTCCCTGATGGCCCCTTCATGAATGGGGCGGGGCATCACGAGGCCATGGGGGTTTTCCCACGATGGGAGTTGTGAGAAGCTCCAAACTGCAGAGAGTCTTCTGCAGGACAATTGAGACCTGTTGTTTGGCTCCAGTCCAATGATTCTGAGCAGCGTTCTAAGGATGGATGGCTGGGTAGACCACCTCGCATTCCAATTGTCTCCTAGCAACAAGAGAGGTTAGATCTCCTGGATCTGTGGGGAGCAACCGAGGGCGCTGAGTTGAAATGGACACCCCTGGGGATGGGTCCTAACGTGCTTTTGTGTCTATGGAGACCTTGGAATGAAGCGGTGGCACTGGGGCCATAAAGGGTTCTCCTAAACAGAGGCTTTGACACAGCTCCAACGTGCAAGGTTCCCATGTGTAGATGAGATGTTTTCTGATGGGTGAGTCAAGAAACAGCTATATGCTGCTTTTGAAATCCAGGCCTCTGAGGAGAGATGCCTGGAAACCAAAGCAATGGATCTGATTAGTGCCTAGGGTCCTGTTCTTTCCTTTTTACCTCTGGGGACATCTGTCTATGGGTCTGAGTGCAGGTAGGTGCTCAGTTGGGCTCAGATTGCCCCTGTTTTTCCTGGGAAGCCACCACTATTGAGATGGATCCGAGACTTTGGAGGTTTATCCTATTTGAAGGGTTGTGGCCATTGGAATGGGCACACACAATTCCCTTGGAGAGGGCAAGTACAGTCCTCAGGTTTGGCTCCAGGGGCCTGAGCCTGTAGGTTGTGTAGGCCAGGGCTGTTTGGACAGTTGTCTGAAAACACAAACTCGGCTTATGTTTCGGGTCATAGGTATGGCAGGACAGATCTACAGACCATGAGGAGAACTCTTCGGGATTTGAAAGAAGGGCGAGTGTGAGGCTCCTGCTCAAGTTTTTGTCTCTGGATATCGTGTCACTCATGGTCGTGGAATTTCTGGGTGACTTCATGGGAAATGGACGAGTCTTACTCTCTGGTGGTTTGGCCACGTCCAAAGAGTTTGGGGTCATTCTGTGGGCTGGAAGAAGTCCGTTTTTTTTTTGTTGTTGTTGTTTTTGTTTTCTTGTTTAACCTCAGGTGTCGCACCAAATGATGGATTCCAGAGTAGAGCCCTGGGGAGGGGCGACTGGACAATCAGAAATCTGGTTAAAAATTGGGGCTTAGGGACATGTCAAGCCCTTTATAACATCTAATGGTCCAACCACTGAGCAGACTTACTAGAGGACAGGACTCATGCTGAGGGTCACAATGCGTGTGTATGCCCTCGTCGCACTCAAGAATGGGCGGGGCCTCAGGGTGAATGCTGGTTTCTCCTACACTGAACGTTGGACAACGTGCCAACCACAAGGGTTCTTGCCATGGGTAAGGAGGAGTTCTGATTTCTGCATCACACTCACCCCTGGGCAGTGATTGGAGATAAGGTCTCGGTTCTGAAGCCTGAAAACCGAGGTAGGGAAGAGATGATGTCCTCCGGCCATGGCGGGTTTTATGTGCTCAGTGTGCGGTCAGCTTTCTGGGTGTTTGTCAGGAGGTCCGGGCTCAGGTTGTGTTCGACAGTGCATTAGTGCCCAGGTTAGACTATAATTTGGGTAAAGTCGAGTGCTGTGTAGGTTTACCCTCATTTAAAGTGCCTGGCCAGCTCATGAGGCAATAATTTTTTTTCTAGAGGTCAGGCAGAGTGCTGCATTGTGGGTCCGGAATTGCCAAACTGGAGGGTTTCGGGGCCAGGAGTGTAAGGACGGAAGTCTGAGAGGACATGCTAGACTTGGGTTTCAGGGCGAGGGCACGGCAGGTACCCCCTGCAGATCTGAACCAATATCTCATGCATCTGAAGTCAGGGCGAGGATCAGACGTTGGCTCAGGTTGGAGTTTCTGAGCATGACGGACGCTTCATGAAGGGAGCGGAATCTCGAGGCCATTGAGGTTTTCCCACGTTGGGAGTTGTGGGATGCCCCCTTCAAGGATTCCTTCTGCGGGACAATTGAGACCTGTTGGACAGCTCCAGGACATCCCATATGGAATGACTCCAGAGCACCGTTCGCGGATGGATGCCTGGGAAGCCCTCCTCGCATTCCAATTGTCTCCTAGCAACAAGACAGTTTAGATCTGATGGCTCTGCGGGAGCAACCGGGGTGGCTGGGTTGAAATGGACTTTCCTGAGGATGGGTCCTAATGTGTTTTTGTGTCCATGAGGGCCTTGGAATGGGGCGGTGGCACCGGGACCCTGAAGTACTCTCCTAAGCTTTGGACATGGCTCCCATGCAGATGTTTCCATGTGGAGACGAGATGAGTTCTGATGGGTGCCTCAGGAAAACCCCTATGCTCGTATTGGAATCAGGCTTTTGAGGACACATGCCTGTAACCCAAAGCAATGGATCCTATTATGGCCTAGGGTCCTGTCTGGTTCAATCTTCTTCTCTGGGGACATCCATCTATGGTATGAGTGGAGGTCGATTATCAGCTGTTGTCAGACAGCCCTTGATTGTTCCGGGCGACATAAACTATTGGGATGGCCTCAGGGACTTTGGAGGTTTCTCCTAATTTGTACGATTTTGGACCATGGAATGGGCAGAATTCCCATGGATTGGCAGGCACAGTCCTAATGTGTGGCTCCAGGGGCCCAGCCTGGAGGGTGTGTGGCCCAAGACTTTGAGGACAGAAGTCTGAAAACACAAACTCAGCTTAGGTTTGGGGACGTAGGTATGGCAGGCCCAATCTACAAACCATGAGAAGAACTCTTCAGGATATGAAGAAAGTGCGAGTCTGAGGCGCTTGCTCAGGGTTTTGTCTCTGGATTTTGTATCAGCGATGGCCGAGGAATGTCGGGGAGGCCTCATGGGCCATGGACGAATCTTCCTCTCTGAGGATTTGGCCCGATTCCCAAATGCTTTTCGTCAATCTGTGGGATGGGAGGACTCATTTCAATTTTGTTACCTCAGGTGTCCCACCAAAAGAGGAATTCCAAAGCCAAGCCGTGGGGAAGACTGAAGGGACAACCCGAACTATGGTTAAAAATTGGGGCCTAGGAGCATGGCAAGCCCAATATGCTATCTCTTCTTCCAGCCACTGAGTGGCCTTACTTGAGGACTGGGCTCAGCCTGAGCGTCACAATGTGTGTTTGTGACCAATGTGGCCCGCGAGCATGGGCGGGGCCTCATGGGCCACACTGGTTTCAACTACACTGAACGTTGGACAACATGCCAAACACAAGGTTTCTTGCCATGGGGAAGGAGTTCTGATTTCTCCATCACCATCAACCCAGGGCAGTGATTGGAGATAAGGTCTAGGTTCTGAAACCTGAAAAGCGAGGTTGGGAAGAGATGACGACCTAAGGCCATGGCGGCTCAATGGGCTCAGTGTGCGGCCAGCTGTCTGGGAGGGTCCAGGGGGTCCAGGCTCAGGCTGTGTCAGAAAGGGCATTAGTGCCCTGGTCAGCCTATGTATTTGGGGTACAGCCAAGGTCGGTGCAGGTTGATCCTCATTTGGGATTACTGGGTAGCCCCAGAGGACAAAGTTTTTATTCTGGAGGGCAGGCAGAGTGCTGCATTGTAGTTCTGGATTGCCAAACGGGAGGGATTGTGGGACAGTAGTCTGACGACAAAAGTCTGAGAACACAAGCTAGGCTTAGGTTTCTGGGTGAGGCCATGGCAGGCACAATCTACAGACCTGAATTGAGATCTCGTGCATCTGAAGCCAGGGCGAGGATCAGACGATCGCTCAGGTTGGAGATTATGTCCCTGATGGCCCCTTCATGAATGGGGGGGGGGATCACGAGGCCATGGGTGTTTTCCCACGATGGGAGTTGTGAGAAGCTCCAAACTGCAGAGAGTCTTCTGCAGGACAATTGAGACCTGTTGTTTGGCTCCAGTCCAATGATTCTGAGCAGCGTTCTAAGGATGGATGGCTGGGTAGCCCACCTCGCATTCCAATTGTCTCCTAGCAACAAGAGAGGTTAGATCTCCTGGATCTGTGGGGAGCAACCGAGGGCGCTGAGTTGAAATGGACACCCCTGGGGATGGGTCCTAACGTGCTTTTCTGTCTATGGAGACCTTGGAATGAAGCGGTGGCACTGGGGCCCTAAAGGGTTCTCGTAAACAGAGGCTTTGACACAGCTCCAACGTGCAAGGTTCCCATGTGTAGATGAGATGTTTTCTGGTGGGTGAGTCAAGAAACAGCTATATGCTGCTTTTGAAATCCAGGCCTCTGAGGAGAGATGCCTGGAAACCAAAGCAATGGATCTGATTAGTGCCTAGGGGCCTGTTCTTTCCTTTTTACCTCTGGGGACATCTGTCTATGGGTCTGAGTGCAGGTAGGTGCTCAGTTGGGCTCAGATTGCCCCTGTTTTTCCTGGGAAGCCACCACTATTGAGATGGATCAGGGACTTTGGAGGTTTATCCTATTAGAAGGGTTGTGGCCATTGGAATGGGCACACACAATTCCCTTGGAGAGGGCAAGTACAGTCCTCAGGTTTGGCTCCAGGGGCCTGAGCCTGTAGGTTGTGTAGGCCAGGGCTGTTTGGACAGTTGTCTGAAAACACAAACTCGGCTTATGTTTCGGGTCATAGGTATGGCAGGACTGATCTACAGACCATGAGGAGAACTCTTCGGGATTTGAAAGAAGGGCGAGTGTGAGGCTCCTGCTCAAGTTTTTGTCTCTGGATATCGTGTCACTCATGGTCGTGGAATTTCTGGGTGACTTCATGGGAAATGGACGAGTCTTACTCTCTGGTGGTTTGGCCCCGTCCAAAGAGTTTGGGGTCATTCTGTGGGCTGGAAGAAGTCCGTTTTTTTTTTTTTTGTTGTTGTTGATGTTGTTGTTGTTTTCTTGTTTAACCTCAGGTGTCCCACCAAATGATGGATTCCAGAGTAGAGCCCTGGGGAGCGGCGACTGGACAATCAGAAATCTGGTGAAAAATTGGGGCCTAGGGACATGTCAAGCCCATCATGACATCTAATGGTCCAGCCACTGAGCGGACTTACTCGAGGACAGGACTCATGCTGAGGGTCACAATGCGTGTGTATGCCCTCGTCGCACTCAAGAATGGGCGGGGCCTCAGGGTGAATGCTGGTTTCTCCTACACTGAACGTTGGACAACGTGCCAACCACAAGGGTTCTTGCCATTGGTAAGGAGGAGTTCTGATTTCTGCATCACACTCACCCCTGGGCAGTGATTGGAGATAAGGTCTCGATTCTGAAGCCTGAAAACTGAGGTAGGGAAGAGATGATGTCCTAAGGCCATGTCGGTTTTTATGTGCTCAGTGTGCGGTCAGCTTTCTGGGTGTTTGTCAGGAGGTCCGGGCTCAGGTTGTGTTCGACAGTGCATTAGTGCCCAGGTTAGACAATATAATTTGGGTAAAGTCGAGTGCTGTGTAGGTTTACCCTCATTTAAGGTGCCTGGGCAGCTCATGAGGCAATAATTTTTTTTCTAGAGGGCAGGCAGAGTGCTGCATTGTGGGTCCGGAATTGCCAAACTTGAGGGCTTCAGGGCCAGGAGTGTGAGGACGGAAGTCTGAGAGGACAAGCTAGACTTGGGTTTCAGGGCGAGGGCACGGCAGGTACTCCCTGCAGATCTGAACCAATATCTCATGCATCTGAAGTCAGGGCGAGAATCAGACGTTGGCTCAGGTTGGAGTTTCTGAGCATGACGTCGCTTCATGAAGGGAGCGGAATCTCGAGGCCATTGAGGTTTTCCCACGTTGGGAGTTGTGGGATGCCCCCTTCAAGGATTCCTTCTGCGGGACAATTGAGACCTGTTGGACAGCTCCAGGACATCCCATATGGAATGACTCCAGAGCACCGTTTTCGGATGGATGCCTGGGAAGCACGCCTCGCATTCCAATTGTCTCCTAGCAACAAGACAGTTTAGATCTGATGGCTCTGCGGGAGCAACCGGGGTGGCTGAGTTGAAATGGACTTTCCTGAGGATGGGTCCTAATGTGTTTTTGTGTCCATGAGGGCCTTGGAATGGGGCGGTGGCACCGGGACCCTGAAGTACTCTCCTAAGCTTTGGACATGGCTCCCATGCAGATGTTTCCTTGTGGAGACGAGATGAGTTCTGATGGGTGCCTCAGGAAAACCCCTATGCTCGTATTGGAATCAGGCTTTTGAGGACACATGCCTGTAACCCAAAGCAATGGATCCTATTATGGCCTAGGGTCCTGTCTGGTTCAATCTTCTTCTCTGGGGACATCCATCTATGGTATGAGTGGAGGTCGATTATCAGCTGTTGTCAGACAGCCCTTGATTGTTCCGGGCGACATAAACTATTGGGATGGCCTCAGGGACTTTGGAGGTTTCTCCTAATTTGTACGATTTTGGACCATGGAATGGGCAGAATTCCCATGGATTGCCAGGCACAGTGCTAATGTGTGGCTCCAGGGGCCCAGCCTGGAGAGTGTGTGGCCCAAGACTTTGAGGACAGAAGTCTGAAAACACAAACTCAGCTTAGGTTTGGGGACGTAGGTATGGCAGGCCCGCTCGACAAACCATGAGAAGAACTCTTCAGGATATGAAGAAAGTGCGAGTCTGAGGCGCTTGCTCAGGCTTTTTCTCTGGATTTTGTATCAGCGATGGCCGTGGAATGTCGGGGAGGCCTCATGGGCCATGGACGAATCTTCCTCTCTGAGGATTTGGCCCGATTCCCAAATGCTTTTCGTCAATCTGTGGGATGGGAGGACTCATTTCAATTTTGTTACCTCAGGTGTCCCACCAAAAGAGGAATTCCAAAGCCAAGCCGTGGGGAAGACTGAAGGGACAACCCGAACTATGGTTAAAAATTGGGGCCTAGGAGCATGGCAAGCCCAATATGCTATCTCTTCTTCCAGCCACTGAGTGGCCTTACTTGAGGACTGGGCTCAGCCTGAGCGTCACAATGTGTGTTTGTGACCAATGTGGCCCGCGAGCATGGGCGGGGCCTCATGGGCCACACTGGTTTCAACTACACTGAACGTTGGACAACATGCCAAACACAAGGTTCCTTGCCATGGGGAAGGAGTTCTGATTTCTGCATCACCTTCAACCCAGGGCAGTGATTGGAGATAAGGTCTAGGTTCTGAAACCTGAAAAACGAATTTGGGAAGAGATGACGACCTAAGGCCATGGCGGCTCAATGGGCTCAGTGTGCGGCCAGCTGTCTGGGAGGGTCCAGTAGGTCCAGGCTCAGGCTGTGTCAGAAAGGGCATTAGTGCCCTGGTCAGCCTATATATTTGGGGTACAGCCAAGGTCGGTTCAGGTTGATCCTCATTTGGGGTTACTGGGTAGCCCCAGAAAACAATGTTTTTCTTCTGGAGGGCCGGCAGAGTGCTGCATTGTAGTTCTGGATTGCCAAACGGGAGGGCTTGTGGGCCAGTAGTTTGACGACAAAAGTCTGAGAACACAAGCTAGGCTTAGGTTTCTGGGTGAGGCCATGGCAGGCACAATCTACAGACCTGAATCGAGATCTCGTGCATCTGAAGCCAGGGCGAGGATCAGACGATCGCTCAGGTTGGAGATTATGTCCCTGATGGCCCCTTCATGAATGGGGGGCGGGAACACGAGGCCATGGGTGCTTTCCCACGATGGGAGTTGTGAGAAGCTCCAAACTGCAGAGAGTCTTCTGCAGGACAATTGAGACCTGTTGTTTGGCTCCAGTCCAATGATTCTGAGCAGCGTTCTAAGGATGGATGGCTGGGTAGCCCACCTCGCATTCCAATTGTCTCCTAGCAACAAGAGAGGTTAGATCTCCTGGATCTGTGGGGAGCAACCGAGGGCGCTGAGTTGAAATGGACACCCCTGGGGATGGGTCCTAACGTACTTTTGTGACTATGGAGACCTTGGAATGAAGCGGTGGCACTGGGGCCATAAAGGGTTCTCCTAAACAGAGGCTTTGACACAGCTCCAACGTGCAAGGTTCCCATGTGTAGATGAGATGTTTTCTGATGGGTGAGTCAAGAAACAGCTATATGCTGCTTTTGAAATCCAGGCCTCTGAGGAGAGATGCCTGGAAACCAAAGCAATGGATCTGATTAGTGCCTAGGGGCCTGTTCTTTCCTTTTTACCTCTGGGGACATCTGTCTATGGGTCTGAGTGCAGGTAGGTGCTCAGTTGGGCTCAGATTGCCCCTGTTTTTCCTGGGAAGCCACCACTATTGAGATGGATCAGGGACTTTGGAGGTTTATCCTATTAGAAGGGTTGTGGCCATTGGAATGGGCACACACAATTCCCTTGGAGAGGGCAAGTACAGTCCTCAGGTTTGGCTCCAGGGGCCTGAGCCTGTAGGTTGTGTAGGCCAGGGCTGTTTGGACAGTTGTCTGAAAACACAAACTCGGCTTATGTTTCGGGTCATAGGTATGGCAGGACTGATCTACAGACCATGAGGAGAACTCTTCGGGATTTGAAAGAAGGGCGAGTGTGAGGCTCCTGCTCAAGTTTTTGTCTCTGGATATCGTGTCACTCATGGTCGTGGAATTTCTGGGTGACTTCATGGGAAATGGACGAGTCTTACTCTCTGGTGGTTTGGCCCCGTCCAAAGAGTTTGGGGTCATTCTGTGGGCTGGAAGAAGTCCGTTTTTTTTTTGTTGTTGTTGTTGATGTTGTTGTTTTTTTCTTGTTTAACCTCAGGTGTCCCACCAAATGATGGATTCCAGAGTAGAGCCCTGGGGAGCGGCGACTGGACAATCAGAAATCTGGTTAAAAATTGGGGCCTAGGGACATGTCAAGCCCATCATGACATCTAATGGTCCAGCCACTGAGCGGACTTACTCGAGGACAGGACTCATGCTGAGGTCACAATGCGTGTGTATGCCCTCGTCGCACTCAAGAATGGGCGGGGCCTCAGGGTGAATGCTGGTTTCTCCTACACTGAACGTTGGACAACGTGCCAACCACAAGGGTTCTTGCCATTGGTAAGGAGGAGTTCTGATTTCTGCATCACACTCACCCCTGGGCAGTGATTGGAGATAAGGTCTCGATTCTGAAGCCTGAAAACTGAGGTAGGGAAGAGATGATGTCCTAAGGCCATGTCGGTTTTTATGTGCTCAGTGTGCGGTCAGCTTTCTGGGTGTTTGTCAGGAGGTCCGGGCTCAGGTTGTGTTCGACAGTGCATTAGTGCCCAGGTTAGACAATATAATTTGGGTAAAGTCGAGTGCTGTGTAGGTTTACCCTCATTTAAGGTGCCTGGGCAGCTCATGAGGCAATAATTTTTTTTCTAGAGGGCAGGCAGAGTGCTGCATTGTGGGTCCGGAATTGCCAAACTTGAGGGCTTCAGGGCCAGGAGTGTGAGGACGGAAGTCTGAGAGGACAAGCTAGACTTGGGTTTCAGGGCGAGGGCACGGCAGGTACTCCCTGCAGATCTGAACCAATATCTCATGCATCTGAAGTCAGGGCGAGAATCAGACGTTGGCTCAGGTTGGAGTTTCTGAGCATGACGGCCGCTTCATGAAGGGAGCGGAATCTCGAGGCCATTGAGGTTTTCCCACGTTGGGAGTTGTGGGATGCCCCCTTCAAGGATTCCTTCTGCGGGACAATTGAGACCTGTTGGACAGCTCCAGGACATCCCATATGGAATGACTCCAGAGCACCGTTTTCGGATGGATGCCTGGGAAGCCCGCCTCGCATTCCAATTGTCTCCTAGCAACAAGACAGTTTAGATCTGATGGCTCTGCGGGAGCAACCGGGGTGGCTGAGTTGAAATGGACTTTCCTGAGGATGGGTCCTAATGTGTTTTTGTGTCCATGAGGGCCTTGGAATGGGGCGGTGGCACCGGGACCCTGAAGTACTCTCCTAAGCTTTGGACATGGCTCCCATGCACAGGTTTACTTGTGGAGACGAGATGAGTTCTGATGGGTGCCTCAGGAAAACCCCTATGCTCGTATTGGAATCAGGCTTTTGAGGACACATGCCTGTAACCCAAAGCAATGGATCCTATTATGGCCTAGGGTCTTGTCTGGTTCAATCTTCTTCTCTGGGGACATCCATCTATGGTATGAGTGGAGGTCGATTATCAGCTAGTGTCAGACAGACCTTGTTTGTTCCGGGCGACCTATACTATTGAGATGGCCTAAGGGACTTTGGAGGTTTCTCCTAATTTGTACGATTTTGGACCATGGAATGGGCAGAATTCCCATGGATTGCCAGGAACAGTCCTAATGTGTGGCTCCAGGGGCCCAGCCTGGAGAGTGTGTGGCCCAAGACTTTGAGGACAGAAGTCTGAAAACACAAACTCAGCTTAGGTTTGGGGACGTAGGTATGGCAGGCCCGATCGACAAACCATGAGAAGAACTCTTCAGGATATGAAGAAAGTGCGAGTCTGAGGCGCTTGCTCAGGCTTTTTCTCTGGATTTTGTATCAGCGATGGCCGTGGAATGTCGGGGAGGCCTCATGGGCCATGGACGAATCTTCCTCTCTGAGGATTTGGCCCGATTCCCAAATGCTTTTCGTCAATCTGTGGGATGGGAGGACTCATTTCAATTTTGTTACCTCAGGTGTCCCACCAAAAGAGGAATTCCAAAGCCAAGCCGTGGGGAAGACTGAAGGGACAACCCGAACTATGGTTAAAAATTGGGGCCTAGGAGCATGGCAAGCCCAATATGCTATCTCTTCTTCCAGCCACTGAGTGGCCTTACTTGAGGACTGGGCTCAGCCTGAGCGTCACAATGTGTGTTTGTGACCAATGTGGTCCGCGAACATGGGCGGGGCCTCATGGGCCACACTGGTTTCAACTACACTGAACGTTGGACAACATGCCAAACACAAGGTTCCTTGCCATGGGGAAGGAGTTCTGATTTCTGCATCACCTTCAACCCAGGGCAGTGATTGGAGATAAGGTCTAGGTTCTGAAACCTGAAAAACGAATTTGGGAAGAGATGACGACCTAAGGCCATGGCGGCTCAATGGGCTCAGTGTGCGGCCAGCTGTCTGGGAGGGTCCAGTAGGTCCAGGCTCAGGCTGTGTCAGAAAGGGCATTAGTGCCCTGGTCAGCCTATATATTTGGGGTACAGCCAAGGTCGGTTCAGGTTGATCCTCATTTGGGGTTACTGGGTAGCCCCAGAAAACAATGTTTTTCTTCTGGAGGGCCGGCAGAGTGCTGCATTGTAGTTCTGGATTGCCAAACGGGAGGGCTTGTGGGCCAGTAGTCTGACGACAAAAGTCTGAGAACACAAGCTAGGCTTAGGTTTCTGGGTGAGGCCATGGCAGGCACAATCTACAGACCTGAATCGAGATCTCGTGCATCTGAAGCCAGGGCGAGGATCAGACGATCGCTCAGGTTGGAGTTTATGTCCCTGATGGCCCCTTCATGAATTGGGGGGGGGGCATCACGAGGCCATGGGTGTTTTCCCACGATGGGAGTTGTGAGAAGCTCCAAACTGCAGAGAGTCTTCTGCAGGACAATTGAGACCTGTTGTTTGGCTCCAAGCCAATGATTCTGAGCAGGGTTCTAAGGATGGTTGGCTGGGTAGCCCAACTCGCATTCCAATTGTCTCCTAGCAACAAGACAGGTTAGATCTCCTGGATATGTGGGGAGCAACCGAGGACGCTGAGTTGAAATGGACACCCCTGGGGATGGGTCCTAACGTGCTTTTGTGTCTATGGAGACCTTGGAATGAAGCGGTGGCACTGGGGCCATAAAGGGTTCTCCTAAACAGAGGCTTTGACACAGCTCCAACGTGCAAGGTTCCCATGTGTAGATGAGATGTTTTCTGATGGGTGAGTCAAGAAACAGCTATATGCTGCTTTTGAAATCCAGGCCTCTGAGGAGAGATGCCTGGAAACCAAAGCAATGGATCTGATTAGTGCCTAGGGGCCTGTTCTTTCCTTTTTACCTCTGGGGACATCTGTCTATGGGTCTGAGTGCAGGTAGGTGCTCAGTTGGGCTCAGATTGCCCCTGTTTTTCCTGGAAAGCCACCACTATTGAGATGGATCAGGGATTTTGGAGCTTTATCCTATTAGAAGGGTTGTGGCCATTGGAATGGGCACACACAATTCCCTTGGAGAGGGCAAGTACAGTCCTCAGGTTTGGCTCCAGGAGCCTGAGCCTGTAGGTTGTGTAGGCCAGTGCTGTTTGGACAGTTGTCTGAAAACACAAACTCGGCTTATGTTTCGGGTCATAGGTATGGCAGGACTGATCTACAGACCATGAGGAGAACTCTTCGGGATTTGAAAGAAGGGCGAGTGTGAGGCTCCTGCTCAAGTTTTTGTCTCTGGATATCGTGTCACTCATGGAATTTCTGGGTGACTTCATGGGAAATGGACGAGTCTTACTCTCTGGTGGTTTGGCCCCGTCCAAAGAGTTTGGGGTCATTCTGTGGGCTGGAAGAAGTCCGTTTTTTTTTT
This sequence comes from Mustela nivalis, assembly GCF_964662115.1. NCBI lineage: Eukaryota > Metazoa > Chordata > Mammalia > Carnivora > Mustelidae > Mustela > Mustela nivalis. Next base: position 2,050,729 of record NW_028136522.1, read on the forward strand.
TTTGTTGATGTTGTTGTTTTTTTCTTGTTTAACCTCAGGTGTCCAACCAAATGATGGATTCCATAGTAGAGCCCTGGGGAGGGGTGACTGAACAATCAGAAATCTGGTTAAAATTTGGGGCCTAGGGACATGTCAAGCCCATTATGACATCTAATGGTCCAGCTGCTGAGCGGACTTACTTGAGGACAGGACTCATGCTGAGGGTCACAATGCGTGTGTATGCCCTCGTAACACTCAAGAATCGGCGGGGCCTCAGGGTGAATGCTGGTTTCTCCTACACTGAACGTTGGACAACGTGCCAACCACAAGGGTTCTTGCCATGGGTAAGGAGGAGTTCTGATTTCTGCATCACACTCACCCCTGGGCAGTGATTGGAGATAAGGTCTCGGTTCTGAAGCCTGAAAACTGAGGTAGGGAAGAGATGATGTCCTACTGCCATGGCGGGTTTTATGTGCTCAGTGTGCGGTGGGCTTTCTGGGTGTTGGTCAGGAGGTACGGGCTCAGGTTGTGTTCGAAAGTGCATTAGTGCCCAGGTTAGACTATATAATTTGGGTAAAGTCGAGTGCTGTGTAGGTTTACCCTCATTTAAGGTGCCTTGGCAGCTGATGAGGCAATAATTTTTTCTCTAGAGGTCATATAGAGTGCTGCATTGTGGGTCCGGAATTGCCAAAATTGAGGGCTTCGGGGCCAGGAGTGTGAGGACGGAAGTCTGAGAGGACAAGCTAGACTTGGGTTTCAGGGCGAGGGCACGGCAGGTACCCCCTGCAGATCTGAACCAATATCTCATGCATCTGAAGTCAGGGCGAAGATCAGACGTTGGCTCAGGTTGGAGTTTCTGAGCATGACGGCCGCTTCATGAAGGGAGCGGAATCTCGAGGCCATTGAGGTTTTCCCACGTTGGGAGTTGTGGGATGCCCCCTTCAAGGATTCCTTCTGCGGGACAATTGTGACCTGTTGGACAGCTCCAGGACATCCCATATGGAATGACTCCAGAGCACCGTTCGCGGATGGATGCCTCGGAAGCCCGCCTCGCATTGCAATTGTCTCCTAGCAACAAGACAGTTTCTATCTGATGGCTCTGCGGGAGCAACCGAGGTGGCTGAGTTGAAATGGACTTTCCTGAGGATGGGTCCTAATGTGTTTTTGTGTCCATGAGGGCCTTGGAATGGGGCGGTGGCACCGGGACCCTGAAGTACTCTCCTAAGCTTTGGACATGGCTCCCATGCACAGGTTTCCTTGTGGAGACGAGATGAGTTCTGATGGGTGCCTCAGGAAAACCCCTATGCTCGTATTGGAATCAGGCTTTTGAGGACACATGCCTGTAACCCAAAGCAATGGATCCTATTATGGCCTAGGGTCCTGTCTGGTTCAATCTTCTTCTTGGGGACATCCATCTATGGTATGAGTGGAGGTCGATTATCAGCTGGTGTCAGACAGCCCTTGTTTGTTCCGGGCGACCTACACTATTGGGATGGCCTCAGGGACTTTGGAGGTTTCTCCTAATTTGTACGATTTTGGACCATGGAATGGGCAGAATTCCTATGGATTGGCAGGCACAGTCCTAATGTGTGGCTCCAGGGGCCCAGCCTGGAGAGTGTGTGGCCCAAGACTTTGAGGACAGAAGTCTGAAAACACAAACTCAGCTTAGGTTTGGGGACGTAGGTATGGCAGGCCCGATCTACAAACCATGAGAAGAACTCTTCAGGATATGAAGAAAGTGCGAGTCTGAGGCGCTTGCTCAGGGTTTTGTCTCTGGATTTTGTATCAGTGATGGCCGTGGAATGTCGGGGAGGCCTCATGGGCCATGGACGAATCTTCCTCTCTGAGGATTTGGCCCGATTCCCAATTGCTTTTCGTCAATCTGTGGGATGGGAGGACTCATTTCAGTTTTGTTACCTCAGGTGTTCCACCAAAAGAGGAATTCCAAAGCCAAGCCGTGGAGAAGACTGAAGGGACAACCCGAACTATGGTTAAAAATTGGGGCCTAGGGGCATGGCAAGCCCAATATGCTATCTCTTCATCCAGCTACTGAGTGGCCTTAATTGAGGACTGGGCTCAGCCTGAGCGTCACAATGTGTGTTTGTGACCAATATGGCCCGCGAGCATGGGCGGGGCCTCATGGGCCACACTGGTTTCAACTACACTGAACTTTGGACAACATGCCAACCACAAGGTTTCTTGCCATGGGGAAGGAGTTCTGATTTCTGCATCACCTTCAACCCTGGGCAGTGATTGGGAGATAATGTCTAGGTTCTGAAACCTGAAAACCGAGTTTGGGAAGAGATGACGACCTATGGCCATGGCGTCTCGATGTGCTCAGTGTGCGGCCAGCTGTCTGGGAGGGTCCAGGGGGTCCAGTCTCAGGCTGTGTCACAAAGGGCATTAGTGCCCTGGTCAGTCTATGTATTTGGGGTACAGCCAAGTTCGGTACAGGTTGATCCTCATTTGGGGTTACTGGGTAGCCCCAGAGGACAATGTTTTTCTTCTGGAGGGCCGGAGGAGTGCTGCATTGTAGTTCTGGATTGCCAAACGGGAGGGCTTGTGGGCCAGTAGTCTGACGATAAAAGTCTGAGAACACAAGCTAGGCTTAGGTTTCTGGGTGAGGCCATGGCAGGCACAATCAACAGACCTGAATCGAGATCTCGTTCATCTGAAGTCAGGGCAAGGATCAGACGATCGCTCAGGTTGGACTTTCTGTCCCTCATGGCCCCTTCATGAATGGGGGGGGGCATCACGAGGCCATGGGTGTTTTCCCACGATGGGAGTTGTGAGAAGCTCCAAACTGCAGAGAGTCTTCTGCAGGACAATTGAGACCTGTTGTTTGGTTCCAGGCCAATGATTCTGAGCAGGGTTCTAAAGATGGATGGCTGGGTAGCCCACCTCGCATTCCAATTGTCTCCTAGCAACAAGACAGGTTAGATCTCCTGGATCTGTAGGGAACAACCGAGGACGCTGAGTTGAAATGGACACCCCTGGGGATGGGTCCTAACGTGCTTTTGTGTCTATGGAGACCTTGGAATGAAGCGGTGGCACTGGGGCCCTAAAGGGTTCTCCTAAACAGAGGCTTACACAGCTCCAACGTGCAAGTTTCCCATGTGTAGATGAGATGTTTTCTGATGGGTGAGTCAAGAAACAGCTATATGCTGCTTTTGAAATCCAGGCCTCTGAGGAGAGATGCCTGTAAACCAAAGCAATGGATCTGATTAGTGCCTAGGGGCCTGTTCTTTCCTTTTTACCTCTGGGGACATCTGTCTATGGGTCTGAGTGCAGGTAGGTGCTCAGTTGGGCTCAGATTGCCCCTGTTTTTCCTGGGAAGCCACCACTATTGAGATGGATCAGGGACTTTGGAGTTTTATCCTATTAGAAGGCTTGTGGCCATTGGAATGGGCACACACAATTCCCTTGGAGAGGGCAAGTACAGTCCTCTTGCTTTGGTTTCCAGGTGTCACTCCTCAGAGGCCTGGGTTTGAAGACCAGCATCTGGGTCTTTCCTGAGACACCAAACAGAACAACTATCGTCTCCACATGGGAAGCTTCATTGTTGGAGCTGTGTCAAACCCTTCGGTTTGGAGAAACCTGCAGAGTCCCTGAGCCACCGCCACATTCCAAGGTCTCCATGGCCACCAACCCACAGTATGACTCATCCTCAGGAGAGTCCATTTCAACTCAGCCCTCTGAGAAACCCGCCCAAGAGCCTGCAGATTGAGCCTGCCTTGCCCCAAGCAGCCAGTGGGAATGTGAGGTGGCATTTGCAGACATTCATGCTTAGACCCCTTCTCTCGAGTCTTTCTGTAGGGGTCATCCTAGAACCATCTCATAGTACTCGACTGTCCTACAGAGGAAACCTTGATGTTTGGGGCAGCTCATAACTCCCAGTGTTGGGAAACCTCCCTGGCCTCATGACGCCCCCACCCCCTTCAGGAAGGGGCCATAATGGACACAAACTCCAACCTGAGGCAACGTCTGATACTCGCCCTGACCTCAGATGCAGGAGATCTTGATTCAGTCTCTGCAGAGTGGGCCTGCCATGCCCTCGGCCCCAAACCTAACGCTAGCTTGTGTTTTCAGACTTCCCTCTTCACACTCCTGGCAAACAAGCCCTCCAGACTGGGAATTCCAGAACCACAACACAGTTTTCTGCCTGCCCACCAGAAGAAAAACGTTGCCCTATGGGGCTCTCCAGAAACCACAAATGAGAACCAACCTGCTCTGGCCTCGACCGCACCCTAACTGGAAAGGCTACCCTGGTCAGTAATGCTCTGTCTGACACAGCCTGACGTCCCGACAGACAAGGAAACAGCTGGCTGCACAATAAGCACATCAGACAGGCCATGGCCTTATGCCGTCATCTCTTCCCAACCTGGGTTTTCAGACATCTGACCCTAGATATTATATCAAATCCTGGCAAACGTGGGTAACTGAAGCACAAATCAGATCTTCTCCTTCCCCATGGCTGGAAAGCTTGCTGTTGGCATGGAGTCATACCTTCAGTGTAGGAGAAACCTTCATGGCCCCTGAGGCCAAGCTTAAACTTGAGTGCTCCTTGGGTACAAACTCGCATTGGGACCATCAGCATGGGCCCCATGTCGAAGTAAGGTCTCTCAGGGCCTGGACCAAGAGCCCGCATATGGGGCTTGCCAAGCCCCTATGATCCCAATCTTCACAAGAGCTCGAGTATTCCATTTGCTCGAACCCAGGACTGTGATCTGGAGTCCCTCTCCTGGAAGAACACCTGAGCCAGACAGCAGGACTCCACCCTTCCCACAAAATGTCCCCAAAATCTTAAGAGCTGGACCAACTCCTCAGAGAGGGAGACTCTTCCATAGCCCCTGAGGTCACCCCTACATTCCACGGCTATGGGTGACAAAACATCCAAAGACAAAAGCTTGCGTGACTGCCTCCCATTTGCCCTTCTTTCATAAGCTGAGGATCTCCTCTCACGGTCTGTGGGTCCATCCTGCCATGCTCTCGGCTCCACACCCAAGCCGAGTTTGTGTTTTCAGACTTCTGTGCCCACAGCCCGGACCCACACACCCTCCAGGCTAGGGCCTATGGAGACACACTGAAGGACTGTGCCAGTCCTCTCCAAGAAATCTGTACCCAATCCATTGGCCACAACCCTAGAGATTAGGAGAATCCAATAAGGTCTCCAAGGCCATGCCTCGGCCATGGACTAAGAGGGGCACTCTGACACCAGCTGAGCAACTATCTCCACTTAGGTACTCAGACAGTGTCCCCAGAGACAGAAGATTGAAACGGACAGGCATCTAGGCTCTAATCTGAACCCTAGCTTTGGTTTCCAGGTGTCTCTACTCAGAGAACTGGTTTGAAGACCAGTATCTGGGGCTTTTCTGAGGCACCAAAGAGAACCTGTCTCATCTCCACATAGGGATCTCTTTTTAATTGGAGCAATATTACACCCTTCGGTTAGGCGAATACTTCATGGCCCCTGAGCTGCCAACATATTCCAAGGTCTCCATGCACACAAACCCACATTATGACCCATCCGCAGGAGAGTCCATTTCAATTCAGCCCCCTAGTTAGCTCGCCCCAGAGCCAGTAGTTCAAACATGTCTTGTCACAAAGAGCCAATGGGAATGTGAGGTATGCTGTACAGGCATCCATCCTTCGAATCCTGCTCTCCAGTCTTTCCGTATGGGACATCCTGGAGCCATTCAACAGGACTCGACTGTCCAGCAGATGGAAAGCTTGTGGTATGGGTCAACGCACAAACTAGAGTTTGTGCTGGTGTCTAAGGTGCTGTGCAGGATTCTCCAATCTTGAGGGTTTGGCACAGGTCGAAGGGCATGGTTTCCTACTGGGGACAGGAGATATTCTATTGTGTGGCTCAGGGACCACATGTTGTATCCTAAGTTGGTATTTCAGAACAGGACCCTGAGGACAGATGCCTGAAAACCTAATCTAGTGTTCCAATGACGTCCTAAGAGCATGTCAGGTACAATCTTCTGACCCAGGAACATTGAAATGGCTGTCTGCTTGGATGTAGGTGATCAGGGCGTTTCAGACTGGCATTTGTGTCCAGTGCTGCCGACAATATTGGGTCGGGCTCAGGGCTCTTGCGTGTTTCTCCTAAACTGGAAGGTTTGGGCAGGTTTGACGGGCACAGTTTCCTTGTGTTGTGGATCCAGAGACCCTGTCCTGGAGGGCATATGAGCCATGGTTTGGGAGAGAATTCTGCAAACACAAATGTGGGGTATGGTTAGTGGAAAGGTGATCACAGGCCCAATGAGTAGACCTGGAGTGCAGCTTGTCAGGAGTAATTAGGGTGACTGGAAGGCAGTAGCACAGGCTTTTCTCTCTATATTGTGTGTCCAGGATGGCCTTGGAATGCAGGTATAGTCTCATGGGTCCATGGGAAACTTTTCCTCTCTATGGATTTGTGCAGCTCATAGTTTGGTGGCTTTTTTGGGGAAGGGAAGAGTGTTGTTTTCCATCGTATGGGTGCCCCAAAACAGGGATTCCAGATACAGGCTCTTTTTCTGGGCATCTGGGACTTCCCACCAAGGGTTAGGATTTGCACCTAGGGGTGTATGAGGCCTGCAATGCGGGATCATGATGGTGCAACTGAGAGGGATTGTTTGAAAGCTTGCTCAGGCTGAGTCTCACAATGCCTGTTTGCTCCCATGGCGGCCTTCAGGAGTGGGAGTTGTCTCATTGGTCATATATCTGGCTCCCTCTTAGAGAGTTGGACACCCAACCCAACAGCCAAATGTCCTGCCATGAGGAAGGATGAGTTCTCTTCTGTCAGGTTCCTCTGTGCTTCAGGTTGCCCCATTGGCAGGGTTTCCAGCAAGGTCTCGAGATAGGTGCCTGAATACCAAGGATGGGTGGAGATGACGTACTTGGGCCATAGCAATCCCAAATGCTAGATATGAGGCCTAAAACTCGGTTGGGGCTCTGTCAGACACAGCGCTAGTGGCCATGGCAGCCTTTATATCAGAGTAGATTCGAGGGCGGAGCAGATTGATCCTCATGTGGAGTTTCTTGGGAAGATTCCGAGGCATTTGTTCATTCAATAGGGAAGGCAGAATGCTGTGTTGTGGCTCCAGGTTTCCCAATCACGAGAGCTTGGGAACCAGTCAGTTTTGGGTGGAATTGTAAACAAAAGCTATGGTTCAATTCAGTGCCAAGCAGAAGGCAGTTCCAATTTGTAGCAGTTTACTCGAGACATCCAGCACTGGAATAAGGGTGGATGTCAGATGCTTGCTCACACTAGAGTTTTTGTCTATGATGACCGACAAGTGGAGGGGTGGTATAAAGAGGCCATGGAGGAGTTCACATGCTGAGGCCTGTGAACTGCTGCAAAAAGTAACATTTCTTTGTACAGTGTAGGTGAAGTCTGGTTTGTTTACTCTAGGTTTCCCCATGTGGAAAGTTTGTGAAGAAGAGCTCTCCGGCATGGATGCCAGGAAAGCACACCTCCATTGACAATTGCAGCTGAGGAACATGGCAGATTCGTTCTGGTGGCTCTGGGACAAAGTGCCAAGGCCTTGAGTTGACATGGGGTCTCTTGCAGATGGGTCACAATGCTTGTTTGTTACCAGGGAGAACTTAGAATGTGCTGGTTGCTAAGGTGCCATGCAGGATTCTCCTACCCTGAGGGTTTGGCACAGGTCGAAGAGCATGGTATTCTTCTGGGGACAGGGGATGTTCTGTCGTGTGGCTCAGAGACCACATGATGTGTCATAGATTGGTATTTCAGAACAGGCCCCTGAGGACAGATGCCTAAAAACCTAATGGGGTTCCATTGAGAGCCTAGGGGCATTTTAGGTTCAATCGTCTATCTCACGATCATTGACTTGGCTATTTCCCTGGATGTAGGTGATAAGGGTGTTTCAGACTGCGCATTTCCATCCCGAGTGGCCGGCAATATTGGTGTGGGCTCAGGGGCCACACAGGTTTCTCCTAATCTGGAAGGTTTGGGCAAATCTGATATGCACAGTGTCCTTGGGGTTGGCAGCCAGAGTTCTGTGGTGTGGCTCCAGAGATAACATTCTGGTGGGCATGTGAGCCATGGTTTTGGGAGAGAAGTCTGCAAACACAAATACAAATTAGGGTGAGTGGCGAGGTGATCACAGGCCCAATGCGTAGACCTGGAGGGAAGCTCCTCATGAACTATAATTAGGGAGACTGGAAGGCAGTAGCACAGGATTTTCTCTTTGGATTGTGTGTCCAGCATGGCCTTGGAATGCAGATGTGGTCTCATGGGTCCATGGGAGTCTTTTCCTCTCTATGGATCCTGGTGGCTCTCCATAGTTTGGTGGCTTTTTCGGGGAAGGGGAGAGTGATGTTTTCCACCTTATGGGTGCCCCAAAACAGGGATTCCAGAGACGGGCTCTGGTTCATGGCATCTGGGACATCACAACATGTGCTAGGATTTGGGCTTAGGGGCATATTAGGCCTGCAATGCGGGTTCATGGTGGTGCAACAGAGAAGGATTGTTTGAAAGCATGCTCAGGCTGAGGGTCACAAGGCCTGTTTGCCTCCAGGGCATCCCTGAGGAGTTTGTGTGGTCTCACTGGACTTGTAAATGACTCCCCCTTTCAGGGTTGAACACCCATCCTAACAGCCAAGTTTCCTGATATGAAGAAGGAGGATTTCTCTATTGTGCTTCAGGATGCCCCATTGTCAGGGATTCCAGCAAGGGTCTGGGGACAGGTGCCTGAATACCAAGGATGGGTAGAGATGAAATACTTGAGCCATGGCAATCCCAAATGCTAGATGTGGGGCTCAAACTCTGGTGACTGACACTAGGTCTGGGCTCAGGCTGTGTCAGACACAGCACTAGTGGCCAGGGCAACCTATAAATCAGGGTCCCTCCGATATAGGGCCGAGCAGATTGATCCTCATGTGGGGTTTCTGGCCAGACTCACCAGGCACTTGTTTCTATCGGGAAGGCAGAATGCTGTGTTGTGTCTCCATAATTCGCTATCAAGAAGGCTTGGGGACCAGTCGGGTGAGGAAGGAATTGTAAACACAAGCTACAGTTCAATTCACTGCCAAGCGGAAGGCAGTTCCTGTGTCCAGCAGCTTTTTCGAGATATCCAGCACCTTAGTAATGGAGGACGTCGGATATTTGCTCACACTGGAGTTTGTGTCTATGATGACTGACAAATGGAGGGGTGGCGTCAAGAAGCCATGGAGGGATTTTCACGTTGAGACTCATGAGCTGCTCCAAATAGCAAGGTTTCGTTCTACTGAACAGGTGGAGTGTGGTTTATTTGCTCCAGGGTCCCCCATGTGGAAAGTTTGGGTAGCAGAGCTCTACCGCATGGATGCCTGGAATGTTCAACTTCATTGACCATTGCAACTGAAGAACATGGCAGCTTTATTCTGGTGTCTCTGTAGCAAAGTACCAAGTCCTTGATTTGACATGGAATCTCTTGCAGATGGGCCACACAGCTGGTTTGTTACCAGGTAGATCTTAGAATGTGCTGGTGGCTTAGTAGTTGTGCAGGAATCTACTACTCTGGGATTTTGCACAGATTGTAGGGCACGGTTTCCTTCTGGGGACAGGAGATGTTCTGTTGTGTGGCCCAGGCACCACATGTTGTATCATAAGTTCGCATTCTAGAACAGGCCTCTGAGGACACATGTCTGAAAACCGAATCAATGGTTCCAATGACGTCCTAGGGGCATGTTAGGTTCATTATTCTGACTCAGGACCATTGACTTGGCTGTGTTCCTGGATGTAGGGGATCAGGGTATTTCAGACTGTGCATTTGTGTTCAGAGCGGCCGCCGAAATTGAGGTAGGCCCAGAGGCCTTGTAGGTTTCTCCTAATCTAGACAGTTTGGGCAACTGTGATGGGAACAGTTTCCTTGTGGATGGCAGGGACAGTCCTGCAGTGTGGATCCAGAGACCCCATCCTGGAGGGCATGTGTGCCATGGTTTTGGTAGATAAGTCTGCAAACACAAATTCGAATTAGGGTGAGTGGCGAGGTGATCAGAGGCCCAATGCATATACCTTGAGAGCAGCTCATCTGGAACTGTAATTAGGGTGAATGGAAGGCAGTAGCACAGGCTTTTCTCTCCGGATTGTGTGTCCAGGATGGCCTCGGAATGCAGGTGTGTTCTCATGGGTCCATGGGAGACATTGCCTCTCTATGGATCCTGGTGGCTCCTCATAATTTGGTGACATTTTTGGGGAAGGGATGAGTGCTGTTTTCCATCTGAAGGGTGCACCAAAACAAAAATTCCAGAGATGGTCTCTGGGTCTGGGCACCTCGAAAATCCCACCAAGTTTTATGATTTGAACCTACAGGCATACCAGGCCTGAAATGAGGGATCATTGTGGTGAATCTGAGAGGGATTTTTTGAAAGCATGCTCAGGGTGAGGGTCACAATGCCTGTTTGTGCCAAGGGTAGTCCTCAGGAGTGTGTGTGGTGTCATTGATGTTGTAACTGGCTCCCCCTTTGAGGGTAGAACACCCATCCCAAAAGCCAGGTTTATTGCCATGGGGAAAGAAGAGTTCTCTATTGTGCTTCAAGTTCCCTAATTGGCAGGGATCCCTGCCAAGGTCTGGGGACAGGTGCCTGAATATCAAGGATGGGTAGAGATGACATACTTGGGCCATGGCAATCCCAAATGCTAGATATGGGGCCTGCTCTCTAGTGGCTGAAACTCAGTCGAGCTCAGGCTCTGTCAGACACGGCACTAGTGGCCATGGCAGCCTATAAATCGGTGTTGACTCGAAGGCTGACCGGATTGATCCTCATGTGGGTTTTCAGGGCAGACTCACCAGGCATTTCTTCATTCGATGGGGAAGGCAGAATGCTGCGTTGCGGCTCCAGATTTCCCTATCAAGAGGGCTTAGGGACCAGTCAGGTGAGGATGGAATTGTAAACACAAGCTATGGTTCAATTCAGTGCCAAGTGGAAGGCAGTTCCAATGTGCAGTGGTTTATTCAAGACATCCAGCACCGGGATAAGGGTGCATGTCAGATGTTTGCTTAGACTGGAGTTTGTGTCTATGATGACCGACCAACGGAGTGGTGGCATCAAGAGGCCATGGAGCAGTTTACACGCTGAGGCCTGTGAGTTGATCCAAACATAAGGTTTCCTTCTACTGGACAGGGGAGGTCTGGTTTGTTTACACCAGGTTCCCCCATGTGCAAAGTTTGGGTAGCATAGTACTCGCACGTGGATACTGGAAAGCACACCTACATTGACCATTGCACCTAAGGAACATGGCATGTTCTTTCTGGTTGCTCTAGGGCAAAGTACCAAGGCCTGGTTTCTAATGAAGTTGGGTCACAATGCAGTTTTGTTACCACGGAAATCTTACTATGTGCTGGTGGCTAAGGGGCCATGTATGATTAGTCTATCCTGATGGTTTGACACCGGTCGAAGAACACGGTTTTTTTCTGGGTATCGGAGATGTTCTGTTGTGGGGCTCACGGACCAAATGTTGTATCATAAGTTGGTATTCCAGAACAGGCCTCTGAGGACAGATGCCTAAAAACTTCATCTAGGGTTCCAATGAAGTCCAAGAGGAATTTCAGGTTCAATCATCAGACTCAGGACCATTGACTTCGGTGTCTGCCTATATGTAGGCAATCAGGGTGTTTCTGACTGTGCCTTTGTGTACAGAGTGGCCTCCAATATTGGGGTGGGCTCTGGGGCCTTGCAGGTTTCTCCTAATCTTGAAGGTTTAGGCAAATTTGTGGGCACGGTTTCCTTGGGGGTGGCAGGCACAGTCCTGTGGTGTGGCTCCAGAGACTCCATCGTGGAGTGCATGTAAGCCATGGTTTTGGGAGAGAAGTCTGCAATCACAAACTCGGATTAGGTTGAGTTGCGAGGTGATCGTAAGCCCAATGCATAGACCTGGAGGGCAGATCGTCAGGAACTGTAATTCACGTACCTCGAAGGCACTAGCACTGGCTTTTGTATCTGGATTGTGTGTCCATGATAGCCTTGGAATGCAGGTGTGTTCTAATGTTTCCATGAGAGTATTTTCCTCTCTACGGATCCTGGAAGCTCCCAATAGTATGGTGGCTTTCTCGTTTGAATGGAAGAGTGCTGTTTTCAATCTTAGATGTTCCCCAAAAAGGGATTCCAGAGAAGGGCTGTGAGTCTGGGTGCTTGGAAAATCCCACCAGGATTAGGATTTGGGCCTAGGGGAGTACCAGGCCTACAATGTGTGACTTGGAGGTACAACTGAGAGCGTTTGTTTGAAAGCATGCTAGTCTGAGTGTCACAATGCCTGATGTGATTAGGGCAGCCCTTATGAGTGGGAGTTGTCTCCTTGGCCATGCAGCTGGCTACCACTTTAATGTAGGACACCCATGCCAACTACCAGGATTCCTGCCATGGAAAAGGAAGAATTCTCTATTGTGCCTCAGGTTCCCCCATTAGCAGGTATTCTAGCAAATGTCTGGGGACAGATGCCTGAATACCAAGGATGGGTAGAGATGAGGGACCTGAGACATGGCCAGTCTCACATGCCTGACTCTATGAGTAGCTGACATGAATTGAGCACTCAGGCTCTGTCAGAAACAGAACTAGTGGTCAGGGCTGAGTATGAACCAGGGATCCCTCAAGGGCTGAGCAGATTGATCCTCATGCAGAGTTTCTGGGCAGAATCACCATGCCCTTCTTCTTTCTAAGGGGAAGGCAAAAAGCTGCGTTGTGGCCCCAGAATTCCCTATCAAGCAGGCTTGGGGACCAGTAGGGTGAGGATGGAATTGTAAACTCAAGCTAAGGTTCAATTCAGTGCCAAGCAAAAGGCAGTTCCATTGTGCAGTGTCTGATTCCAGATATCCAGCACCTGAGTAAAGGTGAAAGTCAGACATTTCCTCATGCTGGAGTTTATGTCTATGATGACCGATGAATGGAGGGGTGGCGTCAAGAGGCCATGGAGGATTTCACATGCTGGGGCTTGTGAGATGCTTCAAACATCAAAGTTTCCTTCTACCACACAGGGGGAGTCTGGTTTATTTGCTCCAGGGTCCCCCATGTGGAAAGTTTGGGTAGCAGAGCACTCCCACGTGGATGCCTGAAAAGCACACCTCCATTAAAATTGCAGCTGAGAAACATGGCCAATTCGTTCTGGTGGCTCTTGGGCGAATTACCAAGGCCTGGAGTTGACATGAAGTCTCATGAAGATGGGTCATAATGCAGGTTTGTTACCATGGAGACCTTACAGTGTGCTGGTGGCTAAGGGACCATGTAGGATTCATCTACCCTGAGGGTTTGACACTGGTCAAAGGGCACGGTTTCCTTCTCGGACCAGAGATGTTCTGATGTGGGGCTAACGGACCAAATGTATCATAATTTGGTATTGCAGAACAGGCCTCTGAGGATAGATGCCTGAAAATTTAATCTAGGGTTCCAATAAAATCCTAACGGAATGTCAGGTTCAATCCTCTGACTCAGTATCATTGACTTCAATGTCTGCCTAGATGTAGGTGATCAGGGTGTTCCAGACTGTGCATTTGTGTACAGAGTGGCAACCAGTATTTGGGTGGGCTCAGGGGCCTTGCAGGTTTCTCCTAATCTGGAAAGATAGGGCAATTTGATGGGCACAGTTTCCTTGGCAATGGTGGGCACAGTCCTCTGGTGTGGCTCCAGAGACCCCATGCTGCAGGGCATGAGAGCCATGGTTTTGGGAGGGAAGTCTGCAAACACAAATGCGGGTTAGGTTTAGTGGCGAAGTGATTGTAGGCCCAATGCATACTCCTGGAGGGAAGCTCCGTGTGAAATGTAAATCGCATGCCTCAAAGGAGGTAGCACAGGCTTTTTTATCTGGATTGTGTATCCACGATGGACTAAGAATGCAGGTGTGGTCTCAGGTGTCCATGGGTGATATTTCCTCTCAAGTATCCTGGCGGCTCCTTATAATGTGGTGGCTTTCTCAGAGAGGAAAGAGTTCTGTTTTCCATATTAAGGGTGTCCCATAACAGGGATTGCAGAGAAGTGCTCTGGCTCTGGGCACCTGGAAATACCCACCAAGGGTTATGATTTGGGCATAGGGGCTTACCAGGCCTCCAATGCAAGTCCTGGAGATACAACTGAGAGCGTTTGTTTGAAAGCATGCTCAGGCTGAGGGTCACTATGCAAGCTTTTGCATAGGGTGGCCCTCAGGAATGGGGGTGGTCTCAATGGCCATTCAGTAGGCTAACACTCTGAGTGTTGGACACCCTTCCGAACTTACAGGAATCCTGCCATGGGGAATGAGGATTTCTCTATTGTGATTCAGGTTCCCTCATTGGTAGGGATTCCAGGAAAGGTCTGGGGACACATGCCTGAATACCAAGGATGGGTAAAGATGACGGCTCTGTTCCGTGGCCAGTCTAACATGCGGGATATGGGCCCCGCCTTCTAGGTGGCTGACACGAGGTCGGGGCTTAGGCTCTGTCAGACACAACACTAGGGGCCAGGGCTGTCTATAATTCAGGGTTCCCTCAAGGGATAAGTAGATTGATCATAATGTGGAGTTTCTGGGCAGACTCACCAGGCCCTTCTTCTTTCTATTGGGAAGGCAGAATGCTGTGTTGTGGCTTCAGAATTCCCTATCAAGAGAGCTTACTGAACACCAGGGTGAGGATGGAATTGCAAACCCAAGCTACTTTTTTTTTTCAAGATTTTATTTATTTGTCAGAGAGCGAGCGAGAGCAAGCACAGGCAGACAGAGTGGAAGGCAGAGTCAGACGGAGAAGCAGGCTCCCTGCGGAGCAAGGAGCCTGATGTGGGACTCTATCCCAGGACGCTGGGATCATGACCTGAGCCGAAGGCAGCTGTTTAACCAACTGAGCCACCCAGGCGTCCCGCCAAGCTACTTTTAAATTCAGTGCCAAGCATAAGGCAATTCCAGTGTGTAGCAGCTGATTCAAATATCCAGCACTTGAGTAAGTGCAGATGTCAGTTGATTGCTCACGCTGGAGTTAGTGTCTATGATGACCAACAAATGGATGGGTGGCCTCAAGAGGCCATGGAGGATTACCCACCCTCAGGCTTGAGATACTCCATACAGAAAAGATTCCTTTTACCGTACAGGGGAGTCTGGTTTGTTTACTCCAGGGTTCCCCATGTGGAAAGTTGGTATCAGAGCACTCCCGCTGGATGCCTGGAAAGTACACCTACATTGACCATGGCAGCAGAGGAACATGGCAGTTTCATTCTGGTGGCTCTGGGCCGAAGTACCAAGGGCTGGAGTTGTCATGGAGTCTCATGAAGATGGGTCACAATGCTGGTATGTTGTCAGGGAGATCATAGAATGTGCTGGTTGCCAGGGGGCCTTGAAGGATTCATCTACCCAGAGTGTTTGACACAGGTCCAGAGCACAGCTTTCTTCTAAGGACAGGAGATGTTCTTTTGTGTGGCTCAGTGACCATATTGTATCATACATTGATATTCAGAACAGCCTTCTGAGTACAGATACCTGAAAACCTATTCTAGTGTTCCAGTGAATCCTAGGAGCATGTCAGGTTCAATCTTCTGTCTGAGGACCATTGACTTGGATATCAGCCTGGATGTAGGTGATATGGTGTGTCAGACTGTGCATTTGCGTCCAGAGTGGCCTCCAATATTGGGCTGGGCTTAGGGGACTTGCAGGTTTCTCCTAATCTAGAGGGTTTGTTTAATAGTGACAATCACAGTTTCCTTTGGGAAGACAGGTACAATCCCGTGGTGTGGCTCCAGTTAACACAAACTGGAGGGCATGTGAGCCATGGTTTTGGGAGGGAAGTCTGAAAACACAAACTTGGGTTAGGGTTAGTGGCAAGGTTATCACAGGCCCAATGCATAGACATGGATGGCAGCTCTTCAGGAACTGTTAATCGGGTGACTCAAAGGCAGAATCACAGGCTTTTTTCTCTGTATTGTGTGCAGGATGGCCTCAGAATGCAGTTGTGGCCTCATGGGTCCATGGGAGATTTTTCCTCTCTAAGGATCCTGGTGGCTCCCAATAGTTGGTGGCTTTTTCGGGGAAGGGAAGAGTGCTGTTTTTCATGTTAGGGGTGACCCAAAATATGGATTCCAGAGACGGACTCTGGGTTTGGTCCCCTGGAAAATCCCACCAAGTGTTAGGATTTGGGCCTAGTGGCTTACCAGGCCTGCATGCAGGATCCTGGAGGTGCAACTGAGAGGGCTTGTTTGAAATCATTCTCAGGCTGAGGGTCACAATACTTGCTTATGCCCAGGTGGCCCTCATGAGTGGGCGTGGTCACATTGGCCATGCAGCTGGCTCCCACTTTGAGGGTTGGACAACCATCCCAACAGCCAGAATCCTGCCATGGGGAAAGAGGAGTTCTCTATAGTGCTTCAGGTTCCCCCATTAGCGGGGATTCCAGCAAAGGTCTGGGGACAGAGGCCTGAATACCAAGGATGGGTAAAGATGATGGACATGGGCCATGGCCAGTATCAAATCGTGGATATGGGCCCCGATCACTGGGTGGCTGACACTAGGTCTTGGCTCAGGCTCTGTCAGACACAGCACTAGTGCCCAGGGCAGCCTATAAATTGGGGTTCCCTCGAGTGCCGAGCAGATTGATCCTCATGTATGGTTTCTGGGCAGACTCACCAGGCCCTTCTTGTTTGTAAGGGGAAGGCAGAATGCTGCTTTGTGGCTCTAGAATTCACTATCAAGAGGGCTTGTGGACCAGGAGGCTGAGGATGGAATTGTAAACCTAAGCTATGGTTACATTCTGTATCAAGCGAAAGAAATTTCCAGTGTGCAATGTTTGAATCCAATATTCAGCACTTGAGTGAGGGTGGATGTCAGATATTTGCTCATGCTGGAGTTTGTGTCTATGATGACACAAAAATGGAGGGGTGGCGTCAAGAGGCCATGGAGGATTTCCCAATCTGGTGTTTTTGAGATGCTCCAAACAGCAAGGTTTCCTTCTACCAGACAGGGGCAGTCTGATTTGTTTCCTCCATGGTTCCCCATGTCGAAAGATCGGATAACATAGATCTCCCACATGGGTGACTGGAAAGCACACCTTCATTGACCATGACAGCGAAGGAACATGGCATCTGGTGGCTTTGAGGCGAAGAAATAAAGACTGGATTGGACATGGAACCTCATGAAGATGGGTCAAAATGTTGGTTTGTTATCAGGGAGATCTTAGAATGTGCTGGTGGTTAATGGGCCATGCAGGATTCATCTAGCCTGAGGATTTGACACAGGCCCAAGAGCCCGGATTGCTTCTGGGGGCAGGAGATATACTGTTGTGGGGCTCAGCGGCCATATGTTGTATCATAAATTGGTAATCCAGAACAGGTCTATGAGGACAGAAGCCTGAAAACCTAATAAAGGGTTTGAATGAGGCCCTAGGTGAATATCATTCAATCTTCTGACTCAGGATCATTGACTCTGGTGTCTGACTGGATGCAGGTGATGAGGGTGTTTCAGACTGTGCATTTGTGTCCAGAGTGGCATCCAATACTAGGGTTGGCTCAGGTTCCTTGCAGGTTTCTCCTTATATGGGGTTTTTGGACAACTGTGATGGGCAGTTTCCTTGGGGATTGCAGGAACTGTCCTGTGGTGTGACTCCAGAGACCCCATCCTGGAGGACATGTGCGCCATGATTTTGAGAGAGAAGTCTGCAAACACAAACTTAGGTTAGGGTGAGTGGCAAGGTGATCATAGTCCCAATCCATAGACCAGGAGGGCAGCAAGTCTGGAACTGTAAATCACGTAACTCAAAGGTGGTAGCACAGGTAATTGTATCTGGATTTAATTTCCAGAATGGCCTTTATTGCAGGTGTTGTCTCAAGGGTCCATGGGAGATTTCTCCTCTCAAGGATCCTGGCGGTTCTCAATAGTTTGTTGGATTTCTCCGGGAAGGGATGAGTACTGTTTTCCAGCTTAGGCGTGCCCCAAAACAGGCATTCCAGAGATGAGCTCTGGGTCTAAGTGCTTGGAAAATCCCACCAAGGGTTAATATTTAGGCCTAGGGCCATACCAGGCCTGCAATGCGGGATCCTGGAGGTGCAACTGAGAGCGTTTGTTTGAAAGTATGGTCAAGCTGAGGGTCCCAATGCCTGCTTGTGCCCCGGAGGCCATCAGGATTGGGCGATGTCTACTCAGCCATGCAGCCAGTTCCCATTCCTAGGGTTGGACACCCATCCAAAAGCCAGGATTCCTGCCATGGCGAAGGATGAATTCTCTATTGTGCTTCAGGTCCCCCCATTGGTAGGGATTCCAGCTAAGATCTAGGGGACAGATGCCTGAATACCAAGGATGGGTAGTAATGACAGCCCTGGGCCATGGCCGGTCTCACATGGTTAATGTGGGCCCCACCCTCTGGCTTGCTGACACGAGGTAGGGGCTCAGGCTCTGTCAGACACAGCACTAGTGGCTAGGGCAAACTATAAATAGGGGTTCCCTCCTGGGCTGAGTATATTGATCTTCATGTGCAGTTTATGGGCAGACTCACCAGGTCCTTCTATCTATGAAGAAGGCAGAATGTTGCGTTGTGGCTCCAGAATTCCCTATCAAGAGATATGGCAGACCAGTAGGGTGAGGATGAAATTGTAGTCTGAAGCTAGGCTTAAATTCATTGCAAAGTGAAAGGCAGTTCCAGTGTGCAGCAGCTGATTCCAATATCAGCGCCTGAATATGGGCGGATGTCAGATGTTTGCTCAGGCTGGAGTTTGTGTCTATGATGACCAACAAATGGAGAGGTGGCGTCAAGAGGCCATGGAGGATTTCCCACCCTGGGGCTCAGGGGCCATAATTTGTATCATAAGTTGGTATTCCAGAAGAGGCCTCTGAGGACAGGTGCCTGAAAAGTTAATCCCTCTTCCAATGAGGTCCTAGGGCCATGTCAGGTTCAATTATCTGACTCAGGACCATTGATTTGGGTGTCTGCCTGGATGGAGGTGATCAGGGTGTTTCAGACTGTGCATTTGCATCCAGAGCAGCCTCCAATATTGGGATGTGCTCAGGAGCCTTCCAGGTTTCTCCTAATCAGGAGGGTTTGGGCAACTGTGATGGGCCCAGTTTCCTTGGGGATGGCAAGCACAGTCTTGTGGTGTGACTCTAGGGGCCCCATCCTGGAGGACATGTGAGCTATGGTTTTTAGAGAGAGATCTGCAAACACAAACTCGGGATAAGGTTAATGGAGAGGTGTTCACAGTCCCAATCCAAAGATCTGGCGGGCAGCACGTCAGGAACTGTAAATCAGGTGACTCGAAGCCAGTAGCACAGTGCCCTGTATCTGGATAGCATATCCACGCTGGCCTCGGAATACAGGTGTGGACTCATGGGACCATGGGAGATTCTTCTTCTCAAGGATCCTGGGGGATCCCATTAGTTTGGTGGCTTTCTCAGGGAAGTGAAGAGTGCTGTTTTCCATCTTAGGGGTGCCTAAAAACAGGGATTCCAGTGACGGGCTCTGGGTATGTGCACATGGAACATCCCACGATGTGTTAGGATTTGGGCTTAAGGGCATATCAGGCCTGCAATGCAGGATCCTGGAGGTGCAACTAAGAGCATTTTTTTGAAGGCTTGATCAAGCTGAGGGTTACAATGGCTACTTGTGCCCAGGGCAGCCCTCATGAGTGGGCATTGTCTCCTTGGCCATGCAGCTGGCTCCCACTTTGAGGTTTGGACACCCATATCAACAGCCAGGATTCCTACCATGGGGAAGGAGGAGTTCTCTATTGTGCTTTAGGTTACCCCATTGGTAGGGATTACATAAAAGTTATGGGGACAGGTGCCTGAATACCAAGGATGGGTAGAGATGATGGACTTGGGCCCTGGCCAATCTCACATGCTGGATATGGGCTCATATCTCTGGGTGCCTGAAACTAGGTCTTGGCTCAGGCTCTGTCAGACACAGTACTAGTACTAGTACTAGTACTAGTACTAGTACTAGTGCCCAGGACAGCCTATAAATCAAGGTTCCATCGAGTGCCAAGTAGATTGAACCTCATGTGGAGTTTCTGGGAAGATTCACCAGGCCCTATTTCTTTCTAGTGGGAATGGAGAATGTTGCCTTGTGGCTCCAAATTCCCTCTCTAGAGGGCTTGCAGACCAGGAGGCTGAGGATGGAATTCTAAACCCAAGCTATGGATAAATTCAGTGTCAAGTGAAACGCAGTTCTAGTGTGCAGTGGTGGAAAAGAAAATGCAGAATCTAAATAACGGCAGATTTCAGATGTTTTCTCATGCTGGAATTTTTGTCTATGATGACTGACAAATGGAGGGGTTGTGTCAAGGGCCATAAAGGATTTCTCCTGCTGGTGCTTCTGAGATGCTCCAAACAGAGGGTTCCCTTCTACTGGTCAGTGGCAGTCTGGTTTGTTTGCTCCAGGGTCCCACATGTGGAAAGAATAAGTAGAAGAGCACTCCCACATGGATGCCTGGAAAGCACACCTCCACTGACCATATCAGGTGAGGAACATGGCAGGTTCATTCTGGTGGCTCTGGGGCGAATTACCAAGGACTTGAAGTGACATGGAATCTCATGAAGATGGATCACAATGCTGTTTGTTTGTTACCAGAGAGATCTTAGAATGTGCTGGGGGCTAAGGGGCTGTGCATAATTCATATACCCCGACCCTTGACACAAGTTGAAGAGCACGAATTCCATCTGGGGACAGGAGATATTCTATTGTGGGGTTCAGGGACTAATCTTCTGACTCAGGACCATTGACTTGGGTGTCTTCCTGGATGGAGGTGATCAGGGTGTTGCACACTGTGCATTTGTGTCCAGAGTGGCCTCCAATATTGGACTGGGCTCAGGGGACTTGCAGGTCTCTCCTAATCTGGAGGGTTTGGGCAACTGTGATTGACACAGTTCATTGGGGATAGCAGGGTCTTTCCTTTTGTGTGGCTACAGAGACCCATCATAGAGGGCATGTGAGCCATGGTTTTGGGAAAGAAGTCTGCAAACACAAACTTGGGGTAGGGTTAATGGCGAGGTGATCACAGGCCCAATGCGTAGGTCTGTAGGGCAGCTCGTCTGGAACTGTAAACCAGGTGATTCGAAGGTGGTAGCACAGTCTCTTGTATCTGGATTGTGTGTCCAGGATGGCCTCGGAATGAAGGTGTGGTCTTATGGAGCCCTGGGAGATTTTTCCTCTCTACGCATCCTGGCAGCTCCTAATAGTTTTCTCAGGGGAGGGAAGAGTGCTGTTTTCCATCATAGGGGTGCTTCAAAACAGAGATTCCAGAGACGGGCTCTGGTTATGTTGGCATGGATAATCCCACGAAGTGTTAGGATTTGGTCCTAAGGGCATACCATGCCTGCGATGTGGGACCCTGCAGAAACAACTGAGAGCATTTGTTTGAATGCATGCTAAGGTTGAGGGACACAATGCCTGCTTTGGCCCAGGCGGCCCTTATGATTGGGCGTTGTCTCATTGGCCATGCACCTGGTTCTAATTCTGAGGGTTGGGCACCCATAGCAACAGCCAGGCTTCCTGCCATGGGGAAGGAGGAGTTCTCAATTGTGCTTCAGGTTCCCCCACTGGTAGGGATTCCAGCAAAGGTCTGGGATAGTTGCCGGAATACCAAGGATGGGTAGAGATGACTGGGCCATGGCCAGTCCCACATGCTGGATAAGGGCCCCACACTCTGGGTGGCTGACACGAGGTTGGGGCTCAGGCTCTCTCAGACACAGCGCTAGTGGCCAGCGCAAAGTATAAATCGGGGTTCCCTCGAGGGCCAAGTAGATTGATCTTCATGGGGAGTTTCTGGGCAGACTCACCATGCCCTTCTTTCTATGGGGAAGGCAGAATGTTGCGTTTTGTCTCCCTAATTCCCTCTCAAGAGGACTTGCAGTCCAGTAGGGTGAGGATGGAATTGTAACCCCAAACTATGCAAGAATACAGTGTCAAGTGAAAGGTATTTCCAGTGTGCGTGACTGATTCGAATATCCAGCACCTGAGTAAGAGCAGATGTCAGATGTTTGCTCATGCTGGAATTTGTGTCTATGATGACTAACAAATGGAGGGTTGGCATCAAGAGAATGTGGAGGACTTCCCAGGCTGGGGCTTGTGAGATGCTCCAAACAACCAAGGTTTCCTTCAACCTGACAGGAGCAGTCTTATTTGTTTGCTCTAGGGTTCCCTATGTGGAATTTTTGTGTAGCAGAGAACTACCTCTTGGATGCCTAGAAAGCACACGTCCATTGACCTTTGTACCTGAGGAACATGGCAGATTCGTTTCATGGCTCTTGGGCAAAGTACCAACACCTTGAGTTGGCATCAAGTCTCAGGAAGTTGGGTCACAATGCTGGTTTGTTACCAGGGAGATCATAGAAGGTGCTGGGGCTAATGGGTCATGCAGGATCCATCTACCCTGAAAGTTGGACATAGATCCAAGAGCACATTTTCCTTCTGGAGACAGGAGATGTTCTGTTGTGGGAATCAGGGACCACATGTTGTATCATAACTTGGTATTCCAGAACAGGACTCTGAGAACAGATGTCTGAAGACCCAATCTAGGGTTCCAGTGAAGTCCTAGGGGCATGTCAGGTTCAATCATCTGACTCAGAACCATTGACTTGGCTTTCTGCCTCGATGGAGGTGCTCAGGGTGTTTCAGACTGCACGTTTGCATCCAGAGCAACCGCCAATATTGGGGTGGGTTCAGGGGCCTGGCAGGTTTCTCCTAATCTGGAGGGTTTGGACAACCTGATGGGCACAGTTTTCTTGGGGATGGCAGGAACTTTCCTGTGATGTGGCTTGTGGGACCACATCTTGGTGGGCATGTAAGCCATGGTTTTGGGAGAGAAGTCGGCAAACACAAACTGGGGTTAGGGTTAGTGTCGAGATGATCACAGGCCCAATGCATAGACATGGAGGGCAGCTCGTCAGGAAATGTAAATAGGATGACTCGAAGGCAGTAGCAAAGACTTTTCTCTCTGGATTGTGTGGACAGGATGGCCTCAGAATGCAGGTTTGTTTTCATGGGTCCATGGGAGATTTTTTCTCTCTAAGGATCCTGGCGGCTCCCAATAGTTTGGTGTCTTTCTCAGGGAAGGGATGAGTGCTGTTTTCCATCTTAAGGGTGCCCCAAACAGGGATTCTGAGACGGACTCTGGGTCTGGGCACCTGGAAAATCCCACCAAAGGTTAGGATTTGGGCCTAGGGGCATACCAGGCCTGCAATGCTGGTACTGGAGGAGCAACTGAGAGTGTTTGTTTGAAAACATGCTCAGGCTGAGGATCACCATGCCTGCCTGTGCCCATGTTGGCCCTCAGGAGTGGGCATGGTCTCCTTGGCCATGCAGCTGGCTCCCACGCTGAGGGTTGGACAACCATCCCAACAGCCAATAATCCTGCCATGGGGAAGGAGGTGTTCTCTATTGTGTTTCAGGTTCGCCATTGGCAGGAATTCCAGCAAAGTTTGGGGGAGAGATGACTGGATACCAAGGATGGGTACAGATGATGGCCCAGGGCCATGGCCGATCTCTCATGCTAAATATGGGCCCTCACCTCTGGGTGGCTGACACGAGGTCGGGGCTTAGAATCTGTCAGACACAGCACTAGTGGTCAGGGAAATCTATTAATCAGGGTTGCCTCGTGGTCTGAGTAGATTGATCCTCATGTGCAGTTTCTGGGCAGACTCAACAGGTCCTTCTTCTTTCTATGTGGAAGGCAGAATACTGCGTTGTGGCTCCAGATATACCTATCAAGAGATATTGTGGACCAGTGTGGTGAGGATAGAATAGTAATACAAAGCTATGGTTAAGTTCAGTGAAAAGCAAAAGGCAGTTCCAGTGTGCAGCTGCCGTTTCGAATATCCAGCACCTGAGTAAGGGTGGATGTCAGATGTTTGCTCACACTGGAGTTTGTGTCTGTGATTACCCACAAATGGAAGGGTGGCGTCAAGAGGCCATGGAGGATTTCCCATGCTGGGGCTTGTGAGATGCTCCAAATAGCAAAGTTTCTTTCTACCGGACAGGAGAAGTCTGGTTTGTTTTCTCTGGTTTCTCCATGTGGAAAGTTTTGTAGCAGAGAACCCCACAGGGATGCCTGGAAATCACCCCTCCATTGACCATTGCAGCTGAGGAACATGGCAGGTGCATTCTGGTGGCTCTGGGGCAATATATCGAGACCTTGAGTTGACATGGAGTCTCATGAAGATGGGGCACAATGATGGTTTGTTACCAGGAATATCATAGAATGTGCTGGTTGCTAAGGGGCCATTCAGGATCCAAATACCCTTAGGGTATGACACAATTCCAGGAGCATGGCTTCCTTTTTGGGGAGGACATATTCTGTTCTGTGGCTCAGGGACTATATATTTTATCATAAGTTGATATTCCAGAGCAGGCGTCTGACGACAGATACCTGTAAACCTAATCTAGTGTGCCAATGAAGTCCTCGGGGCATGTCAGGTTCAATCTTCTGACTCAGGAGCATTGACTTGGGTGTCTGCCTGTATGGAGGTGATCAGGGTGTCTCAGACTGTGCATTTGTGCCCAGAGCGGCCTCCATTATTTGGCTGCGCTCAGGGGCCTTGCAGGTTTCTCCTAATCTAAAGGTATCGGGCAAAAGTGATGGGCACAGTTTCCTTGAGGATCTCAGGCACAGTCTTGTGGTGTGGCTTCAGATGCCAGAACCTGGAGGTCATGTGAGCCATGGTTTTAGGAAGGAAGTCTGCAAACACAAACTCAGTTTAGGTTAATGGCAAGGTGATTGCAGGCCCAATGCATAGACCTGGAAGGCAGCTCGTCAGGAACTGTAAATCCGATGACTCAAAGGTGATAGCACATGATATGTATCTGGATTGTATGTCCAGGATGGCCTCGGAATGCAGGTGTGTTCTCATGGGTCTATGGCAGATTTTTCCACTCAAGGATCCTGGTGGCTACCAAGAGTTTGGTGACTATCTCGGGGAAGGGAAGAGTGCTGTTTTCCATCTTAAGGGTCCCCCAAAATAGGGATTCCAGAGATGGGCTCTGTGTCTGGGCTCCTGTAAAATCCCACCAGGGTTAGGATTTGGGCCTAGGTGTGTACTAGGCCTGCAATTCGGGGTCCCAGAGATGCAATTGAGAGCGTTTGGTTGAAAGCATGCTCAGGCTGAGGTCACAATTCCTGCTTGTGCCCGGGGAAGCCATCATGAGTGCACATGGTCTCCTTGGCCATGGAGCTGCCTTCCACTTTGAGGGTTGAGCAACTATCCCAACTGTCAGAATACCTTCCATGGGGAAGGAGGAGTTCTCTATTGTGCTTCAGGTTCCCCCAATGGCAAGGATTTCAGCAAAGGTGTGGGTACAGATGCCTGAATACCAAGAATAGAAGAGAAGACAGACTTGGGCCATAGCTGGTCTCACATGCTGTATATGGGCCCTGATCTCTCCGTGGCTGACACTAGGTCCTGGCTCCGGCTATGTCAGACACAGCACTAGTGCCCAGGGCAGCCTATGAATCAGGGTTCCGTCTAGCACCGAGAAGATTGACCATCATATGGAGTTTCTGGGCAGACTCTCCAGGCCCTTTTTCTTTCTATGGGGAAGGCAGAATATTGTGTTGTAGCTCTAGAATTCCCTCACAATAGGGCTTGTGGACCAGTAGACTGAGGATGGAATTGTAAACCCAAGCTATGGCTTAATTCAGTCAAACTAAAGGCAGTTCCAGTGTGCAGCGATCGAATTGAAATCCAGCACCTGAGTAAGGGCGGATGTCAGATGTTTGCTCATGCTGGAGTTTGTGTCTATGATGACTGACAAATGGAGTGGTGGCTTCAAGAGGAAATGGAGGATTTCCCACGCTGGGGCTTGTGAGATGCTCCAAACAGAAGGTTTCCTTCTACCGGACAGGGGCATTCTGTTTTTTGTCTCAAGGGTCCCAGCCAATTGCAAAGTTTGTGTAGCAGAGCACCCCCGTATGGTTGCCTGGAAACCACACCTCCACTGACCATTGCAGCTTAGGAACATGGCAAGTTCATTCTGGTGGCTCTGGGGCGAAGTACTAAGGGCTTATTTTTACATGGAATGTCATGAACATGGGTAACAATGCTGTTTTGTTACCTGGGAATTCTTAGCCTGTCATCTGTACACATCCTGGTATTAAGGCAACTTTCCACAGACCTTTCCTGTAACCCTGCCAATGGGGGAACCTGAAGCACAATAGAGAACTCCTCTTTCCATTGCAGCAAGCCTGGCTGTTGCAATGGGTGTCCAACCCTCAAAGTGGGATCCAGCTATATGGCCAATGAGACTACGCCCTCTCCTGAGGGCCCCCCTGGGCACAAAGAGGCATGATGACCCTCAGCCTGAGCATGCTTTCAAACAAGCCCTCTCTGTTCCACCATTAGGATCCTGCATTGCAGGCCTGGAATGCCCCTAGGCCCAAATCCTAACACTTGGTGGGATATCCGGGCACCCAGACCCAGAGCCCGTCTCTGGAATCCCTGTTTTGGCATAAGCCTAAGTTGGAAAACAGAATTCTTCCCTGTTTTGGAGCACCCCTAAGATGGAAAAGAGCACTCTTTTCTTCTCTGAAAAACCACCAATCTATGGAGATCCACCAGGATCCTTAGAGAGGAAAAGTCTCCCATTGAACCATGAGACCACGTCTACATTCAGAGCCCATCCTGGACACACAATCCAGATAGAAAAGCCTGTGCTACCAGCTTTCAGTCACCCTAATTACAGTTCCTGACGTGATGCCTTCTAGGTCTATGCATTGGACCTGCGATCACCTTGCCACTATCCCTGACCCAAATTTGTGTTTGCAGACTTCCCTCCCAAAACCATGGCTCTCATATCCTCAAGGAGGTGGTCTCTGAAGCCTTACCACAGGACTGGGCCTGCCATCCCCAAGGAAACTGTGCCCATCACAGTTCCCCAAAGCCTCCAAGTTAGGAGAAACCTGCAAGGCCCCTGAGCCCACCCCAATATTGGAAGTGGCTCTGGATGCAAATGCACAGTCTGAAACACCCTGATCACCTACATCCAGTCAGACAACCATATCAATGGTCCTTAGTAAGAAAATTGAACCTGATGGGCACCAAGGACATCATTGGATCTCTAGATTAGGTTGCAAGCATCAATCCTCAGAGGCCTGTTCTTGAATACCAAGTCAGGATACAACATATGTACCCTGAGCCACAAAACAGAACATCTGCTCTCCAAAGATGGAAACTGTGCACATCGACCTGTGCCAAACCCTCAGCGTGGCCCATAGCCACCAATACATTCTAAGAACTCCCTTGTAACAAACCAGTTTTGGGACACATCTGTAAGAGATTCCAAGTCAACTCAAGGCCTTGGTACTTGGCACCAGAACCACCAAAACGAACCTGTCATGTTCCTCAGCTGCAATGGTCATTGGACGTGTGCTTTCCAGTCATCCATGCGGGAGGGCTCTGCTACGCAAACTTCCACTTGAGGGACCCTGGAGGAAAAAAAAAAACAGACTCCTCCTGTCCATTAGAAGGAAACCTTGTTGTTTGGAGCATCTCACAATCTTAAGCGTGGGTAATCCTCCATTGCCTCCTGAAGCCACCCCTCCATTAGTCGTCATCCTAGACACAAACTCAAGTGTGAGCAAATATCTGACATCTGCCCTTACTCAGGTGCTGGATATGTCGTATAAGCTGCTGCACATTGAAACTGACTTCCGCTTGGCACTCAATTTAAGCATAGCTGGTGTTTACAATTGCATTATCACCCTATTTGTCCCCAAACCCTCTTGATAGGGAATTCTGGATCCATAAGGTAGCATTCTGCCTGCCCCACAGAAAGAAGTGCTTCGTGAGTCTCGCCAGAAACCCTACATGAGGATCAATTTACTCGGCCCTGGAGAGAACCCCAATATATAGACTTCTCTGGCCACTAGTGCTGTGTCTGACACAGCCGGAGCCCAGACCTCGTGTCAGCCACCCAGAGAGCGGGGCCCATATCCAGCATGTGAGAACGGCCATGGCCCAAATCTGTCATCTCTATGCATCCTTGGTATTCAGGCATCTGTCCCCAGACCTTTGCTGTAATCCCTGCCTATTGGGGAACATGAAGCACAATAGATATTTCCTCCTTCCCCATGGCTGGAAACCTGGCCATTGGAATGTGTGTCCATCCCTCAGTGTGGGAGCCAGAAAATGGACAATGGGACCACGCCCACTCCTGAGGGCCACCCTGGGCACAAACAGGCATTGTAATGCTCAGCCTGAGCATGCTTCCAAACAAGCCCTCTCAGTTGCACCACCAAGATCCTGCATTGCAGGCCTGGTCTGCCCATAAGCCCAAATCCCAACCCTTGGTGGGATTTTCCAGGCGCCTAGACCCAGAGCCCATCTCTGGAATCCCTGTTTTGGGGCACACCTAAGATCGAAAATAGCAGCCTTCCCATCTCAAAAAGTCATCAAAATATTGGGAGCCGCCAGTATCCTTAGAGGAAAAATCTCCCATGGACCCATGAGGCCACAGCTACATTCTGAGGTCACCCTAGACACACAATCCAGATATAAAAGCCTGTGCTTCCACCTTCGGATCATTCCAGTTACTGTTCCTGACGAGTAGCCTTCCAGGTCTACACATTGCCCTGCGATAACCTAGCCACTAAACCTAACCCGAGTTTGTGTTTGCAGACTTCCCTCCCAGAACCATGGCTCACATGCCCTCCAGGGTGGAGTCTCTGGAGCCACACCACAGGACTGTGCTTGCCATCCCCATGGAAATTGTGCATGTCAGTTAACCAAACCCTCCAGAGTTGGTTGAAACATTCAAGGCCCCTGTGGCCACCTTAATATTGGAGGTTACTCTGGACATAAGTGCGCAGTCTGAAACTCCCTGATCACCTACATCCTGGAAGACACCCAAGTCAACTTTCCTAAGTCTGAAGATTGAACCTCTCATGCCCCTGGGACTCATTGGAACCCTAGATTAGGTTGTCGGGCATCTGTCTTCAGAGGCCTGTTCTTGAATAGGAACTTATGATATGGCATGTGGTCCCTGAGCCACAAAACACTACATCTCCTGTCCCTAGAAGGTAACCGTGCTCTTCGACCTGTGTTAAACCCTCAGGGTAGGAGAATCTTGCAGGCACCTTAGCCACCAACACATTCTAAGATCTACCTGGTAAAAAAAAACCAGCATTGTAACCCATCTTCAAGAGATTCCATGTCAACTCAAGACCTTGGTGCTTCGCCCCAGAAGCACCGTAAAGAACCTGCATGTTCCTCAGCTGCATTGGTCAATGGAGGTGTGCTTTCCAGGCATCCATGTGGAAGGGCTCTGCTACCCATACTTTTCACATGGGGGGCCCTGCAGAAAGCATACCAGACTCTAACTGCCCAGTAGAAAAAACAACCTTGCTGTTTGGAGCATCTCACATGCATCAGCCTCTTGATGCCACTCCTCCATTCGGTCATCAGAGACACAAACTCCAGTGTGCGTAAACATCTGAAATCCACCTTTACTCAGGTGCTGTATATTTCATTTGTTGGCCACGATAGATACAAACTCTATCATGAGCAGACATCTGACCCTCGCCTGTACTCAGATGCTGGAGATCTCGAAAAAACCACTGCACATTGGAACGGCCATGTTCTCGGCACTGAGATTAAGCATAGATTGTGTTTTCTGCCTTCTGTTCCTACACTCCTCGCCTTCAAGTCCCCCATATTGGGAATTTGGGAGCGACAATGCCTTCTGCCTGCCCACCAGAAAAAAGAGGTGCCCTATGGGTCTGCGTGAAACTCCATATAAGCTTCCACCAGCACAGCCCTCTATAGCACCACAATATCATAGGCCACCTTGTGAACTAATGCTTTGTCTGACACAGCTCGAGCCCCGACCTCCTGGTAGCCACCTAGATAGCGGGACCCATATCTGGCAGGTGTGACCTGCCTTGACCTGAGTCCTTCATCTCAAACCAACCTGGTTATTTACGTACCAGTCCCAGAACATAGCTCAAATTACTGTGCATGGGGAAATCTGAAGCACAAAAGAGTACTCCTCCTTCCTCATAGAAGGAAAATTAAATGTTGATATGGTGGTCCAACCCTCATATTGGGATCCAGGTGCATGGAACAAGAGCCAATGCCCACTCAGGATGGTCATCTGGGCAAAAACAGGCATTGTGACCCTTACCCTGAAACCCATGTCCAACAAGTCTCCATGGGAGCTGAACCAAAGCCCCACAGAGCCAGGCAGTCAAGCCTCTAGGCCCAAATACTAAGCCTTTGTAGGGTTATCCAGGCACAGGGACCTATAACCCATCTCTGGAATCCCTGTGTTGACGGAAACCCTGAAACAGTAAACCACGCTCTCTCCTTCCCAGTGAGACACCAAACTCTTGAGTGCTGGGCAGAATCCCCAGAGAGGTAGAATATTCCATGGACACATGAGGACACCCCACCATTCCAAGGCCATCCTAGACACAATCCAGACAGAAAAGCCTTTGCTCCTGCCTCCCAGCCACACGAATTTCAAATCCTGAGGAGCTGCCCTCAGCGTCTGCAGATCGGGGCTGCCATCACCTCCCTCCTAATTGATACACAATTTTGTGTCTGAAGACTTTGGTCCCAGAGCCCTTAACCACATTCCCTGCAGGATGGGGCTGACAGAACCACACTACATCACTGGGCCTGATCTCTGGATGAAATTCTGCCATCTCAGTTGCACAAACCCTCCAGATTAGGAAAAGCCTGCAAGGCCCCTGAGCCCACCCCAATTTCATAGGCCACTCTGGAAAAAATGCACAGTCTGACACAGCCTGAGCATCTACCTCCAGGAAGACTCACAGGTCAAAGTCCCTAAGTCCGAAGGTTGAGGATGACATGCCCCTACAACCTCATAAGAACCCTAGCCTAGATATTAAGGCCTCTGTGCCCAGAGGCCTGGTCTTGAAATCCAACATATGATCCGACATGTGGTCCCTGAGCCATACAAGAGAACCCCTCCTGTCCCGAGAAGGGAACCTGGCTCCTGGGAACTGGGTCTAACCCTCAGGTAGGAAAATCCTGCATGGCCACAGACCCACAACCACAGTCTTTTTTTTTATTTAGATTTTATTTATTTATTTGACAGAGAGAGATCACAAGTAGGCATAGAGGAAGGCAGAGAGAGAGAGAGGAAGAAGCAGGCTCCCTGCTGAGCAGAGAGCCGGATGCGGGACTCAATCCCAGGACCCTGAGATCATGACCTGTGCCGAAGGCAGCAGCTTAGCCCATTGAGCCACCCAGGCACCCTCACCACCACATTCTAAGGTCTCCCTGGACACCAAGCAGCATTGTGACTCATTAGACTAAGAACATCCGTCAACTTAGATCACTTGGAAATTTGAACAAAAACCAGCAGATCAAGCCTGCAATGTTCCTCAGCTGCAATGGTCATGCAAGGAAGACTTCCCAGGCCCCCATTCAGAGACCTATGCTGTCGAATCTTTCTATATGGGGGACCCTGGAGCCTTGTAAGCGGACTTCCCCTGTCCCACAGTAGGACACCTTGCTGTTTGGAGCAGCTCACAAGGTCCTGCTTGGGAAAATCTCCAAGAATTCTTGAGACCACCCCACAATTCGTTGACCATCATGGATGCAAACCCAGCGTGAGCAGACATCTGACCCTCGCCCATACTCAGGTGCTGGAAATCTCGAAACAACCACTGCACAATGGAATGGCCCTGTGGTCGGCACTGAGCTTATCCGTGGCTTGTGTTTTCAGACTTCTGTCTTCACACTCCTCGCCTACAAGCCCTTCATATTGGGAATTCTGAAGCCACAGTGCAGCTTTCTGCCTGCCCACCAGAAAGAAGTGCCCTATGGGTCTTCGCAGAAACCCACATGAGGATCCTCCTGCACGGCCCTCAATGGCACCCCAATATAATAGACCGACCTCTGCATAAATTGTCTATCTGACACCGCCTGATCCCCGACCTCCTGTCAGCCACCCAGATAGTGGGCCCCATATCCTCCAGGTGGGTCCAACCTTGGCCCGAGGCCATCATCTTGAAGCGATCTGGATATTCAGGTACCTGTCCCAGACTTAGCTCAAATTCCTGCCCATAGGGGACTCGGAAGCACAAAAGAGTGCTCCTCCTTCCCCATGGCCAGAAAACTGAATGTTGAGATGGCTGTACAAGCCTGAGTGGGAACCAGGTGCATGGTCCATGAGACCATGCCTACACAGGATGGGCAGCTGAGCACAAACAGGCATTGTGACCCTCAGAATGAGACCCCTTTCCAAAGATCCCCCTTGGGATCTGGACCAGGAACCCAAATTGAAGCTTTGGTTAAGTTTTCCCAGTGTCTGGACCCAGAACCCATCTCTGGAATCCCTGTTTGGACAGGATCTCAGAGATGGAATACAGTCTTTTCCTCTTCCCCAGAAAGAAATCAAACTCTTGGGTGCCAAGCAGAATCACCAGAGTGGAAGAATATCCCATGGACACATGAGGTCACCCCTCCATTTAGTGGCCATCCTAGACACAAAATCCAGACAGAAAAGCCTGTGCTCCTCCCTCCCAGCCACCTGAATTTCAAATCCCGAGGAGCTTCCCTCAGGGTCTTCAGATTCGGACTGCCATCACCTCACTCCAATCTCTTATCCGAGGTTGTGTCTAAAGTCTTTGGTCCCAAAGTCCTGACACACATGACCTCCAGGATGGGGCCTCGAGAAACACATGACATCACTGGCCCTGCTCTCCTGAGGAAACCCTGCCCATCTCAGTTTCCCAAAATGTCCAGATTAGGAGAAAACTGCAAGGCCCCTGAGTGCACCCCAATCATAGGCCACTCTGGAAAAAGTGCACAGCCTGACACAGCCTCAGCACCTACCTCCAGGATGACATGCAGGCCAATGGCACTTAGTCCGAAGATTGAAACTTCCATGGCCCTAAAACCTCATCAGAACCCTAGCTTATGTTTGAGGTCTCTCTCCCTAGAGGTCTGTTCTAGAAATTCAAGCATATGGTCCAACCTGTGGTCCGTGAGCCATACAAGAGCACACATCCTGTCCCAAGAAGGAAACCTGGCTCCTGGGTACTGGGTCTAATCCTAAGGATAGGGAATCCTCAATGGTCAGAGAGCCGCCACCACATTCTAAGGTCTCCCTGGACACCAAGCAGCATTGGGACCTTTTAGAATGAGAACTTCCATCAACGCAAATCACTTGGAACTTGGAATCAGTGTCATTGGTTCAAGCTTACCCTGTTCCTCAGCTGCAATGGTAAAACGAGATTGGCTTCCCAGGCCTCCATTCAGAGAGCATTGCTATCGAATCTTCCATATGGGGGACCCTGGAGCCCTGTAAGAAGACTTCTGTTGTCCCTTAGTAGGACACCTTGATGTTTGGAGCAGCTCACAAGCTCCAGCTTGGAAAAACCTCCAAGAATTCTTGAGGCCTCCCCACCATTTGTTGGCCATCATGGATACAAACTCCAGCGTGAGCAGACATCTTCCCCTCGCCCAGGTGCTGAAGATCTAGAAACAACTGCTGTACATTGGAATAGACATGTGCTCGGCACTGAGCGTAACCGTAGCTTATGTTTTCATACTTCTGTCCTCACACTCCTCGCCTGCAAACCCTCCAACTTGGATATTCTGGAGCCGTAATGCAGCCATCT
Source organism: Mustela nivalis (assembly GCF_964662115.1). Classification (NCBI taxonomy): domain Eukaryota; kingdom Metazoa; phylum Chordata; class Mammalia; order Carnivora; family Mustelidae; genus Mustela; species Mustela nivalis. Next base: position 2,084,218 of record NW_028136522.1, read on the forward strand.
GCCTGCTCACCAGATAGAAGAAGTGAAGAATGGGTCTGTGCAAAAATCCCCCATGAGGATCCAGTTGCACAGCTCTCAAAAGCACCCCAATATCATAGGCCGTACTCTCCATGAATGTTCTGTCTGACACAGCTCGAGCCCGAGCTCCTGACAGCCACCCAGAAAGCAGGCCTCATTTTCTGCAGGTGGGTCCTGCCTTGGCCCGAGGACCTCATCTCAAAATGAACTGGTTATTCAGGCACCTGTCCCAGAACTTAGCTCAAATTCCTGCCCATGGGGGAACCTGAAGCATAAAAAAGTACACCTCCTTCCCCATGGCAGGAAAACTGAATGTTGAGATGGCAGTCCAACCCTCAGAGTGGGAGCCAAGTGCATAGCCCATGAGGTCACACCCACTCAGCATGGGCATCTGGGCAAAAACAGGCATTGTGACCCTCAGAATGATACCCATTTCCAACAAGAACACTCGGGAGCTGTACCAGGAAAACATAGAGCAGGACCCTAGGCCCAAATCCTAAGCCTTGTTGCGGTGATCCAGGCTCCAGAACCCAGGACCCATCTCTGGAATGGCTGTTTGGACGGGATCCCTGACTCAGAAAACTGCGCTCCTCCCATCCCCCGGAAATACACCAAACTCTTGGGTGCCGAGCAGAATTCCCAGAGAGGTAGAATCTCACATGGACCCATGAGGCCACCCCTCCATTTCGTGACCATCATAGACAAACAAGTCAGACAGAAAAGACTGTGCTCCTGCCTCACAGCCGTCCGAATTTCATATCTGGAGATGCTTCACTCAGGGTCTGCAGATTGGGTCTGCCATCACCTCGAGCTTAACTCTTACCCGAGTTTGTGTCTGAAAACTTTGGACCCAGAGTCCTGACCCATATGCCCTCCAGGATGGGGCCTCCAGGAACACACAACAGCACTGGGCCAGCTCTCCAAAGGAATGTCAGCCTGTCTCAGTTTCCCAACCCACCAGATTAAGAGAAAATTGCAAGGCCCCTAATACCACCCCAATTCCATAGGAAGCTCCAGAAAAAATGCATAGTCTGACACAGCCTCAGAATATACCTCCAGGAAGACACCCAGGTCAATGGGAAGGGATGAAATGGCCTAACCCATGGCAGGTTCGATGTGCTGGGTGTGAAGCCAACTATCTCAATGTCTCTCACAAGGTCTGGGCTCAGGCTATGTAAGACAGAGCATAATGTTTAGGGTAGCCTATGCAATTGGGGTGTTGCCGAGGGCTGAGCAGGTTGATTTTCATTTGGGGTTTCTGAGCAATGCCATAGACAATGTTTTTCTTTGGGGGGCAGGCAGAGTGCTTCGTTCTGGAACCAGAATTCCCAATCATGAGGGCTTTTGGGCCAGGAGTGCTAGGGTAGAGTCTGAAAACAAAAGATAGGGTGAGGTTGGGAGCAGGCACACTCTGCAAAGGCTGAAAGGATATCTCATGCATCTGAAGTCAGGCTGAGGATCAGACGTTGGCTGAGGTTGGATTGTGCCCTTTATGGCACCTTCATGAAGCAGGTGCCTCATGAGGCCAACGAAATTTTCCCACGCTGAGTTTGGAGGTTGCCACAAACCACAAGGTTTCCTTCTGCGAGACAGTCGAGTCCTGTTGAATGGCTCCAGTACATACCATACGGAAGGACTGAAGAGGAGGGTTCAAAGGATGGATCCCTGAACAGCATGCCTCGCATTCCCTTTGGCCATTAACGACAAGATATGTTTGATCTGCTGGCTCTGGGGCAAGCTAACCAGCGGGCTGAGTTGAAATGGCCTCTCCTGAGGATGCATCATAATGTGGGTTTCTGTCCATGGAGACCTTGGAATGTGATGGTTGTACTGTGGCCCTGCGGAATTCTCCGACCAGAAGGGTTTGATACAGATCCAGTAAGAAAGCACTCCATGTGGAGACGAGAGAGGTTTGGTTTGGAGCCTCAGAAAAACCTAATATGCTGGTATACGAAACCAGTCCTCTGAGGACAGACACATGAAAACTAAAGCTAAGGTTCATATTAGGCCCTAAGGGCCTGTCCATTTCAATCTTCTGTCTCTGGGGACACTGTCTGAGAGTCTAAGTGGTGATAATGGCTCAGCTGGTGTCAGAGTGCCCCTTTTAGTCCAGGGCAGCCTACACTATCAGGATGGCCTCAGGGGCCTTGGAGCTTTTCCCTAACCTGTAGAATTGTGGTCAATGGATTGGGCACACTTTCCTTGGAGAGGGCAGGCACAATCTTTCGCTGTGGCTCCAAGCCATAGCCTGGAGGTTGTGTGGGTCCAGGCTGTGGGCACAGAAGTCTGAAAACACAAACTCAGCTTATGAGTGGCGCCGAGGGTATGGCAGGCCGGATGTACAGATAGAGAGTGAGCTCCTTGGCTTGTGAATCAAGGGCGAGATTCCTTCAGGCTTTTGTCTCTGGATGCGTCCAGGATAGCCGAAGATTGTAGGGGGTGGCCTCAGTGACTGTGGACAAGTATCCCTCTCTGGGTATTTGTCCCAGCTAACAGGAGTTTGGGGTCATTTTGTGGGAAGGGTGGAGTCCTGTTGTCTGGCTCATGTGTCTCTCCAAGAAAGTGATTCCAGAGCAGAGCCCCAGGAACGGGGGGGAGACTGGAAAACTCAAACACTGGTGAGGATTGGGTGTATAGGGGCTTGGCACGCCCCATATGCGGGCTCTTGGTCAAGGCCCTGACAGGCCTTTCTTTGATATTGGGCTCATGCTGAGGGTCACAGAGTGAATTTGTGCCCAAGGCAGCACTCACGTTTGGGCGTGGTTTCAGGGGAAATGATGGTTTCTCCCACCCTGAAGGTGTGACTCCATGCCAAGAGCAAGCCTTACAGCCATGGGGAAGAAGGAGTTCTGATTTGTGATTCAGAAGCCCAACTGTGTGGGGAATTGATATAATATCTGGGTTTAGATATCTGAAAACCAAGGTTAGGAAGAGATAACGGCATAAGACCATGGCGTGTCAGAAGTGCTAGGTGTGTGGCCAGCTGTCTCCTTGCCTGTCTGGACGTCTGGCATCAGGCTGTGAAAGGCAGAGCATTAGTGCCCAGAGCAGCCTATCAAATCTGAGTGCCGTCGAGGCAAGAGCAGGTTGATCCTCATCTGGGTTTTATGGAGAGCCCCACAAGGAAACGTTTTCTAGCGGTGGGCAGTCACTGGGCTGGCTTGTGGTTCTGCAATTCCTACTCTGGAGGGATTGTTTGCCAGGAGTGTGAGGAAGGAAGTCTGAAAACACAAGCTAGCGTGAGGTTTGGGCCCGAGGGCACGGCAGGCCACTCTGCAGACGCTGAATCAAGATCTCCTGCATTGCGGTCATGTCTACTATGAGACGTGCTTCAAGCTAGAGTTTTTGTCCATGATGGCCTCTCCCTGAAGGATATCGGGGGCTTCATGAGGCCCGGCAGGTTTGCCGTTTTCTCCTACACTGAAGGTTTGACTCACAGCCAGCAGCAAGGTTTCTTGCCATGGGGAAGGAGGGGTTCTGACTTGTGCATAAGGTTGCCCCCTGTGCAGGGATTGGAGATAAGGTCTAGGTTTTGATGACTGAAAACCCAGGTTGGGAATGGATGGTGGCCTAAGGCAGTGGCGGGTCCAATGTGCTGGGTGTGCAGCCAGCTGTGTCGGGGTCTGTTGGAAGGTCTGGGCTCAGGCTATTTGCGACAGAGCATCAGTGTTTAAGGTAGCCTATGCAATTGGGGTGTTGCCGAGGGCCAATCAGTTTGATCCTCATTTGGGGTTTCTGGGCAGCACCATAGACAATGTTTTTCTCCTGGGAGGCAGGCAGAGTGCTTCAGTGTGGCCCCAGAATTCCCAGTAGGGAGGGTTTGTGGGCCAGGAGTGTGAGGTCGGAAGTCTGAAAACACAAGCTAGCGTGAGGTTCGGGACCGAGGGCACGGCAGGCCCACTCTGCAGAGGCTGAATCGAGATCTCCTGCACTGAGGTCATGTCAACTATGAGACATGCCTCAGGCTAGAGTTTTTGTCCAGCATGGCCTTTTCCTGAAGGGTGTGGGGGCTTCATGAGGCCAGGGAGATTTGCCTACGATGGGATTTGTGAACTACTCCAAACCTCAAGGTATCCATCTGCATGACACTCGAGTCCTATTGGATGGTTCCAGGAGACCCCATACGTAAAGACTCGAGAGCAGGTGTCTAAGCATGGATGCCTGGGAATGCCACCTCATATTCCCACTCTTAGTCAGGACAACACAGGTTCAATCTGTGGCCTGCTGGGTGAGCTACCCAGAGGGGAGAGATGAAATGGACTCTCCTGAAGATGAGTCCTACTGTGGCTTTGTGGCCTGGGAGACCTAGGAATGTGCAGGTGGCTCAGGGACTCTACAGGATACACCAAGCTGAGGTGTTTGACATGGCTCCAACAAGGAAGCTTCCAATGTGGAGACGAGAGGAGTTCTGTTCAGTGCCTCAGGAAAGCCCCATATCCTGTTCTTCGAACCAAAGCCTCTGAGGAGTGACACCTGGAAACCAAAGCAAGAGTTGAGATTACGGCCTATGGGCCTGTCCGGCTCCAACTTCTATCTCTGTTGACATCTATGTGCATGCCTTCGTGGACGTAGCTGCTCAGCTTGTGTCTGAATGCACCTGTGTGTCCAGGGAGGCTCCCAGGAGTGGGATGTCCTCGGGGGCCTTGAGGTTTCTCATATTCTGGAGGTGTGTGGCCAAAGGAATGGACACAGTTTCCCAGGAGACCGCAGTCACGGTCCTATGGTATGGCTCCAGAGGACCCAGCTTAGAGGCTGTGTTTGCCAGGGCTGTGGGGACAGATGTCTGAAAAAGCAAACTTGTCTCAGCTAGGGGCCAAGGTAATGGCAGGCCTGATCTCCAGTCCCTGAGGGGAGATCCTCTGGATATCAAAGGAGGGCAAGTGGGAGGCAGTCGCTCAGGCTTTTTTCTCTGGGTGTTGCGTTCACAGTGGCCGTTCAGGGTAGGGGTTGCTTCAGGGGCCGAGGAAGAGCTTTTTTCTCAGGGGATTGTCCAAGCTCCCAAGTGTTTGGGTTCATTCTGTGGGAAGGGAAGAGTACTGTTTTCTGCCACAGGGGACCCTCCAGGAACGGACTCTAGAGCACAGCAGTGGGTTCCCTCAACTGGAATACACACCATCTAGTTCGTCCTGGGTGCCTATAGGCAAGGCAAGCCACATATGTGGGCTCTTGGTCCAGTCACTGAGAGGCGTTACTTGAATAAGGTACTCACGCTGAGGGTCTCAATGTGTGTTTGTGCCCAAGGCGGCCCTCACGCATGGGTGTGGCCTCATGGGCCATGCCATTTTCTCCTACACTGAAGGTTTGACTCACTGCCAGCTGCACGGTTTCTTGCCATGGGGAAGGAGGGGTTCTGACTTGTGCATAAGGTTGCCCCCTGTGCAGGGATTGGAGATAAGGTCTAGGTTGCGATGACTGAAAACCCAGGTTGGGAATGCATGGTGGCCTAAGGCAGTGGCGGATCCAATGTGCTGGGTGTGCAGCGAGCTGTGTCGGTGTCTGTTGGAAGGTCTGGGCTCAGGCTATTTGCCACAGAGCATCAGTGTTTAAGGTAGCCTATGCAATTGGGGTGTTGCCGAGGGCCAAGCAGTTTGATCCTCATTTGGGGTTTCTGGGCAGCACCATAGACAATGTTTTTCTCCTGGGAGGCAGACAGAGTGCTACATTGTGGCCCCAGAATTCCCAGTAGGGAGGGTTTGTGGGTCAGGAGTATGAGGACGGAAGTCTGAAAACACAAGCTAGGGTGAGGATTGAGCCAAGGGCAGAGCAGGCCCACTCTGCAGAGGCTGAATCAAAATCTCCTGCATCTGAAGTCAGGCTGAGGATCAGAGGTTGGCTGAGGCTGGAGTATGTGTCCATGATGGCACCTTCATGAAGCGGGGGCCTCATGAGGTCAAGGAAGTTTTCCCACGCTGAGTTTGGAGGTTGCCCCAAACCACAAGGTTTCTTACTGCGGGACATTTGAGTCCTGTTGCATGGCTCCAGGACATACCATACGGAAGGACTGGAGAGCAGGGTTCGAAGGATGGATTCCTGTACAGCATGCCTCGCATTCCCATTGGCCATTAGCGACAAGATATGTTTGATCTGCTGCCTCTGGGGCACGCTACCCAGGGGCCTGAGTTGAAATGGCCTCTCCTGAGGATGCGTCATAATGTGCTTTTGGGTCCATGGAGACCTTGGAATGTGCTGGTTGTTCAGTGGCCCTGCGGGACCCACCTACATGAAGGGTTTGATACATCCCCAGCAAGAAAGCTCCCCATGTGGAGACGAGAGAGGTTTGGTTTGGTGCCTCGGAAAAGCTCCGTGTTCTGGTCTACGAAAACAGTCCTCTGAGGATGGACACATGGAAACCAAAGCTAAGGTTCAGATTAGAGCCTGGGGGCCTGTCCATTTCAAACTTCTGTTTCTGGGGACACTGTCAGAGAGTCTAAGTGGAGATAGTTGCTACTTGGTGTCAGAGAGCCCCTCTTTGTCCAGGGTGGCCTACACTATTGATGGCCTCAGGGGCCCGGAGCTTTTCCCTAACCTGTAGTGTTGTGGTCAATGGATTGGGCACACTTCCTTGGAGAAGTCAGGCACAGTCTTTCGCTGTGTCTCCAGCGGCCCTAGCCTGGAGGTTGTGTGGGTCCAGGCTGTGGGCACAGAAGTCTGAAAACACAAACTCAGCTTATAGTGGCGCCTAGGGTATGGCAGGCCGGATGTAGAGCCCGAAAGGTAGCTCCTGGGACTCTGAAACAAGGGCAAGTGGGAGGCGTTCCTTCAGGCTTTTGTCTCTGGATGTTGTGTCCGGGATAGCTGTGGATTAAAGGGGTGGCCTCAGGAACTATGGAAGAGTTGCCCTCTGTGGGGATTTGACCCAGCTCCCAAGAGTTTGGGGTCATTTTTTGGGAAGGGTGGAGTCGTATTGTCTGGCTCATGAATCTCTCCAAGAAAGGGATTCCAGAGCAGAGCCCCAGACACGGGCGGGGCGACTGGAAAACTCAAACCCTGGTGAGGATTGGGTGCATAGGGGCTTGACAAGCCACATATGCGGGCTCTTGGTCCAGGCCCTGATAGGCCTTTTTTTGACATGGGGCTCATGCTGAGGGTCACAGTGTGAATTTGTGCCCAAGCAGCACTCAAGTTTGGGCGTGGCATCAGGGGCCATGAAGGTTTCTCCCACCCTGAAGGTGTGACTCCATGCCGAGAGAAAGCTTGACAGCCATGGGGAATCAGGACTTCTGGTTTGTGCTTGCGATACCCAGCTGTGTGGAAAATTGATATACTGTCTAGGTTCAGATATCTGAAACCAAGGTTAGGAAGTGGTGATGGCATAAGACCATGGCGTGTCTGAAGTGCTGGATGTGCGGCTAGCTGTCTCCTTGTCTGTCTGGACGTCTGGCTTCAGGCTGTGTCAGACAGAGCATGAATGCCCCGAGCAGCCTATCCAGTTCGGCTACCGTCGAGGCCCGAACAGATTGATCCTCATCTGGTTTTTCTGGAGAGCCCCACAGAGAAATGTTTTTCTTCCGTTGGGCAGACACTGGGCTGGGTTGTGGTTCTGGAGTTCCTACTCCGGAGGGCTTGTTTGCCAGGAGCGTGAGGATGGAAGTCTGAAAACACAAGCTAGCGTTAGGTTTGTGACCGAGGGCATGGCAGGCCCATTCTGCAGACGCTGAATCGAGATCTCCTGCACTGAGGTCATGTCAACTATGAGACGTGCCTCAGGCTAGAGTTTTTGTCCAGCATGGCCTCTTCCTGTAGGGTGTGGGGGCTTCATGAGGCCAGGGAGGTTTGCCTACGATGGGATGTGTGAACTACTCCAAACCGCAAGGTTTCCTTCTGCATGACAGTCGAGTCCTATTGGATGGTTCCAAGAGGCCCCATACGGAAAGACTCGAGAGCAGGTGTCTAAGCATGGATGCCTGGGAACGCCACCTCATATTCACAATCTTAGTCAGGACAATACAGGCTCAATCTGTGGGCTCCTAGGTGAGTTACCCAGAGGGGAGAGTTGAAATGGACTCTCCTGAAGAGGAGTCCTACTGTGGCTTGGTGGCCTGGGAGACATTGGAATGTGGAGGTGGCTCAGGGACTCTGCAGGATTCTCCAAGCTGAGGTGTTTGACACGGCTCCAACAAGGAAGTTTCCCATGTGGAGACGAGAGGAGTTCTGTTCAGTGCCTCAGGAAAGCCCCATATCCTGTTCTTCGAACCAAAGCCTCTGAGGAGTGACACCTGGAAACCAAAGCAAGAGTTGAGATTACGGCCTATGGGCATGTCCGGCTCCACCTTCTATCTCTGTTGACATCTGTGGGCATGCCTTCGTGGAGGTAGCAGCTCAGCTTGTGTCCGAATGCCCTGTGTGTACAGGGAGGCTCCCAGTAGTGGGATGTCCTCGGGGGCCTTGAGGTTTCTGATATTCTGGAGGTGTGTGGCCAAAGGAATGGACACAGTTTCCCAGGAGACAGCAGGCAAGGTCCTGTTGTATGGCTCCGGAGGACCCAGCCTAAAGGCTGTGTTTGCCAGGGCTGTGGGGACAGATGTCTGAAAAAGCAAACTTGTCTCAGCTAGGGGCCAAGGAAATGGCAGGCCTGATCTCCAGTCCCTGAGGGGAGATCCTCTGGATATCAAAGGAGGGCACGTGGGAGGCAGTCGCTCAGGCTTTTGCCTCTGGGTGTTGCGTTCACAGTGGCAGTTCAGAGTAGGGGTTGCTTCAGGGGCCGAGGAAGAGCCTTCCTCTCGGGGGATTTTCCAAGTTCCCAAGTGTTTGGGTTCATTCTGTGGGAAGGGAAGAGTACTGTTTTCTGCCACAGGGGACCCCCCAGGAGAGGGACTCTAGAGCACAGCAGTGGGTTCCCTCAACTGGAATACACACCATCTAGTTAGTCCTGGGTGCCTATGGGCAAGGCAAGCCACATATGCGGGCTCTTGGTCCAGTCACTGAGAGGCGTTACTTGAATAAGGTACTCACGCTGAGGGTCTCAATGTGTGTTTGTGCCCAAGGCGGCCCTCACGCATGGGTGTGGCCTCATGGGCCTTGGAGCTTTTCCTTAACCTGTAGGGTTGTGGACAATGAATTGGGCACACTTTCCTTGGAGAGGGCAGGCACAATCTTTCGCTTTGGCTCCAGATGCCCTAGCCTGGAGGTTGTGTGGGTCCAGGCTGTGGGCACAGAAGTCTGAAAACACAAACTAAGCTTATGAGTGGCGCCTAGGGTATGTAAGGCCGGATGTACAGCACGAGAGGGAGCTCCTGGGACTCTTAAACAAGGGCGGGTGGGAGACCTTCCTTCAGGCTTTTGTCTCTGGGTGTTGTGTCCGGGATAGCCGTGGATTGGAGGGGTGGCCTCAGGGACTGTGGCTGAGTATCCCTCTCTGGGGATTTGTCCCAGCTCCCAAGAGTTTGGGGTCATTTTCTGGGAAGGGTGGAGTCGTGTTGTCTGGCTCATGTGTCTCTCCAAGAAAGGGATTCCAGCGCAGAGCCCCAGGAACGGGCGGGGCGACTGGAAAACTCAAACCCTGGTGAGGATTGGGTGCATAGGGGCTTGGCAAGCCACATCTGCGGGCTCTTGGTCCAGTCACTGAGAGGCGTTACTTGAATAAGGTACTCACGCTGAGGGTCTCAATGTGTGTTTGTGCCCAAGGCGGCCCTCACGCAAACGGTGTGGCCTCATGGGCCATGCCGTTTTCTCCTACACTGAAGGTTTGACTCACTTCCAGCAGCACGGTTTCTTGCCATGGGGAGGAGGGGTTCTGACTTGTGCATCAGGTTCCCCCCTGTGCAGGGATTGGAGAAAAGGTCTAGGTTCCAATGACTGAAAACCCAGGTTGGGAATGGATGGCGGCCTAAGGCAGTGGCAGGTCTAATGTGCTGTGTGTGCAGCCAGCTGTGTCGGTGTCTGTTGGAAGGTCTGGGCTCAGGCAATTTGCGACAGAGCATCAGTGTTTAAGGTAGCCTATGCATTGGGGTGTTGCCGAGGGCCAAGCAGTTTGATCCTCATTTGGGGTTTCTGGGCAGCACTATAGACAATGTTTTTCTCCTGGGAGGCAAACAGAGTGCTTCATTGTGGCCGCAGAATTTCCAGTAGGGAGGGTTTCTGGACTAGGTATGAGGACGGAAGTCGGAAAACACAAGCTAGGGTGAGGATTGGAGCCATGGGCAGAGCAGGCCCACTCTGCAGAGGCTGAATCAAAATCTCCTGCATCTGAAGTCAGGTTGAGGATCAGACGTTGCTGAGGCTGGAGTATGTGTCCATGATGGCACCTTCATGAAGCGGGGGCCTCATGAGGCCAAGGAAGTTTTCCCACGCTGAGTTTGGAGGTTGCCCCTAACCACAAGGTTTCCTTCTGCGGAATATTCGAGTCCTGTTGCATGGCTCCAGGACATACCATACGGAAGGACTGGAGAGCAGGGTTCGAAGGATGGATCCCTGTACAGCATGCCTCGCATTCCCATTGGCCATTAGCGACAAGATATGTTTGATCTGCTGCCTCTGGGGCACGCTACCCAGGGGGCTGAGTTGAAATGGCATCTCCTGAGGATGCGTCATAATGTGCGTTTGGGTCCATGGAGACCTTGGAATGTGCTGGTTGTTCAGTGGCCTTGCGGAACTCTCCTACCTGAAGTGTTTGATACATCCCCAGTAAGAAAGCTCCCCATGTGGAGACGAGAGAGGTTCGGTTTGATGCCTTCAGAAAAGCCCCGTGTGCTGGTCTACGAAAACAGACCTCTGAGGACGGACACATGCAAACCAAAGCTAAGGTTCAGATTAGGGCCTGGGGGCCTGTCCATTTCAACCTTCTGTCTCTGGGGACACTGTCTGAGAGTCTAAGTGTCATAGTTGCTCCGCTGGTGTCAGAGAGCCCCTCTTAGTCTAGAGTGGCCTACAGTATTGATGGCCTCAGGGGCCTTGGATCTTTTCCCTGCCCTGTAGGGTTGTGGTCAATGGATTGGGCACACTTTCCTTGGAGAGGGCAGGCACAATCTTTCGCTGTGGTTCCAGAGGCCCTAGCCTGGAGGTTGTGTGGGTCCAGACTGTAGGCACAGAAGTCTGAAAACACAAACTCAGCTTATGAGTGGCGCCTAGGGTATGGCAGGCCGGATGTACAGCCTGAGAGGGAGCTCCTGGGACTCTGAAACAAGGGCGAGTGGGAGGCGTTCCTTCAGGCTTTTGTCTCTGGATGTTGTGTCCGGGATAGCCGTGGATTGGAGGGGTGGCCTCAGGGACTGTGGACGAGTATCCCTCTCTGGGGATTTGTCCCATCTCCCAAGAGTTTGGGGTCATTTTTTGGGAAGGTTGGAGTCGTGTTTTCTGGCTCATGAGTCTCTCCAAGAAAGGAATTCCAGAGCAGAGCCCCAGGTGCTGGCGGGGCGACTGGAAAACTCAAAACCTGGTGAGAATTGGGTGCATAGGGGCTTGCCAAGCTAGCAAGCTAGGGTGAGGATTGGAGCCAAATGCAGAGCAGGCCCACTCTGCAGAGGCTGAATCAAAATCTCCTGCATCTGAAGTCAGGCTGAGGATCAGACGTTGGCTGAGGCTGGAGTATGTGTCCATGATGGCACCTTCATGCAGCGGGGGCCTCATGAGGCCAAGGAAGTTTTCCCACGCTTAGTTTGGAGGTTGCCCCTAACCACAAGGTTTCCGTCTGCGGGACATTCGAGTCAAGTTGCATGGCTCCAGGACATACCATACGGAAAGACTTAGAGCAGGGTTCGAAGGATGGATCTCTGTACAGCATGCCTCGCATTCCCATTGGCCATTAGCGACAAGATATGTTTGATCTGCTGCCTCTGGGGCACGCTACCCAGGGGGCTGAGTTGAAATGGCCTCTCCTGAGGATGCCTCATAATGTGCGTTTGGTCCATGGAGATCTTGGAATGTGCTGGTTGTTCAGTGGCCCTGCGGAACTCTCCTACCTGAAGGGTTTGATACATCCCCAGTAAGAAAGCTCCCCATGTGGAGACGAGAGAGGTTTGGTTTGGTGCCTCGGAAAAGCCCCGTGTGCTGGTCTACGAAAACAATCCTCGGAGGACGGACACATGGAAACCAAAGCTAAGGTTCAGATTAAGGCCTGGGGGCCTATCCATTTCAACCTTCTGTCTCTGGGGACACTGTCTGAAATCTAAGTAGAGATAGTTGCTCCGCTGGTGTCAGGGAGCCCCTCTGAGTCCATGGTGGCCTACACTATTGATGGCCTCAGGGGCTTTGGAGCTTTTCCCTAACCTGTAGGGTTGTGTTCAATGGATTGGGCACACTTTCCTTGAGAGGGCACGCACAATCTTTCGCTGTGGCTCCAGAGGCCCTAGCCTGGAGGTTGTGTGGGTCCAGGCTGTGGGCACAGAAGTCTGAAAACTCAAACTCAGCTTATGAGTGGCACCTAGGGTATGGCCGGCCAGATGTACAGCCCGAGAGGGATCTCCTGGGCCTCTGAAACAAGGGCGAGTGGGAGGCGTTCCTTCAGGCTTTTGTCTCTGGATGTTGTGTCCGGGATAGCCGTGGATTGGAGGGGGGGCCTCAGGGACTGTTGACGAGTATCCCTCTCTGGGTATTTTCCTGAGCTCCCAAGAGTTTGGGGTCATTTTGTGGGAAGGGTGGAGTCGTGTTGTCTGGCTCATGTGTCTCTCCAAGAAAGGGATTCCAGAGCAGAGCTCCAGGTACGGGCGGGGCGACTGGAAAACTCAAACCCTGGTGAGGATCTGGTGCATAGGGGCTTGGAAAGCCCAATCTGCGGGCTCTTGGTCAAGGCCCTGACAGGCCTTTCTTTGACATGGGGCTCATGCTGAGGGTCACAGTGTGAATTTGTGCCCAAGCAGCACTCAAGTTTGGGCGTGGCATCAGAGGCCATGAAGGTTTCTCCCAACCTGAAGATGTGACTCCATGCCAAGAGCAAGCTTGACAGCCATGGGGAAGGAGGAGTTCTGTTTTGTGCTTGTGATACCCAGCTGTGTGGAGAATTGATATAATGTCTAGGTTCAGATATCTGAAAACCAAGGTTAGGAAGAGGTGACGGCATAAGACAATGCCGTGTCCGAAGTGCTGCGTATGCGGTCAGCTGTCTCCTTGTCTGTTTGGACTTCTGGCTTCAGGCTGTGTCAGATAGAGCATGCGCGCCCAGAGCAGCCTACCCAGTTCGGGTACCGTCGAGGCCCGAGCAGGTTGATCCTCATCTGGGTTTTCTGGAGCGCCCCACAGGGAAACGTTTTTCTTCCGTTGGGCAGACAATGGGCTGGGTTGTGGTTCTGGAGTTCCTAGTCCGGAGGGTTTGTTTGCCAGGAGTGTGAGGAAGGAAGTCTGAAAACACAAGCTAGCGTGAGGTTTGGGACCGAGGGCATGGCAGGCCCACTCTGCAGAGGCTGAATCGAGATCTCCTGCTCTCAGGTCATGTCAACTATGAGACGTGCCTCAGGCTAGAGTTTTTGTAAAGCATGGCCTCTTCCTGAAGGGTGTGGGGACTTCATGAGGCCATGGAGTTTTGCCTACGATGTGATTTGTGAACTACTCCAAACCTCAAGGTTTCCTTCTGCACGACAGTCGAGTCCTATTGGATGGTTCCAGGAGGCCCCATACGGAAAGACTCGAGAGCAGGTGTCTAAGCATGAATGACTGGGAACGCCACCTCATATTCCCACTCTTTAGTCAGGACAAGGCAGGCTCAATCTGCGGGCTCCTGGGTGAGCTACCCAGAGGGGAGAGTTGAAATGGACTCTCCTGAAGAGGAGTCCTACTGTGTCTTGGTGTCCTGGGAGACCTTGGAATGTGGAGGTGGCTCAGGGACTCTGCAGGATTCTACAACCTGAGGTGTTTGACACGGCTCCAACAAGGAAGCTTCCCATGTGGAGACGAGAGGAGTTCTGTTCAGTGCCTCAGGAAAGCCCCATATCCTGTTCTTCGAACCAAGCCTCTAAGGAGTGACACCTGGAAACCAAAGCAAGAGTTGAGATTAGGGCCTATGGGCCAGTCCGGCTCAACCTTCTATCTCTGTTGACATCTGTGTGCATGCCTTCGTGGAGGTAGCTGCTCAGCTTGTGTCCGAATGCCCCTGTGTGTCCAGGGTGGCTCCCAGTAGTGGGATGTCCTCAGGGGCCTTGAAGTTTCTCATATTCTGGAGGTGTGTGGCCAAAGGAATGGACACAGTTTCCCAGGAGAGAGCAGGCACGGTCCTGTGGTATGGCTCCAAAGGACCCAGCCTAAAGGCTGTGTTTGCCAGGGCTGTGGGGACAGATGTCTGAAAAAGCAAACTTGGCTCAGCTAGGGGCCAGGGTAATGGCAAGCCTGATCTACAGTCCATGAGGGGATATCCTGTGGATTTCAAAGGAGGGCAAGTGGGAGGCAGTCGTTCAGGCTTTTTTCTCTGGGTGTTGCTTTCACAGTGGCTGGTTAGTGTAGGGGTTGCCTCAGGGGCCGAGGAAGAGCCATCCTCTCGGGGGATTGTCCAAGCTCCCAAGTGTTTGGGTTCATTCTGTGGGAAGGGAAGAGTACTATTTTCTGCCACAGCGGACCCCCCAGGAGAGGGACTCTAGAGCACAGCAGTGGGTTCCCTCAACTGGAATACACACCATCTAGTTAGTCCTGTGTGCCTATGGGCATGGCAAGCCACATATGTGGTCTCTTGGTACATTCACTAGAGGCGTTACTTGAATAAGGTACCCACGCTGTGGGTCACAAAGGGTGTTTGTGCCCAAGGCGGCCCTCAGGCATGGGTGTGGCCTCATGGGCCATGCCCTTTTTTCCTACACTGAATTTTTAACTCACTGCCAGCAGCAAGTTTTCTTGCCATGGGTAAGGAGGAGTTGTGATTTCTGCATCACACTCACGCCTGGACTGTGATTGGAGATAAGGTCTCGGTTCTGAAGCCTGAAAACTGAGATAGGGAAGATTTGATGACCTAAGGCCATGGCGGGTCTTATGTGCTCAGTATGCGTTCATCTTTCTGGGTGTTGGTCAGGAGGTCCAGCCTCATGTTGTGTCCGACAGTGCATTAGTGCACAGGTTAGACTACATAATTTGGGTAAAGTCGAGTGCTGTGTAGGTTTATCCTCATTTAAGGTGCCTGCGCAGCTCATCAGGCAATAATTTTTTTCTAGAGGTCAGGCAGAGTGCTGCATTGTGGGTACGGAATTGCCAAACTTGAGGGCTTCGGGACCAGGAGTGTGAGGACGGAAGTCTGAGAAGACAAGGTAGACTTGGGTTTCAGGGAGAGGGCACAGCAGGTACACACTGCAGATCTGAACCAATATCTCATGCATCTGAACTCAGGGCGAGGATCAGACGTTGGCTCAGGTTGGAGTTTCCGTGCATGAGGCCGCTTCATGAAGGGAGCAGAATCTCGAGTCCATTGAGGTTTTCCCACGTTGGGAGTTGTGGGATGCCCCCTTCAAGGATTCCTTCTGCGGGACAATTGACCTGTTGGACAGCTCCAGGACATCCCATATGGAATGAATCCAGAACACCGTTCAAGAATGGATGCCTGAGAAGCCCGCCTCTCATTCCAATTTTCTCCTAGCAACAAGACAGTTTAGATCTGATGGCTCTGCGGGAGCAATCTCGGTGGCTCAGTTGAAGTGGACTTTCCTGATGATGGGTCCTAATGTGTTTTTGTGTCCATGAGGGCCTTGGAATGGGGCGGTGGCACCGGGACCCTGAAGTACTCTCCTAAGCTTTTGACATAGCTCCCATGCACAGGTTTCCTTGTGGAGACGAGATGAGTTCTGATGGGTGCCTCAGGAAAACCCCTATGCTCGTATTGGAATCAGACTTTTGAGGACACATGCCTGTAAACGAAGGCAAGGGATCCTATAATGGCCTAGGGTCCTGTCTGTTTCAATCTTCTTCTCTGGGGACATCCATTTATGGTATGATTGGAGGTCGATTTTCAGCTGGTGTCAGACGGCCCTTGATTGTTCCGGGCCACCTACACTATTGGGATGGCCTCAGGGACTTTGGAGGTTTCTCCTAACTTGTACGATTTGTACCATGCAATGGGAAGAATTTCCATGGATTGGTAGGCACAGTCCTAATGTGAGGCGCCAGGGGACCAGCCTGGAGAGTGTGTGGCCCAAGACTTTGAGGACAGAAATCTGAAAACACAAACTCAGCTAGGGTTTGGGGACGTAGGTATGGCAGGCCCGATCTACAAACCATGAGAAGAACTCTTCAGGATATGAAGAAAGTGCGAGTCTGAGGAGATTGCTCTGGCTTTTGTCTCAGGATATTGAATCAGCGATGGCCGTGGAATGTCGGGGAGGCCTCATGAGCCATGGACGAATCTTCCTCTCTGAGGATTTGGCCCGATTCCCAATTGCTTTTCGTCAATCTGTAGGATGGGAGGACTCATTTCAGATTTGTTACCTCAGGTGTCCCACCAAAAGAGGAATTCCAAAGCCAAGCCTTGGGGAAGACTAAAGGGACAACTCGAACTATGGTTAAAAATTGGTGCCTAGGGGCATGGCAAACCCAATATGCTATCTCTTCATCCAGCCACTGAGTGGCCTTACTTGAGGACTGGGCTCAGCCTGAGGGTCACAAAGTCTGTTTGTGACCAATGTGCCCCGCGAGCATTGGTGGGGCCTCATAGGCCATTCTGGTTTTACAACACTGAACGTTGGACAACGTGCCAACCATAAGGTTTCTTGCCACGGGGATGGATTTCTGATTTCTGCATCACCTTCAACCCTGGGCAGTGATTGGAGTTTAGGTCTAGGTTCTGAAACCTGAAAACCGAGGTTGGGAAGAGTTGACGACCTAAGGCCATGGCGGCTCAATGTGCTCAGAGTGCGGCCAGCTGTCTGGGAGGGTCCAGGGGGTCCAGGCTCAGGCTGTGTCAGAAAGGGCATTAGTGCCCTGGTCAGCCTATGTATTTGGGGTACAGCCAAGTTAGGTGCAGGTTGATCCTCACTTGGGGTTACTGGGTAGTCCCAGAGGACAATGTTTTTCTTCTGGGGGGCCGGCAGAGTGCTGTATTGTAGTTCTGGATTACCAAACTGGAGGGCTTGTGAGCCAGTAGTCTGATGACTAAAGTCTGAGAACACAAGCTAGGCTTAGGTTTCTGGGTGAGGCCATGTCAGGCACAATCTAAAGACCTGAATCGAGATCTCGTGCATCTGAAGTTAGGGCGAGGATCAGACGATCGCTCAGGTTGGAATTTCTGTCCCTGATGGCCCCTTCATGAATGGGGGGGCAACACGAGGCCATGGGGTTTTTACCACGATGGGAGTTTTTAAAAGCTCCATACTGCAGAGAGTCTTCTGCAGGACAATTGAGACCTGTTGTTTGGCTCCAGGCCAATGATTCTGAGCAGGGTTCTAAGGATGGATGGCTGCGTAGCCCACCTCACATTCCAATTGTCTCCTAGCAACAAGACAGGTTAGATCTCCTGGATCTGTGGGGAGCTACCGAGGATGCTGAGTTGAACTGGACACCCCGGGGGATGGGTCCGAATGTGCTTTTGTGTCTATGGAGACCTTGGAATGAAGCGGTGGCACTGGGGCCCTAAAGGGTTCTTCTAAACAGAGGCTTTGACACAGCTCCAACGTGCCAGTTTCCCATGTGTAGATGAGATGTTTTCTGATGGGTGAATCAAAAAACAGCTATATGCTGCTTTTGAAATCCAGGCCTCTGAGGAGAGATGCCTGGGAACCAAAGCAATGGATCTGATTAGTGTCTAGGGGCCTGTTCTTTCCTTTTTACTTCTGAGGACATCTGTCTATGGGTCTGAGTTCAGGTAGGGGCTCATTTGGGCTCAGATTGCCCCTGTTTTTCCTGGGAAGACACCACTATTGAGATATATCAGGGACTTTGGAGGTTTATCCTATTAGAAGGGTTGTGGCCATTGGAATGGGCACACTAATGCCCTTGGAGAGGGCAAGTACAGTCCTCAGGTTTGGCTCCAGGAGCCTGAGCCTGTAGGTTGTGTATGCCAGGGCTGTTTGGACAGTTGTCTGAAAACACAAACTCGGCTTATGTTTCAGGTCATAGGTATGGCAGGACTGATCTACAGACCATGAGGAGAACTCTTCGGGATTTGAAAGAAGGGCGAGTGTGAGGCTCCTGTTCAAGTTTTTGTCTCGGGATATCGTGTCACTCATGGTCGTGGAATTTCTGGGTGACTTCATGGGAAATGGACGAGTCTTACTCTCTGGTGGTTTGGCCCCGTCCAAAGAGTTTGGGTTCATTATGTGGGCTGGAAAAAGTCCGTTTTATTTTGTTTTTGTTGTTGTTGTTGTTTTCTTTTTTAACCTCATGAGTCCCACCAAATGAGGGATTACAGAGTAGAGCCCTGGGAGGGGCGACTGGACAATCAGAAATCTGGTTAAAAATTGGGGCCTAGGGACATGTCAAGCCCATTATGACATCTAATGGTCCAGCCACTGAGAGGACTTACTAGAGGACAGGACTCATGCTGAGGGTCACAATGCGTGTGTATGCCCTCGTCGCACTCAAGAATGGGCGGGGCCTCAGGGTTTCTCCTACACTGAACATTGGACAACGTGCCAACCACAAGGGTTCTTGCCATGGGTAAGGAGGAGTACTGATTTCTGCATCAGACTCACCCCTGGGCAGTGATTGGAGATAAGGTCTCGGTTCTGAAGCCTGAAAACTGAGGTAGGGAAGAGATGATGTCCTAAGGCCATGGCGGGCTTTATGTGCTCAGTGTGCGGTCAGCTTTCTGGGTGTTGGTCTGGAGGTCCGGGCTCAGGTTGTGTTCGACAGTGCATTAGTGCCCAGGTTAGACTATATAATTTGGGTAAAGTCGAGTGCTTGGTAGGTTTACCCTCATTTAAGGTGCCTGGGCACCTCATGAGGCAATAATTATTTTTCTAGAGGGCAGGCAGAGTGCTGCATTGTGGGTCCGGAATTGCCAAACTTGAGGGCTTTGGGGCCAGTAGGGTGAGGTCGGAAGTCTGAGAAGACAAGCTAGACTTGGGTTTCAGGGCAAGAGCACGGCAGGTACCCCCTGCAGATCTGAACCAATATCTCATGCATCTGAAGTCAGGGCGAGGATCAGACGTTGGCTCAGGTGGGAGTTTCTGAGCATGACGGCCGCTTCATGAAGGGAGCGGAATCTCGAGGCCATTGAGGTTTTCCCACGTTGGGAGTTGTGGGATGCCCCCTTCCAGGATTCCTTCTTCGGGACAATTGAGACCTGTTGGACAGCTCCAGGACATCCCATACGGAATGACTCCAGAGCACCGTTCGGGGATGGATGCCTGGGAAGCCCGCCTTGCATTCCAATTGTCTCCTAGCAACAAGACAGTTTAGATCTGATGGCTCTGCGGGAGCAACCTGAGTAGCTGAGTTGAAATGGATTTTCCTGAGGATGGGTCCTAATGTGTTTTTGTGTCCATGAGGTCCTTGGAATGGGGCGGTGGCACCGGGACCCTGAAGTACTCTCCTAAGCTTTGGACATGTCTCCCATGCACAGGTTTCCTTGTGGAGACGAGATGAGTTCTGATGGGTGCCTCAGGAAAACCCCTATGCTCTTATTGGAATCAGGCTTTTGAGGACACATGCCTGTAACCCAAAGCAATGGATCCTATTATGGCCTAGGGTCCTGTCTGGTTCAATCTTCTTCTCTGGGGACATCCATCTATGGTATGAGTGGAGGTCGATTATCAGCTGGTGTCAGACACCCCTTGTTTGTTCCGGGCGACCCACACTATTGGGATGGCCTCAGGGTCGTTGGAGGTTTCTCCTGATTTGTATGGTTTTGGAAAATGGAATGGGCAGTATTCCCATGGATTGGTAGGCACAGTCCTAATGTGTGGCTCCAGGGGCCCAGCCTGGAAGGTGTGTGGCCCAAGACTTTGAGGACAGAAGTGTGAAAACACAAACTCAGCTTAGGTTTTGGGATGTAGGTATGGCAGGCCCGATCTACAAACCATGAGAAAAACTCTACAGGATATGAAGAAAGTGCGAGTCTGAGGCGATTGCTCAGGCTTTTGTCTCTGGATTTTGTATCAGTGATGGCCGTGGAATGTCGGGGAGGCCTAATGGGCCATGGACGAATCTTCCTCTCTGAGGATTTGGCCCGATTCCCAATTGCTTTTCGTCAATCTGTGGGATGGGAGGACTCATTTCAGTTTTGTTACCTCAGGTGTCCCACCAAAAGAGGAATTCCAAAGCCAAGCCGTGGGGAAGACTGAAGGGACAACCCGAACTATGGTTAAAAATTGGGGCCTAGGGGCATGGCAAGCGAATATGCTATCTCTTCATCCAGCCACTGAGTGGCCTTACTTGAGGACTGGGCTCTACCTGAGGGTCACAATGTGTGTTTGTGGCCAATGTGCCCTGCAAGCATGGGCGGGGCCTTATGGGCCACACTGGTTTGAACGACACTGAACGTTGGACAACATGCCAACCACAAGGTTTCTTGCCATGGGGAAGGAGTTCTGATTTCTGCATCACCTTCAACATGGACAGTGATTGGAGATAAGGTCTAGGTTCTGAAACCTGAAAACCGAGGTTGGGAAGAGATGACGACCTAAGGCCATGGTGGCTCGATGTGCTCAGTGTGCGGCCAGCTGTCTGGGAGGGGCCAGGGGGTCCAGGCTCAGGCTGTGTCAGAAAGGGCATTAGTGCCCTGGTCAGCCTATGTATTTGGGGTACAGCCAAGGTCGGTGCAGGTTGATCCTCATTTGGCGTTACTGGGTAGCCCCAGAGGACAATGTTTTTCTTCTGGAGGGCAGGCAGTGTGCTGCATTGTAGTTCTGGATTGCCAAACTGGAGGGCTTGTGGGCCAGTAGTCTGACGACAAAAGTCTGAGAAAACAAGCTAAGCTTAGGTTTCTGTTTGAGGCTATGGCAGGCACAATCTACAGACCTGAATCGAGATCTCGTGCATCTGAAGACAGGGCGAGGATCAGACGATCGCTCAGGTTGGAGTTTCTGTCCCTGATGGCCCCTTCATGAATGGGGGGGGCATCACGAGGCCATGGGTGTTTTCCCACGATGGGAGTTGTGAGAAGCTCAGAACCTCAGAGAGTCTTCTGCAGGACAATTGAGACCTGTTGTTTGGCTCCAGGCCAATGATTCTGAGCAGGGTTCTAAGGATGGATGGCTGGGTAGCCCACCTCGCATTCCAATTGTCTCCTAGCAACAAGACAGGTTAGATCTCCTGGATCTGTGGGGAGCTACCGAGGATGCTGAGTTGAACTGGACACCCCTGGGGATGGGTCCGAATGTGCTTTTGTGTCTATGGAGACCTTGGAATGAAGCGGTGGCACTGGGGCCCTAAAGGGTTCTCCTAAACAGAGGCTTTGACACAGCTCCAACGTGCCAGTTTCCCATGTGTAGATGAGATGTTTTCTGAAGGGTGAATCAAGAAACAGCTATATGCTGCTTTTGAAATCCAGGCCTCTGAGGAGAGATGCCTGGAAACCAAAGCAATGGATCTGATTAGTGCCTAGGGGCCTGTTCTTTCCTTTTTACCTCTGAGGACATCTGTGTATGGGTCTGAGTTCAGGTAGGGGCTCATTTGGGCTCAGATTGCCCCTGTTTTTCCGGGGAAGTCACCACTATTGAGATAGATCAGGAACTTTTGAGTTTTAACCTGTTAGAAGGGTTGTGGCCATTGGAATGGGCACAAACAATTCCCTTGGAAAGGGCAAGTACAGTCCTCAGGTTCGGCTCCAGGGGCCTGAGCCTGTAGGTTGTGTAGGCCAGGGCTGTTTGGACAGTTGTCTGAAAACAAACTCAGCTTAGGTTTGGGGACGTAGGTATGGCAGGCCCGATCTACAAACCATGAGAAGAATTCTTCAGGATTTGAAGAAAGTGCGAGTCTGATTCGCTTGCTCAGGCTTTTGTCTCTGGATTTTGTATCAGCGATGGCCGTGGAATGTCGGGGAGGCCTCATGGGCCTTGGACAATCTTCCTCTCTGAGGTTTTGGCCCGATTCCCAATTGCTTTTCGTCAATCTGTGGGATGGGAGGACTCATTTCAGGTTTGTTACCTCAGGTGTCCCACCAAAAGAGGAATTCCAAAGCAAAGCCGTGGGTAGACTGAAGGGACAACCCGAACTATGGTTAAAAATTACGGCCTAGGGGCATGGCAAGCCCAATATGCTATCTCTTCATCCAGACACTGAGTGGCCTTACTTGAGGACTGGGCTCAGCCTGAGGGTCACAATGTGTTTTTGTGGCCAATGTGGCCCGCGATCATGGGCGGGGCCACATGGGCCACACTGGTTTCAAACACATTGAATGTTGGACAACATGCCAACCACAAGTTTTCTTGCCATGGGGAAGGAGTTCTGATTTCTGCATCACCTTCAACCTTGGACAGTGAGTGGAGATAAGGTCTAGGTTCTGAAACCTGGAAACCGAGTTTGGGAAGAGATGACGACCTAAGGCCAAGGAGGCTCGATGTGCTCAGTGTGCGGCCAGCTGTCTGGGACGGGCCAGGGAGTCCAGGCTCAGGCTGTGTCAGAAAGGGCATTAGTGCCCTTGTCAGCCTATGTATTTGGGGTACAGCCAAGGTCGGTGCAGGTTGATCCTCATTTGGAGTTACTGGGTAGCCCCAGAGGACAATGGTTTTCTTCTGGCGGGCAGGCAGAGTGCTGCATTGTAGTTCTTGATTGCCAAACTGGAGGGCTTGTGGGCCAGTAGTCTGACGACAAAAGTCTGAGAACACAAGCTAGGCTTAGGTTTCTGGGTGAGGCCATGGCAGGCACAATCTACAGACCTGAATCGAGATCTCGTGCAACTGAAGTCCGGGCGAGGATCAGACGATCGCTCAGGTTGGAGTTTCTGTCCCTGATGGCCCCTTCATGAATGGGGGGGGGGGCATCACGAGGCCATGGGGGTTTTCCCACTATGGGAGTTGTGAGAAGCTCCAAAAAGCAGAGAGTCTTCTGCAGGTCAATAGAGACCTGTTGCTTGGCTCCAGGCCAATGTTTCTGAGCAGGGTTCTAAGGATGGATGGCTGCGTAGCCCACCTCGCATTCCAATTGTCTCCTAGCAACAAGACAGGTTAGATCTCCTGGATCTGTGGGGAGCAACCGAGGACGCTGAGTTGAAATGGACACCCCTAAGGATGGGTCCTAACGTGCTTTTGTGTCTATGGAGACCTTGGAATGAAGCGGTGGCACTGGAACCCTATAGGGTTCTCCTAAACAGAGGCTTTCACACAGCTCCAACGTGCAAGTTTCCCATGTGTAGATGAGATGTTTTCTGATGGGTGAGTCAAGAAACAGCTATATGCTGCTATTGAAATCAAGGCCTCTGAGGAGAGATGCCTGGAAACCAAAGCAATGGATCTAATTAGTGCCTAGGGGCCTGTTCTTTCCTTTTTACCTCTGGGGACATCTGTCTATGGGTCTGAGTGCAGGTAGGTGCTCTGTAGGGCTCAGATTGCCCCTGTTTTTCCTGGGAAGCCACCACTATTGAGATGGATCAGGGACTTTGGAGGTTTATCCTATTAGAAGGGTTGTGGCCATTGGAATGGGCACACACAATTCCCTTGGAGAGGGCAAGTACATCCTCAGGTTTGGCTCCAGGGGCCTGAGCCTGTAGGTTGTTTAGGCCAGGGCTGTTTGGACAGTTGTCTGAAAAAACAAACTCGGCTTATGTTTCGGGTCATAGGTATGGCAGTACTGATCTACAGACCATGAGGAGAACTCTTCTGGATTTGAAAGAAGGGCGAGTGTGAGGCTCCTGCTCAAGTTTTTGTCTCTGGATATCGTGTCACTCATGGTCGTGGAATTTCTGGGTGACTTCATGGGAAATGGACGAGTCTTACTCTCTGGTGGTTTGGCCCCGTCCAAAGAGTTTGGGGTCATTCTGTGAGCTGGAAGAAGTCCGTTTTTTTTTTTTTTTTTTGTTGTTGTTGTTGTTTTCTTTTTTAACATCAGGTGTCCCACTAAATGAGGGATTCCAGAGTAGAGCTCTGGGGAGGAGCAACTGGACAGTCAGAAATCTGGTTAAAAATTGGGGCCTAGGGACATGTCAAGCCCATTAAGACATCTAAAGGTCCAGCCACTAAGAGGACTTACTAGAGGACAGGGCTCATGCTGAGGGTCACAATGCGTGTGTATGCCCCCGTCCCACTCAAGAATGGGCGGGGCCTCAGGGTGAATGTTGGTTTCTCCTACACTGAACGTTGGACAACGTGCCAACCACAAGGGTTCTTGCCATGGGTAAGGAGGAGTTCAGATTTCTGCATCACACTCACCCCTCGGCAGTGATTGGAGATAATGTCTCGGTTCTGAGGCCTGAAAACTGAGGTAGGGAAGAGATGATGACTTAAGGCCATGGCGGGTCTTATGTGCTCAGTGTGCGGTCTGCTTTCCGGGTGTTGGTCAGGAGGTCCGGGCTCAGGTTGTGTCCGACAGTGCATTAGTGCCCAGGTTAGATTATATAATTTGGGTGAAGTCGAGTGCTGTGGAGGTTTATCCTCATTGAAGGTGCCTGGGTAGCTCATGAGGCAATAATTTTTTTTTGGGGGGCAGGCAGAGTGCTGCATTGTGGGTCCGGAATTGCCAAACTTGAAGGCTTCGGGACCAGTAGTGTGAGGACGGAAGTCTGAGAAGACTAGATAGACTTGGGTTTCAGGGCGAGGGCATGGAAGGTACCCCCTGCAGATCTGAACCAATACTCATGCATCTGAAGTCAGGGCGAGGATCAGACGTTGGCTCAGGTTGGAGTTTCTGTGCATGACGGCTGCTTCATGAAGGGAGCGGAATCTCGAGACCATTGAGGTTTTCCCACGTTGGGAGTTGTGGGATGCCCCCTTCAAGGATTCCTTCTACGGGACTATTGAGACCTGTTGCACATCTCCAGGACATCCCATATGGAATGACTCCAGAGCACCGTTCGAGGATGGATGACTGGGAAGCCTGCCTCGCATTCAAATTGTCTCCTAGCAACAAGACACTTTAGATCTGATGGCTCTGCGTGAGCAACCGGGTTGGCTGAGTTGAAATGGACTTTCCTGAGGATGGGTCCTAATGTGTTTTTGTGTCCATGAGGGACTTGGAATGGGGCGGTGGCACTGGGACCCTGAAGTACTCTCCTATGCTTTGGACATGGCTCCCATGTACAGGTTTCCTTGTGGAGACGAGATGAGTTCTGCTGGCTGACTCAGCAAAACCCCTATGCTCGTATTGGAATCAGGCTTTTGAGGAGACATGCCTGTAAACCAAGGCAATGGACCCTATTATGGCCTAGGGTCCTGTCTGGTTCAATCTTCTCCTCTGGGGACATGCATTTATGATATGAGTGGGTGTAGATTATCAGCTGGTGTCAGACAGCCCTTGTTTGTTCCGGGCGACCTTCACTAATGGGATGGCCTCAGGGAGTTTGGAGGTTTCTCCTAATTTGTACGATTTTGGACAATGGAATGGGCAGAATTCCCATGGATTGGTAGGCACAGTCCTAATGTGTGGCTCCAGGGGCCCCAGCCTGGAATGTGTGTGGCCCAGGACTTTGAGGACAGAAGTCTGAAAACACAAACTCAGCTTAGGTTTGGGGACGTAGGTATGGCAGGCCCGATCTACAAACCATGAGAAGAACTCTTCAGGATATGAAGAAAGTGCGAGTCTGAGGCGCTTGCTCAGGCTTTTGTCTCTGGATTTTGTATCAGCGATGGCCGTGGAATGTCGGGGAGGCCTCATGGGCCATGGACGAATCTTCCTCTCTGAGGTTGGCCTGATTCCCAATTGCTTTTCGTCAATCTGTGGGATGGGAGGACTCATTTCAGGTTTGTTACCTCAGGTGTCCCACCAAAAGAGGAATTCCAAAGCCAAGCCGTGGGGAAGACTGAAGGGACACCTCGATCTCTGGTTAAAAATTGGGGCCTAGGGGCATAGCAAGCCCAATATGCTATCTCTTCAACCAGCCACTGAGTGGCCTTACCTTAGGACTCGCTCAGCCTGAGCGTCACAATGTGTGTTTGTGACCAATGTGGCCCGCGAGCATGGGCGGGGCCTCATGGGCCACACTGGTTTTTCAACTACACTGAACCTTGGACAACATGCCAACCACAAGGTTTCTTGCCATGGGGAAGGAGTTCTGATTTCTGAATCACCTTCAACCCTGGGCAGTGTTTGGAGATAAAGTCTAGGTTCTGAAACCTGAAAACCGAGGTTGGGAAGAGATGACGACCTAAGGCCATGGCGGCTCGATGTGCTCAGTGTGCGGCCAGCTGTCTGGGAGGGGCCAGGGGGTCCAGGCTCAGGCTGTGTCAGAAAGGGCATTAGTGCCCTGGTCAGCCTATGTATTTGGGGTACAGCCAAGGTCGGTGCAGGTTGATCCTCATTTGGGGTTACTGGGTAGCCCCAGAGGACAATGTTTTTCTTCTGGATGGCCGGCAGAGTGCTGCATTGTAGTTCTGGATTGCCAAACTGGAGGGCTTGTGGGCCAGTAGTCTGACGACAAAAGTCTGAGAACACAAGCTAGGCTTAGGTTTCTGGGTGAGGCCATGGCAGGCACAATCTACAGACCTGAATCGATATCTGGTGCATCTGAAGTCAGGGCGAGGATCAGACGATCGCTCAGGTTGGAGTTTCTGTCCCTGATGGCCCCTTCATGAATGGGCAGGGCATCACGAGGCCATGGGTGTTTTCCCACGATGGGAGTTGTGAGAAGCTCCAAACTGCAGAGAGTCTTCTGCAGGACAATTGAGACCTGTTGTTTGGATCCAGGCCAATGATTCTGAGCAGGGTTCTAAGGATGGATGGCTGGGTAGCCCACCTCGCATTCCAATTGTCTCCTAGCAACAAGACAGGTTAGATCTCCTGGATCTGTGGGGAGCAACCGAGGACGCTGAGTTGAAATGGACACTTCTGCGGATGGGTCCTAACGTGCTTTTGTGTCTATGGAGACCTTGGAATGAAGCGGTGGCACTGGGGCCCTAAAGTGTTCTTCTAAACAGAGGCTTTGACACAGCTCCAACGTGCAAGTTTCCCATGTGTAGATGAGATGTTTTCTGATGGGTGAGTCAAGAAACAGCTATATGCTGATTTTGAAATCCAGGCCTCTGAGGAGAGATGCCTGGAAACCAAAGCAATGGATCTAATTAGTGCCTAGGGGCCTGTTCTTTCCTTTTTACCTCTGGGGACATCTGTCTATGGGTCTGAGTGCAGGTAGGTGCTCTGTTGGGCTCAGATTGCCACTGTTTTACCTGGGAAGCCACCACTAATGAGATGGATCAGGGACTTTGGAGGTTTATCCTATTAGAAGGGTTGTGGCCATTGGAATGGGCACACACAATTCCCTTGGAGAGGCCAAGTACAGTCCTCAGGTTTGGCTCCAGGGGCCTGAGCCTGTAGGTTGTGTAGGCCACGGCTGTTTGGACAGTTGTCTGAAAACACAAACTCGGCTTATGTTTCGGGTCATAGGTATGGCAGGACTGATCTACAGACCATGAGGAGAACTTTTCGGGATTTGAAAGAAGGGCGAGTGTGAGGCTCCTTCTCAAGTTTTTCTCTCGGGATATCGTGTCACTCATGGTCGTGGAATTTCTGGGTGACTTCATGGGAAATGGACGAGTCTTACTCTCTGGTGGTTTGGCCCCGTCCAAAGAGTTTGGGGTCATTCTGTGGGCTGGAAGAAGTACGTTTTTTTTTTTTTTTTTTTTCTTTTTTCACCTCAGTTGTCCCACCAAGTGATGGATTCCAGAGTAGAGCCCTGGGGAGGGTCGACTGGACAATCAGAAATCTGGTTAAAAATTGGGACCTAGGGACATGTCAAGTCCATTATGACATCTAATGGTCCAGCCACTGAGAGTACTTACTAGAGGACAGGACTCATGCTGAGGTTCACAATGCGTGTGTATGCCCTCGTCGCACTCAAGAATGGGCGGGGCCTCAGGGTGAATGCTGGTTTCTCCTACACTGAACGTTGGACAACGTGCCAACCACAAGGGTTCTTGCCATGGGTAAGGAGGAGTTCTGAGTTCTGCATCACACTCACCCCTGGGCAGTGATTGGAGATAAGGTCTCGGTTCTGAAGCCTGAAAACTGAGATATGGAAGAGATGATGACCTAAGGCCATTGCGGGTCTTATGTGCTCAGTGTGCGGTCTGCTTTCCGGGTGTTGGTCAGGAGGTCCGGGCTCAGGTTGTGTCTGACAGTGCAGTAGTGCCCAGGTTAGACTATATAATTTGGGTAAAGTCGAGTGCTTGGTAGGTTTACCCTCATTTAAGGTGCCTGGGCAGCTCATGAGGCAATAATTTTTTTTCTAGAGGGCAGGCAGAGTGCTGTATTGTGGGTCCGGAATTGCCAAACGTGAGGGCTTCGGGGCCAGGAGTGTGAGGACGGAAGTCTGAGAAGACAAGCTAGACTTGGGTTTTAGGGCTAGGGCACGGCAGGTACCCCCTGCAGATCAGAACCAATATCTTATGCATCTGAAGTCAGGGCGAGGATCAGACGTTGGCTCAGGTTGGAGTTTCTGAGCATGACGGCCGCTTCATGAAGGGAGCGGAATCTCGAGACCATTGAGGTTTTCCCACGTTGGGAGTTGTGGGATGCCCCCTTCAAGGATTCCTTCTGCGGGACAATTGAGACCTGTTGGACAGCTCCAGGACATCCCATATGGAATGACTCCACAGCACCGTTCGCGGATGGATGCCTGGGAAGCCCGCCTCGCATTCCAATTGTCTCCTAGCAACAAGACAGTTTAGATCTGATGGCTCTGCTGGAGCAACCGGGGTGGCTGAGTTGAAATGGACTTTCCTGAGGATGGGTCCTAATGTGTTTTTGTCTCCATGAGGGCCTTGGAATGGGGCGGTGGCACCGGGACCCTGAGGTACTCTCCTAAGATTTGGACATGGCTCCCATGCACAGGTTTCCTTGTGGAGACGAGATGAGTTCTGCTGGCTGCCTCAGCAAAACCCCTATGCAAGTATTGGAATCAGGCTTTTGAGGAGACATGCCTGTAAACCAAGGCAATGGATCCTATTATGGCCTAGGGTCCTGTCTGGTTCAATCTTCTCCTCTGGGGACATCCATTTATGGTATGAGTGGAGGTAGATTATCAGCTGGTGTCAGACAGCCCTTGTTTGTTCCGGGCGACCTACACTATTGGGATGGCCTCAGGGACTTTGGAGGTTTCTCCTAATTTGTACGATTTTGGACAATGGAATGGGCAGAATTCCCATGGATTGGTAGGCACAGTCCTAATGTGTGGCTCCAGGGGCCCCAGCCTGGAGGGTGTGTGGCCCAGGACTTTGAGGACAGAAGTCTGAAAACACAAACTCAGCTTAGGTTTGGGGACGTAGGTATGGCAGGCCCGATCTACAAACCATGAGAAGAACTCTTCAGGATATGAAGAAAGTGCGAGTCTGAGGCGCTTGCTCAGGTTTTTGTCTCTGGATTTTGTATCAGCGATGGCACAATCTACAGACCTGAATCGAGATCTCGTGCATCTGAAGTCAGGGCGAGGATCAGACGATCGCTCAAGTTGGTGTTTCTGTCCCTGATGGCCCCTTCATGAAAGGGCGGCATCACGAGGCCATGGGGGTTTTCCCAAGATGGGATTTGTGAGAAGCTCCAAACTGCAAAGTGTCTTCTGCAGGACAATTGATTCCTGTTGTTTGGCTCCAGGCCAATGATTCTGAGCAGGGTTCTAAGGATGCATGGCTGGGTATCCCACCTCGCATTCCAATTGTTTCCTAGAAACAAGACAGGTTAGATCTGCTGGATCTGGGGGAGCCACCGAGGAGGCTGAGTTGAAATGGACTCTCCTATGGATGGGTCCTAATATGCTTTTGTGTCTATGGAGACCTTGGAATGAAGCGGTGGCTTGGCGCCCTAAAGGGTTCTCCTAAACAGAGGCTTTGACACAGCTCCAACGTGCAAGTTTCCCATGTGTAGATGAGATGTTTTCTGATGGGTGAGTCAAGAAACAGCCATTGCTGGTTTTGAAATCCAGGCCTCTGAGGAGAGATGCCTGGAAACCAAAGCAATGGTTATGATTAGTGCCTAGGAGCCTGTTCTTTCCTTTTTACCTCTGGGGACATCTGTCTATGGGTCTGAGTACAGGTAGGTGCTCAGATGGGCTCAGATTGCCCCTGTTTTACCTGGGAAGCCACCACTAATGAGATGGATCAGGGACTTTGGAGGTTTATCCTATTAGAAGGGATGTGGCCATTGGAATGGGCACACACAATTCCCTTGGAGGGGGCAAGTACAGTCCTCAGGTTTGGCTCCAGGGGCCTGAGCCTATAGGTTTGTAGGCCAGGACTGTTTGGACAGTTGTCTGAATACACAAACTTGGCTTATGTTTCAGGTCATAGGTATGGCAGGACATATCTACAGACCATGAGGAGAACATTTCGGGATTTGAGAAAAGGGCGAGTGTGAGGCTCTTGCTCAAGTTTTTGTCTCTGGATATCGTGTCACTCATGGTCGTGAAATATCTGGGTGACTTCATGGGAAATGGACGAGTCTTACTCCCTGGTGGTTTGGCCCAGTCCAAAGCGATGGGTGTCACTCTGTGGGATGGAAGATGTCGTTTTTTTTTTTTTTTTTGATGTTTTCTTTTTAAACTCAGGTGTCCCACCAAATGAGGGATTCCAGAGTAGAGCCCTGGCGGGGGGTGACTGGACAATTAGAAATCTGGTTAAATTTGGGGCCTAGGGACATATCAAGCCCATTATGACATCTAATGGTCCAGTCACTGAGAGGACTTACTAGAGGACAGGACTCATGCTGAGGGTCACAATGCGTGTTTATGCCCTTGTCGCACTCAAGAATGGGCGGGGCCTCAGGGTGAATGCTGGTTACTCCTACACTGAACGTTGGACGACGTGCCAAACACAAGGTTTCTTACCATGGGTAAGGAGGTGTTCTGATTTCTGCATCACACTCACCCCTGGGCAGTGATTGGAGATAAGGTCTCGGTTCTGAGGCCTGAAAACTGAGGTAGGGAAGAGATGATGACCTAAGGCCATGGCGGGTCTTATGTGCTCAGTGTGCGGTCTGCTTTCCGGGTGTTGGTCAGGAGGTCCGGGCTCAGGTTGTGTCCGACAGTGCATTAGTGCCCAGGTTAGACTATATAATTTGGGTGAAGTCGAGTGCTGTGGAGGTTTATCCTCATTGAGGTGCCTGGGCAGCTCATGAGGCAATAATTTTTTTCTAGAGGGCAGGCAGAGTGCTGCATTGTGGGTCCGGAATTGCCAAACGTGAGGGCTTCAGGGCCAGGAGTGTGAGGAAGGAAGTCTGAGAAGACAAGCTAGACTTGGGTTTCAGGGCGAGGGCACGGCAGGTACCCCCTGCAGATCTGAACCAATACTCATGCATCTGAAGTAGGGCGAGGATCAGACGTTGGCTCAGGTTGGAGTTTCCGTGCATGACGGCCGCTTCATGAAGGGAGCGGAACCTCGAGGCCATTGAGTTTTTCCCACGTTGGGAGTTGTGGGATGCCCCATTCAAGGATTCCTTCTGCGGGACAATTGAGACCCGTTGGACAGCTCCAGGACATCCCATATGGAATGACTCCAGAGCACCGTTCGAGGATGGATGACTGGGAAGCCCGCCTCGATTGCAATTGTCTCCTAGCAACAAGACAATTTAGATCTGATGGCTCTGCGGGAGCAACCGGGTTGGCTTAGTTGAAATGGACTTTCCTGAGGATGGGTTCTAATGTGTTTTTGTGTGCATGAGGGCCTTGGAATGGGGCGGTGGCACCGGGACCCTGAAGTACTCTCCTATGCTTTGGACATGGCTCCCATGCACAGGTTTCCTTGTGGAGACGAGATGAGTTCTGCTGGCTGCCTCAGCAAAACCCCTATGCTCGTATTGGAATCAGGCTTTTGAGGAGACATGCCTGTAAACCAAGGCAATGGATCCTATTATGGCCTAGGGTCCTGTCTGGTTCAATCTTCTCCTCTGGGGACATCCATTTATGGTATGAGTGGAGGTAGATTATCAGCTGGTGTCAGACAGCCCTTGTTTGTTCCGGGCGACCTACACTATTGGGATGGCCTCAGGGACTTTGGAGGTTTCTCCTAATTTGTACGGTTTTGGACAATGGAATGGGCAGAATTCCCATGGATTGGTAGGCACAGTCCTAATATGTGGCTCCAGGGGCCCCAGCCTGGAGGGTGTGTGGCCCAGGACTTTGAGGACAGAAGTCTGAAAACACAAACTCAGCTTAGGTTTGGGGACGTAGGTATGGCACGCCCGATCTACAAACCATGAGAAGAAAACTTCAGGATATGAAGAAAGTGCGAGTCTGAGGCGCTTGCTCAGGTTTTTGTCTCTGGATTTTGTATCAGCGATGGCACAATCTACAGACCTGAATCGAGATCTCGTGCATCTGAAGTCAGGGCGAGGATCAGACGATCGCTCAAGTTGGTGTTTCTGTCCCTGATGGCCACTTCACGAAGGGGGGCATCACGAGGCCATGGGGGTTTTCCCAAGATGGGATTTGTGAGAAGCTCCAAACTGCAAAGTGTCTTCTGCAGGACAATTGATTCCTGTTGTTTGGCTCCAGGCCAATGATTCTGAGCAGGGTTCTAAGGATGAATGGCTGGGTATCCCAACTCGCATTCCAATTGTTTCCTAGAAACAAGACAGGTTAGATCTGCTGGATCTGGGGGAGCCACCGAGGAGGCTGAGTTGAAATGGACTCTCCTATGGATGGGTCCTAATGTGCTTTTGTGTCTATGGAGACCTTGGAATGAAGCGGTGGCACTGGCGCCCTAAAGTGTTCTCCTAAACAGAGGCTTTGACACAGCTCCAACGTGCAAGTTTCCCATGTGTAGATGAGATGTTTTCTGATGGGTGAGTCAAGAAACAGCCATTGCTGGTTTTGAAATCCAGGCCTCTGAGGAGAGATGCCTGGAAACCAAAGCAATGGTTATGATTAGTGCCTAGGGGCCTGTTCTTTCCTTTTTACATCTGGGGACATCTGTCTATGGGTCTGAGTACAGGTAGGTGATGAGATCGGCTCAAATTTCCCCTGTTTTACCTGGGAAGCCACCACTAATGAGATGGATCAGGGACTTTGGAGGTTTATCCTATAAGAAGGGATGTGGCCATTGGAATGGGCACACACAATTCCCTTGGAGAGGGCAAGTACAGTCTCCAGGTTTGGCTTCAGGGGCCTCAGCCTGTAGGTTGTGTAGGCCAGGACTGTTTGGACAGTAGTCTGAATACACAAACTTGGCTTATGTTTCAGGTCATAGGTATGGCAGGACTTATCTACAGACCATGAGGAGAACTTTTCGGGATTTGAGAAAACGGCGAGTGTGAGGCTCTTGCTCAAGTTTTTGTCTCTGGATATCGTGTCACTCATGGTCGTGAAATATCTGGGTTACTTCATGGGAAATGGACGAGTCTTACTCCCTGGTGGTTTGGCCCAGTCCAAAGCGATGGGTGTCACTCTGTGGGATGGAAGATGTCGTTTTTTTTTTTTTTTTTGATGTTTTCTTTTTAACCTCAGGTGTCCCACCAAATGAGGGATTCCAGAGTAGAGTCCTGGCGGGGGGTGACTGGACAATTAGAAATCTGGTTAAATTTGGGGCCTAGGGACATATCAAGCCCATTATGACATCTAATGGTCCAGTCACTGACAGGACTTACTAGAGGACAGGACTCATGCTGAGGGTCACAATGCGTGTTTATGCCCTTGTCGCACTCAAGAATGGGCGGGGCCTCAGGGTGAATGCTGGTTACTCCTACACTGAACGTTGGAAGACGTGCCAACCACAAGGTTTCTTACCATGGGTAAGGAGGTGTTCTGATTTCTGCATCACACTCACCCCTGGGCAGTGATTGGAGATAATGTCTCGGTTCTGAGGCCTGATAACTGAGGTAGGGAAGAGATGATGACCTAAGGCCATGGCGGGTCTTATGTGCTCAGTGTGCGGTCTGCTTTCCGGGTGTTGGTCAGGAGGTCCGGGCTCAGGTTGTGTCCGACAGTGCATTAGTGCCCAGGTTAGACTATATAATTTGGGTGAAGTCGAGTGCTGTGGAGGTTTATCCTCATTGAAGGTGCCTGGGCAGCTCATGAGGCAATAATTTTTTTCTAGAGGGCAGGCAGAGTGCTGCATTGTGTGTCCGGAATTGCCAAACATGAGGGCTTCAGGGCCAGGAGTGTGAGGAAGGAAATCTGAGAAGACAAGCTAGACTTGGGTTTCAGGGTGAGGGCACGGCAGGTACCCCCTGCAGATCTGAACCAATACTCATGCATCTGAAGTCAGGGCGAGGATCAGACGTTGGCTCAGGTTGGAGTTTCCGTGCATGATGGCCGCTTCATGAAGGGAGCGGAATCTCGAGGCCATTGAGGTTTTCCCACGTTGGGAGTTGTGGGATGCCCCATTCAAGGATTCCTTCTGCGGGACAATTGAGACCCGTTGGACAGCTCCAGGACATCCCATATGGAATGACTCCAGAGCACCGTTCGAGGATGGATGACTGGGATGCCCGCCTCGCATTGCAATTGTCTCCTAGCAACAAGACAATTTAGATCTGATGGCTCTGCGGGAGCAACCGGGGTGGGTGAGTTTAAATGGACTTTCCTGAGGATGGGTTCTAATGTGTTTTTGTGTGCATGAGGGCCTTGGAATGGGGCGGTGGCACCGGGACCCTGAAGTACTCTTCTATGCTTTGGACATGGCTCCCATGCACAGGTTTCCTTGTGGAGATGAGATGAGTTCTGCTGGCTGCCTCAGCAAAACCCCTATGCTCGTATTGGAATCAGGCTTTTGAGGAGACATGCCTGTAAACCAAGGCAATGGATCCTATTATGGCCTAGGGTCCTGTCTGGTTCAATCTTCTCCTCTGGGGACATCCATTTATGGTATGAGTGGAGGTAGATTATCAGCTGGTGTCAGACAGCCCTTGTTTGTTCCGGGCGACCTACACTATTGGGATGGCCTCAGGGACTTTCAGGTTTCTCCTAATTTGTACGGTTTTGGACAATGGAATGGGCAGAAATCCCATGGATTGGTAGGCACAGTCCTAATGTGTGGCTCCAGGGGCCCCAGCCTGGAGGGTGTGTGGCCCAGGACTTTGAGGACAGAAGTCTGAAAACACAAACTCAGCTTAGGTTTGGGGACGTAGGTATGGCAGGCCCGATCTACAAACCATGAGAAGAAAACTTCAGGATATGAAGAAAGTGCGAGCCTGAGGCGCTTGCTCAGGTTTTTGTCTCTGGATTTTGTATCAGCGATGGCACAATCTACAGACCTGAATCGAGATCTCGTGCATCTGAAGTCAGGGCGAGGATCAGACGATCGCTCAAGTTGGTGTTTCTGTCCCTGATGGCCACTTCACGAAGGGGGGCATCACGAGGCCATGGGGGTTTTCCCAAGATGGGATTTGTGAGAAGCTCCAAACTGCAAAGTGTCTTCTGCAGGACAATTGATTCCTGTTGTTTGGCTCCAGGCCAATGATTCTGAGCAGGGTTCTAAGGATGCATGGCTGGGTATCCCAACTCGCATTCCAATTGTTTCCTAGAAACAAGACAGGTTAGATCTGCTGGA
This sequence comes from Mustela nivalis, assembly GCF_964662115.1. Taxonomy (NCBI): domain Eukaryota; kingdom Metazoa; phylum Chordata; class Mammalia; order Carnivora; family Mustelidae; genus Mustela; species Mustela nivalis. The sequence goes on from NW_028136522.1 coordinate 2,119,641, forward strand.
TCTGGGGGAGCAACCGAGGAGGCTGAGTTGAAATGGACTCTCCTATGGATGGGTCCTAATGTGCTTTTGTGTCTATGGAGACCTTGGAATGAAGCGGTGGCACTGGCGCCCTAAAGGGTTCTCCTAAACAGAGGCTTTGACACAGCTCCAACGTGCAAGTTTCCCATGTGTAGATGAGATGTTTTCTGATGGGTGAGTCAAGAAACAGCCATTGCTGGTTTTGAAATCCAGGCCTCTGAGGAGAGATGCCTGGAAACCAAAGCAATGGTTATGATTAGTGCCTAGGGGCCTGTTCTTTCCTTTTTACCTCTGGGGACATCTGTCTATGGGTCTGAGTACAGGTAGGTGATGAGATCGGCTCAAATTTCCCCTGTTTTACCTGGGAAGCCACCACTAATGAGATGGATCAGGGACTTTGGAGGTTTATCCTATAAGAAGGGATGTGGCCATTGGAATGGGCACACACAATTCCCTTGGAGAGGGCAAGTACAGTCTCCAGGTTTGGCTTCAGGGGCCTCAGCCTGTAGGTTGTGTAGGCCAGGACTGTTTGGACAGTAGTCTGAATACACAAACTTGGCTTATGTTTCAGGTCATAGGTATGGCAGGACTTATCTACAGACCATGAAGAGAACTTTTCGGGATTTGAGAAAAGGGCGAGTGTGAGTCTCTTGCTCAAGTTTTTGTCTCTGGATATCGTGTCACTCATGGTCGTGAAATATCTGGGTGACTTCATGGGAAATGGACGAGTCTTACTCCCTGGTGGTATGGCCCAGTCCAAAGCGTTGGGGGTCACTCTGTGGGATGGAAGAAGTCGGTTTTTTTTTTTTGATGTTGTTTTCTTTTTAACCTCAGGTGTCCCACCAAATGAGTGATTCCAGAGCAGAGCCCTGGCGGGGGGTGACTGGACAATTAGAAATCTGGTTAAATTTGGGGCCTAGGGACATATCAAGCCCATTATGACATCTAATGGTCCAGTCACTGAGAGGACTTACTAGAGGACAGGACTCATGCTGAGAGTCACAATGCGTGTTTATGCCCTTGTCGCACTCAAGAATGGGCGGGGCCTCAGGGTGAATGCTGGTTACTCCTACACTGAACGTTGGACGACGTGCCAACCACAAGGTTTCTTACCATGGGTAAGGAGGTGTTCTGATTTCTGCATCACACTCACCCCTGGGCAGTGATTGGAGATAATGTCTCGCTTCTGAGGCCTGAAAACTGAGGTAGGGAAGAGATGATGACCTAAGGCCATGGCGGGTCTTATGTGCTCAGTGTGCGGTCTGCTTTCCGGGTGTTGGTCAGGAGGTCCGGGCTCAGGTTGTGTCCGACAGTGCATTAGTGCCCAGGTTAGACTATATAATTTGGGTGAAGTCGAGTGCTGTGGAGGTTTATCCTCATTGAAGGTGCCTGGGCAGCTCATGAGGCAATAATTTTTTTTTGGGGGGCAGGCAGAGTGCTGCATTGTGGGTCCGGAATTGCCAAACGTGAGGGCTTCAGGGCCAGGAGTGTGAGGAAGGAAGTCTGAGAAGACAAGCTAGACTTGGGTTTCAGGGCGAGGGCACAGCAGGTACCCCCTGCAGATCTGAACCAATACTCATGCATCTGAAGTAGGGCGAGGATCAGACTTTGGCTCAGGTTGGAGTTTCCGTGCATGACGGCCGCTTCATGAAGGGAGCGGAACCTCGAGGCCATTGAGGTTTTCCCACGTTGGGAGTTGTGGGATGCCCCCTTCAAGGATTCCTTCTGCGTGACAATTGAGACCTGTTGGACATCTCCAGGACATCCCATATGGAATGACTCCAGAGCACCGTTCGAGGATGGATGACTGAGAAGCTCGCCTCGCAATGCAATTGTATCCTAGCAACAAGACAATTTAGATCTGATGGCTCTGCGGGAGCAACCAGGGTGGCTAAGTTGAATAGGACTTTCTTGAGGATGGGTTCTAATGTGTTTTTGTGTGCATGAGGGCCTTGGAATGGGGCGGTGGCACCGGGACCCTGAAGTACTCTCCTATGCTTTGGACATGGCTCCCATGCACAGGTTTCCTTGTGGAGACGAGATGAGTTCTGCTGGGTGCCTCAGCAAAACCCCTATGCTCGTATTGGAATCAGGCTTTTGAGGAGACATGCCTGTAAACCAAGGCAATGGATCCTATTATGGCCTAGGGTCCTGTCTGGTTCAATCTTCTCCTCTGGGGACATCCATTTATGGTATGAGTGGAGGTAGATTATCAGCTGGTGTCAGACAGCCCTTGTTTGTTCCGGGCGACCTACACTATTGGCATGGCCTCAGGGACTTTGGAGGTTTCTCCTAATTTGTACGATTTTGGACAATGGAATGGGCAGAATTCCCATGGATTGGTAGGCACAGTCCTAATGTGTGGCTCCAGGGGCCCCAGCCTGGAGGGTGTGGGGCCCAGGACTTTGAGGACAGAAGTCTGAAAACACAAACTCATCTTACGTTTGGGGACGTAGGTATGGCAGGCCCGATCTACAAACCATGAGAAGAACTCTTCAGGATATGAAGAAAGTGCGAGTCTGAGGTGCTTGCTCAGGTTTTTGTCTCTGGATTTTGTATCAGCGATGGCACAATCTACAGACCTGAATCTAGATTTCATGCATCTGAAGTCAGGGCGAGGATCAGATGATCGCTCAAGTTGGTGTTTCTGTCCCTAATGGCCCCTTCACGAAGGGGCGGCATCACGAGGCCATGGGGGTTTTCCCACGATGCGATTTGTGAGAAGCGACAAACTGCAAAGTGTCTTCTGCAGGACAATTGAGACCTGTTGTTTGGCTCCAGGCCAATGTTTCTAAGCAGGGTTCTAAGGATGCATGGCTGGGTAGCCCACCTCGCATTCCAATTGTCTCCTAGAAAAAAGACAGGTTAGATCTGCTGCATCTGGGGGAGCAACCGAGGAGGCTGAGTTGAAATGGACTCTCCTATGGATGGTTCCTAATGTGCTTTTGTGTCTATGGAGACCTTGGAATGAAGCGGTGGCATTGGCGCCCTGAAGGGTTCTCCTTAACAGAGGCTTTGACACAGCTCCAACGTGCAAGTTTCCCATGTGTAGATGAGAGGTTTTCTGATGGGTGAGTCAAGAAACAGCCATTGCTGGTTTTGAAATCCAGGCCTCTGAGGAGAGATGCCTGGAAACCAAAGAAATGGATATGATTAGTGCCTAGGGGCCTGTTCTTTCCTTTTTACCTCTGGGGACATCTGTCTATGGGTCTGAGTACAGGTAGGTGCTCAGATGGGCTCAGATTGCCCCTGTTTTACCTGGGAAGCCACCAATATTGCGATGGATCAGGGACTTTGGAGGTTTATCCTTTTAGAAGGGATGTGGCCATTGGAATGGGCACACACAATTCCCTTGGAGAGGGCAAGTACAGTCCTCAGGTTTGGCTCCAGGGGCCTGAGCCTGTAGGTTGTGTAGGCCAGGGCTGTTTGGACAGTTGTCTGAAAACACAAACTCGGCTTATGTTTCAGGTCATAGGTATGGCAGGACTTATCTACAGACCATGAGGAGAACTTTTCGGTATTTGAGAAAAGGGCGAGTGTGAGGCTCTTACTCAAGTTTTTGTCTCTGGATATCGTGTCACTCATGGTCGTGAAATATCTGGGTGACTTCATGGGAAATGGACGAGTCTTACTCCCTGGTGGTTTGGCCCAGTCCAAAGCGTTTGGGGTCACTCTGTGGGATGGAAGAAGTCCTTTTTTTTTTGATGTTGTTTTCTTTTAACCTCAAGTGTCCCACCAAATGAGGGATTCCAGAGTAGAGCCCTGTGGAGGGTGACTGGACAATCAGAAATCTGGTTAAAAATTGGGGCCTAGGGACATATCAAGCCCATTATGACATCTAATGGTCCAGTCACTGAGAGGACTTACTAGAGGACAGGACTCATGCTGAGGGTCACAATGAGTGTTTATGCCCTTGTCGCACTCAAGAATGGGCGGAGCCTCAGGGTGAATGCTGGTTTCTCCTACACTGAACGTTGGACGACGTGCCAACCACAAGGTTTCTTACCATGGGTAAGGAGGTGTTCTGATTTCTGCATCACACTCACCCCTGGGCAGTGATTGGAGATTATGTCTCGGTTCTGAGGCCTGAAAACTGAGGTAGGGAAGAGATGATGACCTAAGGCCATGGCGGGTCTTATGTGCTCAGTGTGCGGTCTGCTTTCCGGGTGTTGGTCAGAAGGTCCGGCGTCAGGTTGTGTCCGACAGTGCATTAGTGCCCAGGTGGGACTATATAATTTGGGTGAAGTCGAGTGCTGTGGAGGTTTATCCTCATTGAAGGTGCCTGGGCAGCTCATGAGGCAATAATTTTTTTCTAGAGGGCAGGCAGAGTGCTGCATCGTTGGTCCAGAATTGCCAAACTTGAGGGCTTCGGGGCCAGGAGCGTGAGGACGGAAGTCTGAGAAGACAAGCTAGACTTGGGTTTCAGGGCGAACACGGCAGGTACCCCCTGCAGATCTGAACCAATACGCATGCATCTGAAGTCAGGGCGAGGATCAGACTTTGGCTCAGGTTGGAGTTTCCGTGCATGACGGCCGCTTCATGAAGGGAGCGGAATCTCGAGGCCATTGAGGTTTTCCCACGTTGGGAGTTGTGGGATGCCCCCTTCAAGGATTCCTTGTGCACGACAATTGAGACCTGTTGGACAGCTCCAGGACATCCCATATGGAATGACTCCAGAGCACCGTTCGAGGATGGATGCCTGGGAAGCCTGCCTCGCTTTCCAATTGTCTCCTAGCAACAAGACAGTTTAGATCTGATGGCTCTGCGGGAGCAACCCGGGTGGCTGAGTTGAAATGGACTTTCCTTAGGATGGGTCCTAATGTGTTTTTGTGTCCATGAGGGCCTTGGAATGGGGCGGTGGCACCGGGACCCTGAAGTACTCTCCTATGCTTTGGACATGGCTCCCATGCACAGGTTTCCTTGTGGAGACGAGATGAGTTCTGCTGGCTGCCTCAGCAAAACCCCTATGCTCATATTGGAATCAGGCTTTTGAGGAGACATGCCTGTAAACCAAGGCAATGGATCCTATTATGGCCTAGGGTCCTGTGTGTTTCAACCTTCTCCTCTGAGGACATCCATTTATGGTATGAGTGGAGGTAGATTATCAGCTGGTGTCAGACAGCCCTTGTTTGTTCCGGGCGACCTATACTATTGGGATGGCCTCAGGGACTTTGGAGGTTTCTCCTAATTTGTACGATTTTGGACAATGGAATGGGCAGATTTCCCATGGATTGGTAGGCACAGTCCTAATGTGTGGCTCCAGGGGCCCCAGCCTGGAGGGTGTGTGGCCCAGGACTTTGAGGACAGAAGTCTGAAAACACAAACTCAGCTTAGGTTTGGGGAAGTAGGTATGGCAGGCCCGATCTACAAACCATGAGAAGAACTCTTCAGTATATGAAGAAAGTGCGAGTCTGAGGCGCTTCCTCAGGAATTTGTCTCTGGATTTTGTATCAGCGATGGCACAATCTACAGACCTGAATCGAGATCTCGTGCATCTGAAGTCAGGGCGGGGATCAGACGATCGCTCAAGTTGGTGTTTCTGTCCATGATGGCCCCTTCACAAAGGGGCGGCATCATAGGCCATGGGGGTTTTCCCACGATGGGATTTGTGAGAAGCTCCAAACTGCAAAGTGTCTTCTGCAGGACAATTGAGAACTGTTGTTTGGCTCCAGGCCAATGTTTCTGAGCAGGGTTCTAAGGATGCAAGACTGGGTAGCCCACCTCGCATTCCAATTGTCTCTTAGAAACAAGACAGGTTAGATCTGCTGGATCTGGGGGAGCAACCGAGGAGGCTGAGTTGAAATGGACTCTCCTATGGATGGGTCCTAATGTGCTTTTGTGTCTATGGAGACCTTGGAATGAAGCGGTGGCACTGGCGCCCTGAAGGGTTCTCCTAAACAGAGGCTTTGACACAGCTCCAACGTGCAAGTTTCCCATGTGTAGATGAGATGTTTTCTGATGGGTGAGTCAAGAAACAGCCATATGCTAGTTTTGAATTCCAGGCCTCTGAGGAGAGATGCCTGGAAACCAAAGCAATGGATATGATTAGTGCCTAGGGGCCTGTTCTTTCCTTTTTACCTCTGGGGACTTCTGTCTATGGGTCTGAGTACAGGTATGTGCTCAGTTGGGCTCAGATTGCCCCTGTTTTACCTGGGAAGCCACCACTAATGAGATGGATCAGGGACTTTGGAGGTTTATCCTATTAGAAGGGATGTGGCCATTGGAATGGGCACACACAATTCCCTTGGAGAGGGCAAGTACACTCCTCAGGTTTGGCTCCAGGGGCCTGAGCCTGTAGGTTGTGTAGGCCAGGACTGTTTGGACAGTTGTCTGAAAACACAAGCTTGGCTTATGTTTCAGGTCATAGGTATGGCAGGACTTATCTACAGACCATGAGGAGAACTTTTCGGGATTTGAGAAAAGGGCGAGTGTGAGTCTCTTGCTCAAGTTTTTGTCTCTGGATATCGTGTCACTCATGGTCGTGAAATATCTGGGTGACTTCATGGGAAATGGACGAGTCTTACTCCCTGGTGGTTTGGCCCAGTCCAAAGCGTTTGGGGTCACTCTGTGGGATGGAAGAAGTCCGTTTTGTTTTTTTTTTTTTTTTGATGTTGTTTTCTTTTAACCTCAGGTGTCTTAACAAATGAGGGATTCCAGAGTAGAGCCCTGGGGGGGGGGGTGACTGACAATCAGAAATCTGGTTAAAAATTGGGGCCTAGGGACATATCAAGCCCATTATGACATCTAATGGTCCAGGAACTGAGAGGACTTACTAGAGGACCGGACTCATGCTGAGGGTCAAAATGCGTGTTTTTGCCTTGTCGTACTCAAGAATGGGCGGGGCCTCAGGGTGAATGCTGGTTTCTCCTACACTAAACGTTGGACGACGTGCCAACCACAAGGTTTCTTACCATGGGTAAGGAGGTGTTCTGATTCTGCATCACACTCACCCCTGGCCAGTGATTGGAGATAATGTCTTGCTTCTGAGGCCTGAAAACTGAGGAGGGAAGAGATGATGACCTAAGGCCATGGCGGGTCTTATGTGCTCAGTGTGCGGTCTGCTTTCCGGGTGTTGGTCAGGAGGTCCGGGCTCAGGTTGTGTCCGACAGTACATTAGTGCCCAGGTTAGACTATATAATTTGGGTGAAGTCGAGTGCTGTGGAGGTTTATCCTCATTGAAGGTGCCTGGGCAGCTCATGAGGCATTAATTTTGTTCTAGAGGGCTGGTAGTGTGCTGCATTGTGGGTCCGGAATTGCCAAACTTGAGGGCTTCGGGGCCTGGAGTGTGAGGATGGAAGTCTGAGAACACAAGCTAGACTTGGGTTTCAGGGCGAGGGCACGGCAGGTACCCCCTGCAGTTCTGAACCAATTCTCATGCATCTGAAGTCAGGGCGAGGATCAGACGTTGGCTCAGGTTGGAGTTTCCGTGCATGACGGCCGCTTCATGAAGGGAGCGGAATCTCGAGGCCATTGAGGTTTTCCCACGTTGGGAGTTGTGCGATGCCCCTTTCAAGGATTCCTTCTGCACAACAATTGAGACCTGTTGGACAGCTCCAGGACATCCCATATAGAATGACTCCAGAGCACCGTTCAAGGATGGATGCCTGGGAAGCCTGCCTCGCATTCCAATTGTCTCCTAGCAACAAGACAGATTAGATCTGATGGCTCTGCGGGAGCAACCGAGGAGGCTGAGTTGAAATGGACTCTCCTATGGATGGGTCCTAATGTGCTTTTAAGTGTATGGACACCTTGGAATGAAGAGGTGTCACTGGGGCCCTGAAGGGTTCTCCTAAACAGAGACTTTGACACAGCTCCAACGTGCACGTTTCCCATGTGTAGATGAGATGTTTTCTGAAGGGTGATTCAAGAAACAGCCATATGCTGGTTTTGAAATTCAGGCCTCTGAGGAGAGATGCCTAGAAACCAAAGCAATGGATATGATTAGTGCCTAGGGGCCTGTTCTTTCCATTTTACCTCTGAGGACATCAGTCTTTGGGTCTGAGTACAGGTAGGTGCTCAGATGGGCTCAGATTGCCCCTGTTTTACCTGGGAAGCCACCACTAATGAGATGGATCAGGGACTTTGGAGGTTTATCCTATTAGAAGAGATGTGGCCATTGGAATGGGCACACACAATTCTTTTGGAGAGGGTAAGTACAGTCCTCAGGTTTGGCTCCAGGGGCCTGAGCCTGTAGGTTGTGTAGGCCAGGGCTGTTTGGACAGTTGTCTGAAAACACAAGCTTGGCTTATGTTTCAGGTCATAGGTATGGCAGGACTTATCTACAGACCATGAGGAGAACTTTTCGGGAATTGAGAAAAGGGCGAGTGTGAGGCTCTTGCTCAAGTTTTTGTCTCTGGATATCGTGTCACTCATGGTCGTGAAATTTCTGGGTGACTTCATGGGAAATGGACGAGTCTTACTCCCTGGTGGTTTGGCCCAGTCCAAAGCGTTTGGGTTCACTCTGTGGGATGAAAGAAGTCCGGTTTTTTTTTTTTTTTATGTTGTTTTCTTTTTAACCTAAGGTGTCCCACCAAATGAGGGATTCCAGAGTAGAGCCCTGGGGGGTGGTGACTGGACAGTCAGAATTCTGGTTAAAAATTGGGGCCTAGGGACATATCAAGCCCATTATGACATCTAATGGTCCAGTCACTGAGAGGACTTACTAGAGGACAGGACTCATGCTGAGGGTCACAATGCGTGTTTATGCCCTTGTCGCACTCAAGAATGGGCGGGGCCTCAGGGTGAATGCTGGATACTCCTACACTGTACGTTGGAAGATGTGCCAACCACAAGGTTTCTTACCATGGGTAAGGAGGTGTTCTGATTTCTGCATCACACTCACCCCTGGCCAGTGATTGGAGATAATGTCTCGGTTCTGAGGCCTGAAAACTGAGGTAGGGAAGAGATGATGACCTAAGGCCATGGCGGGTCTTATGTGCTCAGTGTGCGGTCTGCTTTCCGGGTGTTGGTCAGGAGGTCCGGGCTTAGGTTGTGTCCGACAGTGCATTAGTGCCCAGGTTAGACTATATAATTTGGGTGAAGTCGAGTGCTGTGGAGGTTTATCCTCATTGAAGGTGCCTGGGCAGCTCATGAGGCAATAATTTTGTTTTAGTGGGCTGGTAGTGTGCTGCATTGTGGGTCCGGAATTGCCAAACTTGAGGGCTTCGGGGCCAGGAGTGTGAGGACGGAAGTCTGAGAAGACAAGCTAGACTTGGTTTTCAGGGCGAGGGCACGGCAGGTACCCCCTGCAGATCTAAACCAATACTCATGCATCTGAAGTCAGGGCGAGGATCAGACGTTGGCTCAGGTTGGAGTTTCCGTGCATGGCGGTGCTTCATGAGGGGAGCGGAATCTCGAGGCCATTGATGTTTCCCCACGTTGGGAGTTGTGGGATGCCCCCTTCAATTATTCCATCTGCGGGACAATTGAGACCAGTTGGACAGCTCCAGGGCATCCCATATGGAATGACTCCAGAGCACCGTTCGAAAATGGAGCCTGGGAAGCCAGCCTCGCATACCAATTGTCTCCTAGCAACAAGACAGTTTATATCTGATGGCTCTGCGGGAGCAACAGGGGTGGCTGAGTTGAAAGGGACTTTCCTGAAGATGGGTCCTAATGTGTTTTTTGTCCATGAGGGCCTTGGAATGGGGCGGTGGCACCGGGACCCTGAAGAACTCTCCTGTGCTTTGGACATGGCTCCCATGCACAGGTTTCCTTGTGGATACGAGATTTGTTCTGATGGGTGCTTCAGGAAACCACTTATGCTGGTATTGGAATCCAGACTTTTGAGGAGACATGCCTGTAAACCAAAGCAATGGATCCGATTATGGCCTAGGGTCCTGTCTGATTCAATCTTCTTCTCTGGCGATATCCCTCTATGGAATGAGTGGAGGTAGATGCACAACTGGTTTCAGACCGCCCTTGTTGTACCGGGATACCTACACTATTGGGATTGCCTCGGGTACTTTGGAGAGTTCTCCTGATTTGTACGATTTTGGACATCGGAATGGGCAGAATTCCCATGGATTGGGGAGGCACAGTCCTAATGTGTGGCTCCTGGGGCCCCAGCCTGGAGGGTGTGTGGCCCAGACTTTGAGGACAGAAGTCTGAAAACACAAACTCAGCTTAGGTTTGGGGACGTAGGTATGGCAGGCCCAGTCTAAAAAACCATGAGAAGAACTTTTCAGGATATCAAGAAAGAGCGAGTCTGAGGCAATTGCTCAGACTTTTGTCTCTGGATTTTGTATCAACGATGGCTGTGGAATGCGGGGAGGCCTCATGGGTCTTGAACGAATATTCCTATCTGTTAATTTGGCCCGGCCCCAATGTTTTCGTCAATCTGTAGAATGGGAGGTCTCCTTTCAGGTTTATTACCTCAGGTGTCCGAAAACGTGGAATTCCAAAGCAGAGCCCTGGGGAAGAGCGAAGGGACAACCCAAATTATGCTTAAAAATTGGGGCCTCGGAAAATGGAAGGCCCAATATACTGTCTCTTCATCCAGCCACTGAGAGGCCTTACTTGAGGACTGGGCTCAGTCTGAGGGTCACAATGTGTGTTTGTGACAAATGTGGCCCGCGAGCATGGGCGGGGCCTCATGGGCCACACTGGTTTCAACTACACTGGAATTTGGACAACCTGACAATCACAAGGTCTCTTGCCATGGGGAAGGTGTTCTGATTTCTGCATCATTTTCAACCCTGGGCAGTGGTATGAGATAAGGTCTAGGTTCTGAACCTTGAAAAACCGCAGTTGGGAAGAGATGACGACCTAAGGCCATGGCGGGTCTGATATGCTCAGTGTGCGGTCAGCTGCCTGGGGTATGATCAGGAGGTTCTGGCTCAGATTGTGTCAGACAATGCATTAGTGCCCAGGTTAGACTATATGATTTGGGTAGAGTCGAGTGCCGTGAAGGTTTATCCTCATCTGAGATGCCTGGGCAGCTATTTAGGCAAGATATTTTTTCTAGAGGGCAGGCAGAGTGCTGCATTGTAGGTCCGGAATTGCCAAACTTGAGGGCTTATGGGCCACGAGTGTGAGGACAGAAGTCTGAGAACACAAGCTACACCAGGGCTTCAGGCCGAGGGCACGGCAGGTACCCCCTGCAGATCTGAACCAATATCTCAAGCATCTGAAGTCACGGCGAGGATCAGACGTTGGCTCAGGTTGTAGTTTCTGTGCATGACTGCCCCTTCATGAACGGAGAGGAATCCCAAGTCCATGGAGGTTTTCCCACGTTGGGAGTTGTGGCATGCCCCCTTCAAGGATTCCTTCTGCGGGAAAATTGAGACCTGTTGGGCAGCTCCAGGACATCCCATATGGAATGACTCCAGAGCACCGTTGGAGGATGGATACCAGGGAAGCCCGCCTCGCATTCCAATTGTCTCCTAGCAACAAGACAGTTGAGATCGGATGGCTCTGCGGGAGCAACCGGGGTGGCTGAGTTGAAATGGACTTTACTGAGGATGGGGTTCTAATGTGAGTTTGTATCCATGAGGTCCTTGGAATGGGGTGGTGGCACCGGGACCCTGAAGTATTCTACTAAGCTTTTGACATAACGCCCATGCACAAGTTTCCTTGTGAAGACGACATTTGTTCTGATGGGTGCCTCAGGAAACCCCTTTTGCTGGTATTGGAATTCAGGCTTTTAAGTAGACATGCCTGTAAACAAAATCAATGGATCCGATTATGGCCTAGGGTCCTGTCTGGTTCAATCTTCTTCTCTGGCGATATCCCAATATGGAATGAGTGGAGGTAGATGCTCACCTGGTGTCAGACCGCCCTTGTTTGTCCCCGGAGATCTAAAGTATTGGGATGGCCTCGGGGACGTTGGAGAGTTCTCCTAATTTGTATGATTTTGGACAATGGAATGGCCAGAATTCCCATGGATTGGGTAGGCACAGTTCTAATGTGTAGCTCCAGGGGCCCCAGCCTGGAGGGTGTGTGGCCCAGGACTTTGAGGACAGAAGTCAGAAAACACAAACTCAGCTTAGGTTTGGGGACGTAGGTATGGCAGGCCCAATCTACAAACCATGAGAAGAACGCTTCAAGATATGAAGAAAGAGCGAGTCTGAGGCACTTGCTCAGGCTTTTGTATCTGGATTTTGTGTCAACGTTGGACGTGGAATGTGGGGAGGCCTCAAGGGTCATGGACGAATCTTCCTCTCTGTGTATTTGGCCCGGTCCCAATTGTTTTTGTCAGTCTGTGGGATGGGAGGTCTCCTTTCAGGTTTATTACCTCAGGTTTCTGAACAAAAGAGGAATTCCAAAGCAGAGCCCTGGGGAAGAGTGAAGGGACAACCCAAACTATGGTTAAAATTTGGGCCTCGGGGCATGGCAGGCCCAATATGCTGTCTCTTCATCCAGCCACTGAGAGGCCTTACTTGAGGACTGGGTTCAGGCTGAGGGTCACAATGTGTGTTTGTGACCAATGTGGCTTGCAAGCATGGGCGGGGCCTCATGGGCCACACTGGTTTCAACTACACTGGACTTTGGACAACATGCCAATCACAAGGTCTCTTGCCATGGGGAAGGTGTTCTGATTTCTGCATTATTATCAACCCTGGGCAGTGGTTGGAAATAAGGTCTAGGTTCTAAAGCCTGAAAAGCCGCAGTTGGGAAGAGATGATGACCCAAGGCCATGGCGGGTCTGATATGCTCAGTGTACAGTCAGCTGCCTGGGTTTTGGTCAGGAGATTCTGGCTCATATTGTGTCAGACAGTGCATTAGTGCCCAGGATAGACTATATAATTTGGGTACAGTCGAATGCCGTGTAGGTTTATCCTCATTTGAGTTGCCTGGGCAGCTCATTTGGCAAGATATTTTTTCTAGAGGGCAGGCAGAGTGATGCATTGTTGGTCCGGAACTGAGGGGGATTTCAGGGCATGGAGGTTTTCCCACGTTGGGAGTTGTGGAATGCCCCCTTCAAGGATTCCTTCTAAGGCACAATTGAGATCTGTTTGGCAGCTCCAGGACATCCCATATGGAATGAATCCAGAGCACCATACGAGGATGGATGCCAGGGAAGTCCGCCTCGCATTCCAATTGTCTCCTAGCAACAAGACAGTTGAGATCGGAATCTCAGCGGGAGTAACCAGGGTGGCTGAGTTAAAATGGATTTTCTTGAGGATGGGGCCTAATGTGTGTTTGTGTTCATGAGGGCCTTGGAATGGAGCGGTGGCACCGGGACCCTGAAGTATTCTCCTAAGCTTTTGACATAGCTCCCAGCACAAGTTTCATTGTGGAGCCGAGATTTGTTCTGATGTGTGCCTCACGAAACCCCCTATGCTGGTCTTGGAATCCAGGCTTTTGAGGAGACATGCCTGTAAACCAAATCAATGGATCCGATTATGGCCTACAGTCCTGTCTGGTTCCATCTTCTTCTATGGGGACATCCATCTATGGTATGAGTGGAAGTAGATGCTCTGTTGGTGTCAGACCGCCCTTGTTTGACCCGGGAGACCTACGGATTCTGGGCTAGTAGTGTGAGGACAGAAGTCTGAGAACACAAGCTAGACTTGGGCTTCAGGCCGAGGGCAAGGCAGGAACCCCTTGCACATCTGAACCAATATCTCATGCATCTGAAGTCATGGAGAAGATCAGACGTTGGCTCAGGTTGTAGTTTCTGTGCATGACTGCCCCTTCATGAACGGAGAGGAATTTCAAGGCCAAGGAGGTTTTCCCACGTGGGAGTTGTGGGTTGCCCCCTTCAAGGATTCCTTCTGCGGGACAATTGAGACCTGTTGTGCAGCTTAAAAACTATCCATATGGAATGACTCCAGAGCACCGTTCGAGGATGGATGCCAGGGAAGCCCGCCTCGCATTCCAATTGTCTCCTAGCTACAAGACAGTTGAGATCGGATGGCTCTGCGGGAGCAACCGGGGTTGCTGATTTGAAATGGACTTTCCTGAGCATGGGGCCTAAAGTGTGTTTGTGTCCATGAGGACCTTGGAATGGGGCGGTGGCACCGGGACTCTGAAGTATTCTCCTAAGATTTTGACATAGGTCTCATGCACATGTTTCCTCGTGGAGACGAGTTTTTTTCTGATGGGTGCCTCAGGAAACCCCCTATGCTGGTATTGGAATTCAGGCTTTTGAGGAGACATGCCTGTAAACCAAAGCAATGAATCTAATTATGGCCTAGGGTCCTCTCTGGTTCCATCTCCTTCTCTGGAGACATCCATCTATAGTATGAGTGGAGGTAGATGCTAAGCTGGTGTCAGACCGCCCTTTGTTGTTCACAGAGACCTAGAAGTTCGGATGGCCTCGGGGACTTTGGAGGGTTCTCCTAATTTGTACAATTTTGGACAATGGAATGGGCAGAATTCCCATGCATGGGGTAGGCACAGTCCTAATGTGTGGCTCCAGGGGCCCCAGCCTGGAGGGTGTGTGGCCCATGACTTTGAGAAGAGAAGTATGAAAACACAAACTCAGCTTAGGTTTGGGGACGTAGGTATGGCAGGCCCAATCTACAAACCATGAGAAGAACTCTTCAGGATATGAAGAAAGAGCGAGTCTGAGGCGCTTGCTCAGGCTTTGGTCTCTGGATTTTGTGTCAACGATGGCCGTGGAAAGTGGGGAGGCCTCATGGGTCATGGACGAATCTTCCTCTCTGTGGATTTGGCCCAGTCCCAATTGTTTTTCGTCAATCTGTGGGATGGGAGGTCTCCTTTCAGGTTTGTTAACTCAGGTGTCCCAACCAAAGAGGAATTCCAAAGCAGAGCCCTGGGGAAGAGTGAAGGGACAACCTGAACTATGGTTAAAATTTGGGGCCTAGGGGCATGGCAGGCCCCATATGCTGTCTCTTCATCCAGCCACTGAGAGGCCTTACTTGTGGACTGGGTTCAGGCTGAGGGTCACAATGTGTGTTTGTGACCAATGTGGCTTGCAAGCATGGGCGGGGCCTCATGGGCCACACTGGTTTCAACTACACTGAACTTTGGACAACATGCCAATCACAAGGTCTCTTGCCATGGTGAAGGAGTTCTGATTTCTGCATCATTTTCAACCCTGGGCAGTCGTTGGAGATAAGGTCTAGGTTCGGAAGCCTGAAACCGCAATTGGGAAGAGATGATGACCTAAGGCCATGGTGGGTCTGATGTGCTCAGTGTGTGGTCAGCTGCCTGGTTGTTGGTCAGCAGGTTCGGGCTCAGGTTGGGTCTGACAGTGCATTTGTGCCCAGGTTAGACTCTATAATTTGGGTACAGTCGAGTGCCTTGTAGGTTGATCCTCATTTGAGGTGCCTGGGCAGCTCATTAGGCAAGATATTTTATCTAGAGGGCAGGCACAGTGCTGCATTGTGGGTCCGGAATTGCCAAACGTGAGGGCTTCTGGGCCAGTAGTGTAGGACAGAAGTCTGAGACCACAAGCTAGACTTGTGCTTCAGGCTGAGGGCAAGGCAGGTTCCCCCTGCACATCTGAACCAATATCTCATGCATCTGAAGTCACGGCGAGGATCAGACGTTGGCTCAGGTTGTAGTTTCTGTGCATGACTGCCCCTTCATGAACGGAGAGGAATCTCAAGGCCATGGAGGTTTTCCCACGTTGGGAGTTGTGGGATGCCCCCTTCAAGGATTCCTTCTGCGGGACAATTGAGACCTGTTGGGCAGCTCCAACACATCCCATATGGAATGACTCCAGAGCACCGTTCGAGGATGGATGCCAGGGTAGCCCGCCTCGCATACCAATTGTCTCCTAGCAACAAGACAGTTGAGATCGGATGGCTCTGCGGGAGCAACCGGGGTTGCTGATTTGAAATGGACTTTCCTGAGCATGGGCCTAATGTGTGATTGTGTCCATGAGGACCTTGGAATGGGGCGGTGGCACCGGAACTCTGAAGTATTCTCGTAAGATTTTGACATAGGTTCCATGCACAAGTTTCCTCGTGGAGACGAGATTTTTTCTGATAGGTGCCTCAGGAAACCCCCTATGCTGGTATTGGAATCCAGGCTTTTGAGGAGACATGCCTGTAAACCAAAGCAATGGATCTGATTATGGCCTAGGGTCCTCTCTGGTTCCATCTACTTCTCTGGAGACATCCATCTATAGTATGAGTGGAGGTAGATGCTAAGCTGGTGTCAGACCGACCTTGTTTGTCCACAGAGACCTAGAAATTCGGATGGCCTCGGGGACATTGGAGGGTTCTCCTAATTTGTACAATTTTGGACAATGGAATGGGCAGAATTCCCATGCATGGGGTAGGCACAGTCCTAATGTGTGGCTCCAGGGGCCCTAGACTGGAGTGTGTGTGGCCCAGGACTTTGAGGACAGAAGTCTGAAAACACAAACTCAGCTTAGATTTGGGGACGTAGGTATGGCAGGCCCAATCTACAAACCATGAGAAGAACTCTTCAGGATATGAAGAAAGAGCGAGTCTGACGCGCTTGCTCAGGCTTTGGTCTCTGGATTTTGTGTCAACGATGGCCGTGAAATGTGGGGAGGCCTCATGGGCCATGGACGAATCTTCCGCTCTGTGAATTTGGCCTGGTCACAATTGTTTTTCGTCAATGTGTTGGATGGGAGGTCTCCTTTCAGGTTTGTTACCTCAGGTGTCCCACCCAAAGAGGAATTCCAAAGCAGAGCCCTGGGGAAGACTGAAGGGACAACCCGAACTATGGTTAAAATTTGGGGCCTAGGGGCATGGCAGGCCCCATATTCTGTCTCTTCATCCAGCCACTGAGAGGCCTTACTTGAGGACTGGGTTCAGGCTGAGGGTCACAATGTGTGTTTGTGACCAATGTGGCCCGCGAGCAGGGGCCGGGCCTCATGGGCCACACTGGTTTCAACTACACTGAACTTTGGACAACATGCCAATCACAAGGTCTCTTGCCATGGGGAAGGAGTTCTGATTTCTGCATCATTTTCAACCCTGGGCAGTGGTTGGAGATAAGGTCTAGTTTCAGAAGCCTGAAAACCGCAGTTGGGAAGAGATGATGACTTAAGGCCATGGTGGGTCTGATGTGCTCAGTGTGCGGTCAGCTGCCTCTTGTTGGTCAGGAGGTTCGGGCTCAGGTTGTGTCAGACAGTGCTTTATTGCCCAGGTTAGACTATGTAATTTGGGTACAGTCGAGTGCCGTGTAGGTTGATCCTTATTTGAGGTGCCGGGCAGTTCCTTAGGCATGATATTTTTTCTAGAGAGCAGGCAGAGTGCTGCATTGTGGGTCCAGAATTGCCAAAGGTGAGGGCTTCTGGGCCAGTAGTGTGAGGACAGAAGTCTGAGACCACAAGCTAGACTTGGGCTTCAGGCCGAGGGCAAGGCAGGTACCCCCTGCACATCTGAACCAATATCTCATGCATCTGAAGTCACGGCGAGGCTCAAACGTTGGCTCAGGTTGTAGTTTCTGTGCATGACTGCCCCTTCATGAACAAAGAGGAATCTCAAGGCCATGGAGTTTTTCCCACGTTGGGAGTTGTGGGATGCCCCCTTCAAGGATTCCTTCTGCGGGACAATTGAGACCTGTTAGGCACCTCCAAAACATCCCATATGGAATGGCTCCGGAGAACCGTTCGAGGATGGATGCCAGGGAAGCCCGCCTCGCATTCCAATTGTCTCCTAGCAACAAGACAGTGGAGATCGGATGGCTCTGCGGGAGCAACCGGGGTTGCTGATTTGAAATGGACGTTCCCGAGCATGGGGCCTAATATGTGTTCGTGTCCATGAGGACCTTGGAATGGGGCAGTGGCACTGGGACTCTGAAGTATTCTCCTAAGATTTTGACATAGGTCCCATGCACAAGTTTCCTCGTGGAGACGAGATTTTTTCTGATGGGTGCCTCAGGAAACCCACTATGCTGGTATTAGAATCCAGGATTTTGAGGAGACATGCCTGTAAATCAAAGAAATGGATGCGATTATGGCCTAGGGTCCTGTCTGGTACCATATCCTTCTCTGGGGACATCCATCTATGGTATGAGTCGAGGTAGATGCTCAGCTGTTGTCAGACCGCCCTTGTTTGTTCACAGAGACCTACATATTGGGATGGCCTCGGGGACTTTGGAGGGTTCTCCTAATTTTACAATTTTGGAAAATGGAATGGGCAGAATTCCGATGCATGGGTTAGGCACAGTCCAAATGTGTGGCTCCAGGGGCCCCAGCCTGGAGGGTGTGTGGCCCAGGACTTTGAGGACAGAAGTCTGAAAACACAAACTCAGCTTAGGTTTGGGGATGTAGGTATGGCAGGCCCAATCTACAAACCATGAGAAGAACTCTTCAGGATATGAAGAAAGAGCGAGTCTGAAGTGCTTGCTCAGGCTTTGTCTCTGGATTTTGTGTCAACGATATCCGTGGATTGTGGGGAGACCTCATGGGCCATGGACGAATCTTCCTCTCTGTGGATTTAGACCGGTCCCAATTGTTTTTCGTCAATCTGTGGGATGGGAGCTCTCCTTTCAGGTTTGTAACCTCAGGTGTCCCAACCAAAGAGGAATTCCAAAGCAGAGCCCTGGGGAAGAGTGAAGGGACAACCCAAACTATGGTTAAAATTTGGGGCCTAGGGTCATGTCAGGCCCCATATGCTGTCTCTTCACCAGCCACTGACTGGCCTTTTTGAGGACTGGCCTCAGGCTGAGGTTCACAATGTTTGTTTGTGACCAATGTGGCTCGCGAGCATGGGCTGGGCGTCATGGGCCACACTGGTTTCATCTACACTGAACTTTGGAAAACATGCCAATTACAAGGTCTCTTGCCATGGTGAAGGAGTTCTGATTTCTGCAACATTTTCAACCCTGGGCCGTCGTTGGAGATAAAGTCTAGGTTCGGAAGCCTTAAAACCGCAGTTGGGAAGAGATGATGACCTAAGGCCTTGGTGGGCCTGATGTGCTCAGTGTGCGGTCAGCTGCCTGGTTGTTGGTCAGGAGTTTCGGGTACAGGTTGTGTCAGGCAGTGCATTAGTGCCCAGGTTAGACTATATAATTTGGATACAGTAGATTGCCGTGTAGTTTGAACCTTATTTGAGGTGCCCGGGCAATTCCTTAGACAAGATATTTTTTCTAGAGAGCAGGCAGAGTGCTGCATTGTGTGTCCGGAATTGCCAAACGTGAGGGCTTCTGGGCCGTAGTGTGAGGACAGAAGTCTGAGACCACAGGGTAGACTTGGGCTTCAGGCCGAGGGCAAGGCAGGTACCCCCTGCACATCTGAACCAATATCTCATGCATCTGAAGTCACGGCGAGGATCAGACGTTGGCTCAGGTTGTAGTTTCTGTGCATGACTGCCCCTTCATGAACGGAGAGGAATCTCAAGGCCAAGGAGGTTTTCCCACGTTGGGAGTTGTGTGATGCCCCCTTCAAGGATTCCTTCTGCGGGACAATTGAGACCTTTTGGGCAGCTCCAAAACATCCCATATGGAATGACTCCAGAGCACCGTTCGAGGATGGATGCCAGGGAAGCCTGCCTCGCATTCCAATTGACTCCTAGCAACAAGACAGTGGAGATCGGATGGCTCTGCGGGAGCAACCGGGGTGGCTGAGTTGAAATGGACGTTTCCGAGAATGGGGCCTAATATGTGTTTGTGTCCATGAGGACCTTGGAATGGGGCGGTGGCCCTGGGACTCTGAAGTATTCTCCTAAGATTTTGACATAGGTCCCATGCACAAGTTTCCTCGTGGAGACGAGATTTTTTCTGATGGGTGCCTCAGGAAACCCCCTATGCTGGTATTGGAATCCAGGATTTTGAGGAGACATGCCTTTAAACCAAAGCAATGGATCCGATTATGTCCTAGGGTCCTGTCTGGTACCATATCCTTCTCTGGGGACATCCATCTATGGTATGAGTGGAGGTAGATGCTCAGCTGGTGTCAAACCGCCCTTGTTTGTCCACAGAGACCTACATATTGAGAAGGCCTTGGGGACTTTGGAGGTTCTCCGAATTTGTACAATTTTGGACAATGGAATGGGCAGAATTCCGATGCCTGGGGTAGGCACAGTCCTAATGTGTGGCTCCAGGGGCCCCAGCCTGGAGGGTGTGTGGCCCAGGACTTTGAGGACAGAAGTCTGAAAACACAAACGCAGCTTAGGTTTGGGGATGTAGGTATGGCAGGCCCAATCTAGAACCATGAGAAGAACTCTTCAGGATACGAAGAAAGAGCGAGTCTGAGGCGCTTGCTCAGGCATTGGTCTCTGGATTTTGTGTCAACGATGGCCGTGGAATGAGTGGAGGCCTCATGGGCCATGGATGAATCTTCCTCTCTGTGGATTTGGCCCGGTCCCAATTGTTTTTCGTCAATCTGTGGGATGGGAGCTCTCCTTTCAGGTTTGTAACCTCAGGTGTCCCAACCAAAGAGGAATTCCAAAGCAGTGCCCTGGGGAAGAGTGTATGGACAACCCAAACTATGGTTAAAATTTGGGGCCTAGAGGTATGGCAGTCCCCATATGCTGTCTCTTCATCCAGCCACTGAGAGGCCTTACTTGAGGACTGGGCTCAGGCTGAGGGTCACAATGTGTGTTTGTGACCAATGTGGCCCGCGAGCAGGGTCCGGGCCTCATGGGCCACAGTGGTTTCAACTACACTGAACTTTGGACAACATGGCAATCACAAGGTCTCTTGCCATGGGGAAGGAGTTCTGATTTCTGCATCATTTTCAACACTGGGAAGTGGTTGGAGATAAGGTCTAGGTTCGGTAGACTGAAAACCTCAGTTGGGAAGAGATGATGACTTAAGGCCATGGTGGGTCTGATGTGCTCAGTGTGCGGTCAGCTGCCTGGTTGTTGGTCAGGAGGTTCAGGCTCAGGTTGTGTCAGACAGTGCATTATTGCCCAGGTTAGACTATGTAATTTGGGTACAGTCGAGTGTCGTGTAGGTTGATCCTCATTTGAGGTGCCTGGGCAACTCATTAGGCAAGATATTTTTTCTAGAGAGCAGGCAGAGTGCTGCATTGTGGGTCCGGAATTGCCAAAGGTGAGGGCTTCTGGGCCAGTAGTGTGAGGACAGAAGTCTGAGACCACAAGCTAGACTTGGGCTTCAGGCCGAGGGCAAGGCAGGTACCCCCTGCACATCTGAACCAATATCTGATGCATCTGAAGTCACGGCGAGGCTCAAACGTTGGCTCAGGTTGTAGTTTCTGTGCATGACTACCCCTTCATGAACGGAGAGGAATCTCAAGGCCATGGAGGTTTTCCCACGTTGGGAGTTGTGGGATGCCCCCTTCAAGGATTCCTTCTGCGGGACAATTGAGACCTGTGGGCAGCTCCAAAACATCCCATATGGAATGACTCCAGAGCACCGTTTGAGGATGGATGCCAGGGAATCCCGCCTCGCATTCCAATTGTCTTTTAGCAACAAGACAGTTGAGATTGGATGACTCTGCGGGAGCAACCGGGGTGGCTGAGTTGAAATGGACATTCCTGAGCATGGGACCTAATGTGTGTTTATGTCCATGAGGACCTTGGAATGGGGCGTTAGCACCGGGACTCTGAAGTATTCTCGTAAGATTTTGACATAGGTTCCATGCACAAGTTTCCTCGTGGAGACGAGATTTTTTCTGATGGGTGCCTCAGGAAACCCCCTCTGCTGGTATTGGAATCCAGGCTTTTGAGGAGACATGCCTGTAAACCAAAGCAATGGATCTGATTATGGCCTAGGGTCCTCTCTGGTTCCATCTACTTCTCTGGAGACATCCATCTATAGTATGAGTGGAGGTAGATGCTAAGCTGGTGTCAGACCGACCTTGTTTGTCCACAGAGACCTAGAAATTCGGATGGCCTCGGGGACATTGGAGGGTTCTCCTAATTTGTACAATTTTGGACAATGGAATGGGCAGAATTCCCATGCATGGGGTAGGCACAGTCCTAATGTGTGGCTCCAGGGGCCCTAGACTGGAGGGTGTGTGGCCCAGGACTTTGAGGACAGAAGTCTGAAAACACAAACTCAGCTTAGATTTGGGGACGTAGGTATGGCAGGCCCAATCTACAAACCATGAGAAGAACTCTTCAGGATATGAAGAAAGAGCGATTCTGACGCGCTTGCTCAGGCTTTGGTCTCTGGATTTTGTGTCAACGATGACCGTGAAATGTGGGGAGGCCTCATGGGCCATGGACGAATCTTCCGCTCTGTGGATTTGGCCTGGTCACAATTGTTTTTCGTCAATGTGTTGGATGGGAGGTCTCCTTTCAGGTTTGTTACCTCAGGTGTCCCACCCAAAGAGGAATTCCAAAGCAGAGCCCTGGGGAAGACTGAAGGGACAACCCGAACTATGGTTAAAATTTGGGGCCTAGGGGCATGGCAGGCCCCATATTCTGTCTCTTCATCCAGCCACTGAGAGGCCTTACTTGAGGACTGGGTTCAGGCTGAGGGTCACAATGTGTGTTTGTGACCAATGTGGCCCGCGAGCAGGGGCCGGGCCTCATGGGCCACACTGGTTTCAACTACACTGAACTTTGGACAACATGCCAATCACAAGGTCTCTTGCCATGGGGAAGGAGTTCTGATTTCTGCATCATTTTCAACCCTGGGCAGTGGTTGGAGATAAGGTCTAGTTTCAGAAGCCTGAAAACCGCAGTTGGGAAGAGATGATGACTTAAGGCCATGGTGGGTCTGATGTGCTCAGTGTGCGGTCAGCAGCCTGGTTGTTGGTCAGGAGGTTCGGGCTCAGGTTGTGTCAGACAGTGCTTTATTGCCCAGGTTAGACTATGTAATTTGGGTACAGTCGAGTGCCGTGTAGGTTGATCCTTATTTGAGGTGCCGGGCAGTTCCTTAGGCAAGATATTTTTTCTAGAGAGCAGGCAGAGTGCTGCATTGTGGGTCCAGAATTGCCAAAGGTGAGGGCTTCTGGGCCAGTAGTGTGAGGACAGAAGTCTGAGACCACAAGCTAGACTTGGGCTTCAGGCCGAGGGCAAGGCAGGTACCCCCTGCACATCTGAACCAATATCTCATGCATCTGAAGTCACGGCGAGGCTCAAACGTTGGCTCAGGTTGTAGTTTCTGTGCATGACTAACCCCTTCATGAACAAAGAGGAATCTCAAGGCCATGGAGTTTTTCCCACGTTGGGAGTTGTGGGATGCCCCCTTCAAGGATTCCTTCTTCGGGACAATTGAGAACTGTTAGGCACCTCCAAAACATCCCATATGGAATGGCTCTGGAGAACCATTCGAGGATGGATGCCAGGGAAGCCCGCCTCGCATTCCAATTGTCTCCTAGCAACAAGACAGTGGAGATCGGATGGCTCTGCGGGAGCAACCGGGGTTGCTGATTTGAAATGGACGTTCCCGAGCATGGGGCCTAATATGTGTTTGTGTCCATGAGGACCTTGGAATGGGGCAGTGGCACTGGGACTCTGAAGTATTCTCCTAAGATTTTGACATAGGTCCCATGCACAAGTTTTCTCGTGGAGACGAGATTTTTTCTGATGGGTGCCTCAGGAAACCCACTATGCTGGTATTAGAATCCAGGATTTTGAGGAGACATGCCTGTAAATCAAAGAAATGGATGCGATTATGGCCAAGGGTCCTGTCTGGTACCATATCCTTCTCTGGGGACATCCATCTATGGTATGAGTGGAGGTAGATGCTCAGCTGTTGTCAGACCGCCCTTGTTTGTTCACAGAGACCTACATATTGGGATGGCCTCGGGGACTTTGGAGGGTTCTCCTAATTTTACAATTTTGGACAATGGAATGGGCAGAATTCCGATGCATGGGTTAGGCACAGTCCGAATGTGTGGCTCCAGGGGCCCCAGCCTGGTGGGTGTGTGGCCCAGGACTTTGAGGACAGAAGTCTGAAAACACAAACTCAGCTTAGGTTTGGGGATGTAGGTATGGCAGGCCCAATCTACAAACCATGAGAAGAACTCTTCAGGATATGAAGAAAGAGCGAGTCTGAAGTGCTTGCTCAGGCTTTGGTCTCTGGATTTTGTGTCAACGATAACCGTGGATTGTGGGGAGACCTCATGGGCCATGGACGAATCTTCCTCTCTGTGGATTTGGCCTGGTCCCAATTGTTTTTCGTCAATCTGTGGGATGGGAGCTCTCCTTTCAGGTTTGTAACCTCAGGTGTCCCAACCAAAGAGGAATTCCAAAGCAGAGCCCTGGGGAAGAGTGAAGGGACAACCCAAACTATGGTTAAAATTTGGGGCCTAGGGTCATGTCAGGCCCCATATGCTGTCTCTTCACCAGCCACTGACTGGCCTTCTAGAGGACTGGCCTCAGGCTGAGGTTCACAATGTTTGTTTGTGACCAATGTGGCTCGCGAGCATGGGCGGGGCGTCATGGGCCACACTGGTTTCATCTACACTGAACTTTGGAAAACATGCCAATTACAAGGTCTCTTGCCATGGTGAAGGAGTTCTGATTTCTGCAACATTTTCAACCCTGGGCCGTCGTTGGAGATAAAGTCTAGGTTCGGAAGCCTTAAAACCGCAGTTGGGAAGAGATGATGACCTAAGGCCATGGTGGGTCTGATGTGCTCAGTGTGCGGTCAGCTGCCTGGTTGTTGGTCAGGAGTTTCGGGTACAGGTTGTGTCAGGCAGTGCATTAGTGCCCAGGTTAGACTATATAATTTGGATACAGTCGATTGCCGTGTAGTTTGAACCTTATTTGAGGTGCCCGGGCAATTCCTTAGACAAGATATTTTTTCTAGAGAGCAGGCAGAGTGCTGCATTGTGTGTCCGGAATTGCCAAACGTGAGGGCTTCTGGGCCGTAGTGTGAGGACAGAAGTCTGAGACCACAGGGTAGACTTGGGCTTCAGGCCGAGGGCAAGGCAGGTACCCCCTGCACATCTGAACCATTATCTCATGCATCTGAAGTCACGGCGAGGATCAGACGTTGGCTCAGGTTGTAGTTTCTGTGCATGACTGCCCCTTCATGAACGGAGAGGAATCTCAAGGCCATGGAGGTTTTCCCACGTTGGGAGTTGTGTGATGCCCCCTTCAAGGATTCCTTCTGCGGGACAATTGAGACCTTTTGGGCAGCTCCAAAACATCCCATATGGAATGACTCCAGAGCACCGTTCGAGGATGGATGCCAGGGAAGCCTGCCTCGCATTCCAATTGTCTCCTAGCAACAAGACAGTGGAGATCGGATGGCACTGCGGGAGCAACCGGGGTGGATGAGTTGATATGGACGTTTCCGAGAATGGGGCCTAATATGTGTTTGTGTCCATGAGGACCTTGGAATGGGGCGGTGGCCCTGGGACTCTGAAGTATTCTCCTAAGATTTTGACATAGGTCCCATGCACAAGTTTCCTCGTGGAGACGAGATTTTTTCTGATGGGTGCCTCAGGAAACCCCCTATGCTGGTATTGGAATCCAGGATTTTGAGGTGACATGCCTTTAAACCAAAGCAATGGATCCGATTATGTCCTAGGGTCCTGTCTGGTACCATATCCTTCTCTGGGGACATCCATCTGTGGTATGAGTGGAGGTAGATGCTCAGCTGGTGTCAGACCGCCCTTGTTTGTCCACAGAGACCTACATATTGAGAAGGCCTTGGGGACTTTGGAGGGTTCTCCTAATTTGTACAATTTTGGACAATGGAATGGGCAGATTTCCGATGCCTGGGGTAGGCACAGTCCTAATGTGTGGCTCCAGGGGCCCCAGCCTGGAGGGTGTGTGGCCCAGGACTTTGAGGACAGAAGTCTGAAAACACAAACGCAGCTTAGGTTTGGGGATGTAGGTATGGCAGGCCCAATCTACAAACCATGAGAAGAACTCTTCAGGATACGAAGAAAGAGCGAGTCTGAGGCGCTTGCTCAGGCATTGGTCTCTGGATTTTGTGTCAACGATGGCCGTGGAATGAGTGGAGGCCTCATGGGCCATGGATGAATCTTCCTCTCTGTGGATTTGGCCCGGTCCCAATTGTTTTTCGTCAATCTGTGGGATGGGAGGTCTCCTTTCAGGTTTGTAACCTCAGGTATCCCAACCAAAGAGGAATTCCAAAGCAGAGCCCTGGGGAAGAGTGAAGGGACAACCCAAACTATGGTTAAAATTTGGGGCCTAGAGGCATGGCAGTCCCCATATGCTGTCTCTTCATCCAGCCACTGAGAGGCCTTACTTGAGGACTGGGCTCAGGCTGAGGGTCACAATGTGTGTTTGTGACCAATGTGGCCCGCGAGCAGGGGCCGGGCCTCATGGGCCACAGTGGTTTCAACTACACTGAACTTTGGACAACATGGCAATCACAAGGTCTCTTGCCATGGGGAATGAGTTCTGATTTCTGCATCATTTTCAACACTGGGAAGTGGTTGGAGATAAGGTCTAGGTTCGGTAGACTGAAAACCGCAGTTGGGAGAGATGATGACTTAAGGCCATGGTGGGTCTGATGTGCTCAGTGTGCGGTCAGCTGCCTGGTTGTTGGTCAGGAGGTTCAGGCTCAGGTTGTGTCAGACAGTGCATTATTGCCCAGGTTAGACTATGTAATTTGGGTACAGTCGAGTGTCGTGTAGGTTGATCCTCATTTGTGGTGCCTGGGCAACTCATTAGGCAAGATATTTTTTCTAGAGAGCAGGCAGAGTGCTGCATTGTGGGTTCGGAATTGCCAAAGGTGAGGGCTTCTGGGCCAGTAGTGTGAGGACAGAAGTCTGAGACCACAAGCTAGACTTGGGCTTCAGGCCGAGGGCAAGGCAGGTACCCCCTGCACATCTGAACCAATATCTCATGCATCTGAAGTCACGGCGAGGCTCAAACGTTGGCTCAGGTTGTAGTTTCTGTGCATGACTGCCCCTTCATGAACGGAGAGGAATCTCAAGGCCATGGAGGTTTTCCCACGTTGGGAGTTGTGGGATGCCCCCTTCAAGGATTCCTTCTGCGGGACAATTGAGACCTGTGGGCAGCTCCAAAACATCCCATATGGAATGACTCCAGAGCACCGTTTGAGGATGGATGCCAGGGAATCCCGCCTCGCATTCCAATTGTCTTTTAGCAACAAGACAGTTGAGATTGGATGACTCTGCGGGAGCAACCGGGGTGGCTGAGTTGAAATGGACATTCCTGAGCATGGGACCTAATGTGTGTTTATGTCCATGAGGACCATGGAATGGGGCGGTGGCACCGGGACTCTGAAGTATTCTCATAATATTTTGAAATAGGTACCATGCACAAGTTTCCTCGTGGAGATGAGATTTTTTCTGATGGGTGCCTCAGGAAAACCCCTATGCTAGTATTGGAATCCAGGATTTTGAGGAGACATGCTTGTGAACCAAAGCAATGAATCCGATTATGGCCTAGGGTCCTGTCTGGTTCCATCTCCTACCCTGGGGACATCCATCTATGGTATGAGTGGAGGTAGATGCTCAGCTGGTGTCAGATCGCCCTTGTTTGTCCACTGAGACCTACATATTGGGATGGCCTCGGGGACTTTGGAGGGTTCTCCTAAATTGTACAATTTTGGCAATGGAATGGGCAGAATTCCCATGCATGGGTTAGGCACAGTCCTAATGTGTGGCTCCAGGGGCCCCAGCAAGTAGGGTGTGTGGCACAGGACTTTGAGGACAGAAGTCTTTAAACACAAACTCAGCTTAGGTTTGGGGACGTAGGTATGGCAGGCACAATCTACAAACCATGAGAAGAACTCATCAGGATATGAAGAAAGAGCGAGTCTGAGGGGCTTGCTCAGGCTTTGGTCTCTGGATTTTGTGTCAACGATGGCCGTGGTTTGTGGGGAGGCCTCATGGGTCATGGACGATTCTTCCTTTCTTGAGATTTGGCCCGGTCCCAATTGTTTTTCATCAATCTGTGGGATGGGAGTTCTCCTTTTAGGTTTGTAACCTTAGGTGTCCCAAACAAAGAGGAATTCCAAAGCAGAGCCCTTGGGAAGAGTGAAGGGACAACCCAAACTATGGTTAAAATTTGTGGCCTAGGGTCATGTCAGGCCCGTATGCTGTCTCTTCACCAGCCACTGAGAGGCCTTACTTGAGGACTGGGCTCAGGTGAGGGTACAATGTGTGTTTGTGACCAATGTGGCTCGCCAGCATGGGCGGGGCCTCATGGGCCACACTGGTTCCATCTACACTGAACTCTGCACAACATGCCAATCACAAGGTCTCTTGCCATGGTGAAGGAGTTCTGATTTCTGCCTCAATTTCAACCCTGGGCAGTCGTTGGAGATAAGGTCTAGGTTCTGAATCCTGAAAACCGCAGTTGGGAAGAGATGATGACCTAAGGCCATGGTGGGTCTGATGTGCTCAGTGTGCGGTCAGCTGCCTGGTTGTTGGTCAGGAGTTTCGGGCTCAGGTTGTGTCAGGCAGTGCATTAGTGCCCAGGTTATACCCTATAATTTGGATACAGTCGATTGCCATGTAGTTTGATCCTTATTTGAGTTGCCCGGGCAGTTCCTTAGGCAAGATATTTTTTCTCGAGGGCACGCCGAGTTCTGCATTGTGGGTCCGGAATTGCCAAACGTGAGGGCTTCTGGGCCAGTAGTGTGAGGACAGAAGTCTGAGACCACAAGCTAGACTTGGGCTTCAGGCCAAGGGCAAGGCAGGTACCCCCTGCACATCTGAACCAATATCTCATGCATCTGAAGTCACGGCAAGGATCAGACGTTGGCTCAGGTTGTAGTTTCTGTTCATGACTGCCCCTTCATGAACGGAGAGGAATCTCAAGGCCATGGAGGTTTTCCCACGTTGGGAGTTGTGGGATGCCCCCTTCAAGGATTCCTTTTGCGGGATAATTGAGACCTTTTGGGCAGCTCCAAAACATCCCATATGGAATGACTCCAGAGCACCGTTCAAGGATGGATTCCAGGGAAGCCCGCCTCGCATTCCAATTGTCTCCTAGCAACAAGACAGTGGATATCGGATGGCTCTGAGGGAGCAACCTGGTTGGCTGAGTTGATATGGACTTTCCTGAGCATGGGGCCTAATGTGTGTTTGTGTCCATGAGGACCTTGGAATGGGGCGGTGGCACCGGGACTCTGAAGTATTCTCCTAAGATATTGACATAGTTCCCATGCTCAAGTTTCCTCGTGGAGACGAGATTTTTTCTGATAGGTGCCTCAGGAAAGCCCCTATGCTGGTATAGGAATCCAGGAATTTGAGGAGACATGCCTTTAAACCAAAGCAATGGATCCGATTATGGCCTAGGGTCCTGTCTGGTACCATATCCTTCTCTGGGGACATCCATCTATGGTATGAGTGGAGGTAGATGCTCAGCTGGTGTCAGACCGCCTTTGTTTGTCCACAGAGACCTACATATTGGGATGGCCTCGGGGACTTTGGAGGGTCCTCCTAATTTGTACAATTTTGGACAATGGAATGGGCAGAATTCCCATGCATGGGGTAGGCACAGTCCTAATGTGTGGCTCCAGGGGCCCCAGCCTGGAGGGTGTGTGGCCCAGGACTTTGAGGACAAAAGTCTTTTAACACAAACGCAGCTTAGGTTTGGGGACGTAGGTATGGCAGGCCCAATCTACAAACCATGAAAAGAACTCTTCAGGATTCAAAGAAAGAGCGAGTCTGAGGCGTTTGCTCAGGCATTGGTCTCTGGATTTTGTGTCAACGATGGACGTGGAATGAGGGGAGGCCTCATGGGCCATGGATGAATCTTCCTCTCTGTGGATTTGGCCCGGTCCCAATTGTTTTTCGTCAATCTGTGGGATGGGAGGTCTCCTTTCTGTTTTGTAACCTCAGGTGTCCCAACCAAAGAGGAATTCCAAAGCAGAGCCCTGGGGAAGAGTGAAGGGACAACCCAAACTATGGTTAAAATTTGGGGCCTAGGGGCATGGCAGGCCCCATATGCTGTCTCTTCATCCAGCCACTGAGAGGCCTTACTTGAGGACTGGGCTCAGGCTGAGGGTCACCATGTGTGTTTGTGACCAATGTGGCCCGCGAGCAGGGGCCGGGCCTCATGGGCCACACTGGTTACAACTACACTGAACTTTGGACAACATGCCAAACACAAGGTCTCTTGCCATGGGGAAGGAGTTCTGATTTCTGCATCATTTTCAACCCTGGGAAGTGGTTGGAGATAAGGTCTAGGTTCGGTAGACTGAAAACCGCAGTTGGGAAGAGATGATGACTTAAGGCCATGGTGGGTCTGATGTGCTCAGTGTGCGGTCAGCTTCCTGGTTGTTGGTCAGGAGGTTCAGGCTCAGGTTGTGTCAGACAGTACATTATTGCCCAGGTTAGACTATGGAATTTGGGTACAGTCGAGTGCCTTGTAGGTTGATCCTCATTTGAGGTGCCTGGGCAGCTTATTAGGCAAGATATTTTTCTAGAGAGCAGGCAGAGTGCTGCATTGTGGGTCCGGAATTGCCAAACGTGAGGGCTTCTGGGCCAGTAGTGTGGGGACAGAAGTCTGAGACCACAAGCTAGACTTGGGCTTCAGGCTGAGGGCAAGGCAGGTACCCCCTGCACATCTGAACCAATATCTCATGCATCTGAAGTCACGGCGAGGCTCAGACGTTGCCTCAGGTTGTAGTTTCTGTTCATGACTGCCCCTTCATGAACGGAGAGGAATCTCAAGGCCATGGAGGTTTTCCCACGTTGGGAGTTGTGGCATGCCCCCTTCAAGGTTTCCTTCTGCGGGACAATTGAGACCTGTGGGCAGCTCCAAAACATCCCATATGGAATGACTCCAGAGCACCGTTTGAGGATGGATGCCAGGGAATCCTGCCTCGCATTCCAATTGTCTTTTAGCAACAAGACAGTTGAGATTGGATGGCTCTGCGGGAGCAACCGGGGTGGCTGAGTTGAAATGGACATTCCTGAGAATGGGACCTAATGTGTGTTTGTGTCCATGAGGACCTTGGAATGGGGCGGTGGCACCGGGACTCTGAAGTATTCTCATAATATTTTGACATAGGTCCCATGCACAAGTTTCCTCGTGGAGATGAGATTTTTTCTGATGGGTTCCTCAGGAAAACCCCTATGCTAGTATTGGAATCCAGGATTTTGAGGAGACATGCTTGTGAACCAAAGCAATGAATCCGATTATGGCCTAGGGTCCTGTCTGGTTCCATCTCCTTCCCTAGGGACATCCATCTATGGTATGAGTGGAGGTAGATGCTCAGCTGGTGTCAGATCGCCCTTGTTTGTCCACTGAGACCTACATATTGGGATGGCCTCGGGGACTTTGGAGGGTTCTCCTAATTTGTACAATTTTGGCAATGGAATGGGCAGAATTCCCATGCATGGGTTAGGCACAGTCCTAATGTGTGGCTCCAGGGGCCCCAGCAAGGAGGGTGTGTGGCACAGGACTTTGAGGACAGAAGTCTTTAAACACAAACTCAGCTTAGGTTTGGGGACGTAGGTATGGCAGGCACAATCTACAAACCATGAGAAGAACTCATCAGGATATGAAGAAAGAGCGAGTCTGAGGGGCTTGCTCAGGCTTTGGTCTCTGGATTTTGTGTCAACGATGGCCGTGGTTTGTGGGGAGGCCTCATGGGTCATGGACGATTCTTCCTTTCTTGAGATTTGGCCCGGTCCCAATTGTTTTTCATCAATCTGTGGGATGGGAGTTCTCCTTTTAGGTTTGTAACCTTAGGTGTCCCAAACAAAGAGGAATTCCAAAGCAGAGCCCTGGGGAAGAGTGAAGGGACAACCCAAACTATGGTTAAAATTTGGGGCCTAGGGGCATGTCAGGCCCGTATGCTGTCTCTTCACCAGCCACTGAGAGGCCTTACTTGAGGACTGGGCTCAGGTGAGGGTCACAATGTGTGTTTGTGACCAATGTGGCTCGCCAGCATGGGCGGGGCCTCATGGGCCACACTGGTTTCATCTACACTGAACTTTGGACAACATGCCAATCACAAGGTCTCTTGCCATGGTGAAGGAGTTCTGATTTCTGCATCACTTTCAACCCTGGGCAGTCGTTGGAGATAAGGTCAAGGTTCTAAATCCTCAAAACCGCAGTTGGGAAGAGATGATGACCTAAGGCCATGGTGGGTCTGATGTGCTCAGTGTGCGGTCAGCTGCCTGGTTGTTGGTCAGGAGTTTCGGGCTCAGGTTGTGTCAGGCAGTGCATTAGTGCCCAGGTTATACTATATAATTTGGATACAGTCGATTGCCGTGTAGGTTGATCCTTATTTAAGTTGCCCGGGCAGTTCCTTAGGCAAGATATTTTTTCTCTAGGGCAGGCCGAGTTCTGCATTGTGGGTCCGGAATTGCCAAACGTGAGGGCTTCTGGGCCCGTAGTGTGAGGACAGAAGTCTGAGACCACAAGCTAGACTTGGGCTTCAGGCCGAGGTCAAGGCAGGTACCCCCTGCACATCTGAACCAATATCTCATGCATCTGAAGTCACGGCGAGGATCAGACGTTGGCTCATGTTGTAGTTTTTGTGCATGACTGCCCCTTCATGAAAGGAGAGGAATCTCAAGGCCATGGAGGTTTTCCCACATTGGGAGTTGTGGGATGCCCCCTTCAAGGATTCCTTTTGCGGGATAATTGAGACCTTTTGGGCAGCTCCAAAACATCCCATATGGAATGACTCCAGAGCACCGTTCAAGGATGGATTCCAGGGAAGCCCGCCTCGCATTCCAATTGTCTCCTAGCAACAAGACAGTGGATATCGGATGGCTCTGAGGGAGCAACCTGGTTGGCTGAGTTGATATGGACTTTCCTGAGCATGGGGCCTAATGTGTGTTTGTGTCCATGAGGACCTTGGAATGGGGCGGTGGCACCGGGACTCTGAAGTATTCTCCTAAGATATTGACATAGTTCCCATGCTCAAGTTTCCTCGTGGAGACGAGATTTTTTCTGATAGGTGCCTCAGGAAAGCCCCTATGCTGGTATAGGAATCCAGGAATTTGAGGAGACATGCCTTTAAACCAAAGCAATGGATCCGATTATGGCCTAGGGTCCTGTCTGGTACCATATCCTTCTCTGGGGACATCCATCTATGGTATGAGTGGAGGTAGATGCTCAGCTGGTGTCAGACCGCCTTTGTTTGTCCACAGAGACCTACATATTGGGATGGCCTCGGGGACTTTGGAGGGTCCTCCTAATTTGTACAATTTTGGACAATGGAATGGGCAGAATTCCCATGCATGGGGTAGGCACAGTCCTAATGTGTGGCTCCAGGGGCCCCAGCCTGGAGGGTGTGTGGCCCAGGACTTTGAGGACAAAAGTCTTTTAACACAAACGCAGCTTAGGTTTGGGGACGTAGGTATGGCAGGCCCAATCTACAAACCATGAAAAGAACTCTTCAGGATTCAAAGAAAGAGCGAGTCTGAGGCGTTTGCTCAGGCATTGGTCTCTGGATTTTGTGTCAACGATGGACGTGGAATGAGGGGAGGCCTCATGGGCCATGGATGAATCTTCCTCTCTGTGGATTTGGCCCGGTCCCAATTGTTTTTCGTCAATCTGTGGGATGGGAGGTCTCCTTTCTGTTTTGTAACCTCAGGTGTCCCAACCAAAGAGGAATTCCAAAGCAGAGCCCTGGGGAAGAGTGAAGGGACAACCCAAACTATGGTTAAAATTTGGGGCCTAGGGGCATGGCAGGCCCCATATGCTGTCTCTTCATCCAGCCACTGAGAGGCCTTACTTGAGGACTGGGCTCAGGCTGAGGGTCACCATGTGTGTTTGTGACCAATGTGGCCCGCGAGCAGGGGCCGGGCCTCATGGGCCACACTGGTTACAACTACACTGAACTTTGGACAACATGCCAAACACAAGGTCTCTTGCCATGGGGAAGGAGTTCTGATTTCTGCATCATTTTCAACCCTGGGAAGTGGTTGGAGATAAGGTCTAGGTTCGGTAGACTGAAAACCGCAGTTGGGAAGAGATGATGACTTAAGGCCATGGTGGGTCTGATGTGCTCAGTGTGCGGTCAGCTTCCTGGTTGTTGGTCAGGAGGTTCAGGCTCAGGTTGTGTCAGACAGTACATTATTGCCCAGGTTAGACTATGGAATTTGGGTACAGTCGAGTGCCTTGTAGGTTGATCCTCATTTGAGGTGCCTGGGCAGCTTATTAGGCAAGATATTTTTCTAGAGAGCAGGCAGAGTGCTGCATTGTGGGTCCGGAATTGCCAAACGTGAGGGCTTCTGGGCCAGTAGTGTGGGGACAGAAGTCTGAGACCACAAGCTAGACTTGGGCTTCAGGCTGAGGGCAAGGCAGGTACCCCCTGCACATCTGAACCAATATCTCATGCATCTGAAGTCACGGCGAGGCTCAGACGTTGCCTCAGGTTGTAGTTTCTGTTCATGACTGCCCCTTCATGAACGGAGAGGAATCTCAAGGCCATGGAGGTTTTCCCACGTTGGGAGTTGTGGCATGCCCCCTTCAAGGTTTCCTTCTGCGGGACAATTGAGACCTGTGGGCAGCTCCAAAACATCCCATATGGAATGACTCCAGAGCACCGTTTGAGGATGGATGCCAGGGAATCCCGCCTCGCATTCCAATTGTCTTTTAGCAACAAGACAGTTGAGATTGGATGGCTCTGCGGGAGCAACCGGGGTGGCTGAGTTGAAATGGACATTCCTGAGAATGGGACCTAATGTGTGTTTGTGTCCATGAGGACCTTGGAATGGGGCGGTGGCACCGGGACTCTGAAGTATTCTCATAATATTTTGACATAGGTCCCATGCACAAGTTTCCTCGTGGAGATGAGATTTTTTCTGATGGGTTCCTCAGGAAAACCCCTATGCTAGTATTGGAATCCAGGATTTTGAGGAGACATGCTTGTGAACCAAAGCAATGAATCCGATTATGGCCTAGGGTCCTGTCTGGTTCCATCTCCTTCCCTAGGGACATCCATCTATGGTATGAGTGGAGGTAGATGCTCAGCTGGTGTCAGATCGCCCTTGTTTGTCCACTGAGACCTACATATTGGGATGGCCTCGGGGACTTTGGAGGGTTCTCCTAATTTGTACAATTTTGGCAATGGAATGGGCAGAATTCCCATGCATGGGTTAGGCACAGTCCTAATGTGTGGCTCCAGGGGCCCCAGCAAGGAGGGTGTGTGGCACAGGACTTTGAGGACAGAAGTCTTTAAACACAAACTCAGCTTAGGTTTGGGGACGTAGGTATGGCAGGCACAATCTACAAACCATGAGAAGAACTCATCAGGATATGAAGAAAGAGCGAGTCTGAGGGGCTTGCTCAGGCTTTGGTCTCTGGATTTTGTGTCAACGATGGCCGTGGTTTGTGGGGAGGCCTCATGGGTCATGGACGATTCTTCCTTTCTTGAGATTTGGCCCGGTCCCAATTGTTTTTCATCAATCTGTGGGATGGGAGTTCTCCTTTTAGGTTTGTAACCTTAGGTGTCCCAAACAAAGAGGAATTCCAAAGCAGAGCCCTGGGGAAGAGTGAAGGGACAACCCAAACTATGGTTAAAATTTGGGGCCTAGGGGCATGTCAGGCCCGTATGCTGTCTCTTCACCAGCCACTGAGAGGCCTTACTTGAGGACTGGGCTCAGGTGAGGGTCACAATGTGTGTTTGTGACCAATGTGGCTCGCCAGCATGGGCGGGGCCTCATGGGCCACACTGGTTTCATCTACACTGAACTTTGGACAACATGCCAATCACAAGGTCTCTTGCCATGGTGAAGGAGTTCTGATTTCTGCATCACTTTCAACCCTGGGCAGTCGTTGGAGATAAGGTCAAGGTTCTAAATCCTCAAAACCGCAGTTGGGAAGAGATGATGACCTAAGGCCATGGTGGGTCTGATGTGCTCAGTGTGCGGTCAGCTGCCTGGTTGTTGGTCAGGAGTTTCGGGCTCAGGTTGTGTCAGGCAGTGCATTAGTGCCCAGGTTATACTATATAATTTGGATACAGTCGATTGCCGTGTAGGTTGATCCTTATTTAAGTTGCCCGGGCAGTTCCTTAGGCAAGATATTTTTTCTCTAGGGCAGGCCGAGTTCTGCATTGTGGGTCCGGAATTGCCAAACGTGAGGGCTTCTGGGCCCGTAGTGTGAGGACAGAAGTCTGAGACCACAAGCTAGACTTGGGCTTCAGGCCGAGGTCAAGGCAGGTACCCCCTGCACATCTGAACCAATATCTCATGCATCTGAAGTCACGGCGAGGATCAGACGTTGGCTCATGTTGTAGTTTTTGTGCATGACTGCCCCTTCATGAAAGGAGAGGAATCTCAAGGCCATGGAGGTTTTCCCACATTGGGAGTTGTGGGATGCCCCCTTCAAGGATTCCTTTTGCGGGATAATTGAGACCTTTTGGGCAGCTCCAAAACATCCCATATGGAATGACTCCAGAGCACCGTTCAAGGATGGATTCCAGGGAAGCCCGCCTCGCATTCCAATTGTCTCCTAGCAACAAGACAGTGGATATCGGATGGCTCTGCGGGAGCAACCTGGTTGGCTGAGTTGATATGGACTTTCCTGAGCATGGGGCCTAATGTGTGTTTGTGTCCATGAGGACCTTGGAATGGGGCGGTGGCACCGGGACTCTGAAGTATTCTCCTAAGATATTGACATAGTTCCCATGCTCAAGTTTCCTCGTGGAGACGAGATTTTTTCTGATAGGTGCCTCAGGAAAGCCCCTATGCTGGTATAGGAATCCAGGAATATGAGGAGACATGCCTTTAAACCAAGCAATGGATCTGATTATGGCCTAGGGTCCTGTCTGGTACCATATCCTTCTCTGGGGACATCCATCTATGGTATGAGTGGAGGTAGATGCTCAGCTGGTGTCAGACCGCCTTTGTTTGTCCACAGAGACCTACATATTGGGATGGCCTCGGGGACTTTGGAGGGTCCTCCTAATTTGTACAATTTTGGACAATGGAATGGGCAGAATTCCCATGCATGGGGTAGGCACAGTCCTAATGTGTGGCTCCAGGGGCCCCAGCCTGGAGGGTGTGTGGCCCAGGACTTTGAGGACAAAAGTCTTTAAACACAAACGCAGCTTAGGTTTGGGGACGTAGGTATGGCAGGCCCAATCTACAAACCATGAAAAGAACTCTTCAGGATACAAAGAAAGAGCGAGTCTGAGGCGTTTGCTCAGGCATTGGTCTCTGGATTTTGTGTCAACGATGGACGTGGAATGAGGGGAGGCCTCATGGGCCATGGATGAATCTTCCTCTCTGTGGATTTGGCCTGGTCCCAATTGTTTTTCGTCAATCTGTGGGATGGGAGCTCTCCTTTCCGGTTTGTTACCTCAGGTGTCCCAACCAAAGAGGAATTCCAAAGCAGAGCCCTGGGGAAGAGTGAAGGGACAACCCAAACTATGGTTAAAATTTGGGGCCTAGGGGCATGGCAGGCCCCATATGCTGTCTCTTCATCCAGCCACTGAGAGGCCTTACTTGAGGACTGGGCTCAGGCTGAGGGTCACAATGTGTGTTTGTGACCAATGTGGCCCGCGAGCAGGGGCCGGGCCTCATGGGCCACACTGGTTTCAACTACACTGAACTTTGGACAACATGCCAATCACAAGGTCTCTTGCCATGGGGAAGGAGTTCTGATTTCTGCATCATTTTCAACCCTGGGCAGTCGTTGCAGATAAGGTCTAGGTTCGGAAGCCTGAAAACCGCAGTTGGGAAGAGATGGTGAACTAAGGCCATGGTGGGTCTGATGTGCTCAGTGTGCGGTCAGCTGCCTGGTTGTTGGTCAGGAGTTTCGTGCTCAGGTTGTGTCAGGCAGTGCATTAGTGCCCAGGTTAGACTATATAATTTGGATACGTTCGATTGCCGTGTAGGTTGATCCTTATTTGAGGTGCCGGGCAGTTCCTTAGGCAAGATATTTTTTCTAGAGAGCAGGCATAGTGCTGCATTGTGGGTCCGGAATTCCCAAACGTGAGGGCTTCTGGGCCCGTAGTGTGAAGACAGAAGTCTGACCACAAGGTAGACTTGGGCTTTAGGCCGAGGGCAAGGCAGGTACCCCCTGCACATCTGAACCAATATCTCATGCATCTGAAGTCACGGCGAGGATCAGACGTTGGCTCATGTTGTAGTTTCTGTGCATGACTGCCCCTTCATGAACGGAGAGGAATCTCAAGGCCATGGAGGTTTTCCCACGATGGGAGTTGTGGGATGCCCCCTTCAAGGATTCCTTCTGCGGGACAATTGAGACCTTTTGGGCAGCTCCAAAACATCCCATATGGAATGACTCCAGAGCACCGTTCGAGGATGGATTCCAGGGAAGCCCGCCTCGCATTCCAATTGTCTCCTAGCAACAAGACAGTGGATATCGGATGGCTCTGCGGGAGCAACCTGGTTGGCTGAGTTGATATGGACTTTCCTGAGCATGGGGCCTAATGTGTGTTTGTGTCCATGAGGACCTTGGAATTGGCCGGTGTCACTGGGACTCTGAAGTATTCTCCTAAAATTTGGACATAGTTCCCATGCTCAAGTTTCCTCGTGGAGACGAGATTTTTTCTGATAGGTGCCTCAGGAAAGCCCCTATGCTGGTATAGGAATCCAGGAATTTGAGGAGACATGCCTTTAAACCAAAGCAATGGATCCGATTATGGCCTAGGGTCCTGTCTGGTACCATTTCCTTCTCTGGGGACATCCATCTATGGTATGAGTGGAGGTAGATGCTCAGCTGGTGTCAGACCGCCTTTGTTTGTCCACAGAGACCTACGTATTGGGGTGGCCTCGGGGACTTTGGAGGGTCTTCCTAATTTGTACAATTTTGGACAATGGAATGGGCAGAATTCCCATGCATGGGTTAGGCACAGTCCTAATGTGTGGCTCCAGGGGCCCCAGCCTGGAGGGTGTGTGGCCCAGGACTTTGACGACAGAAGTCTGAAAACACAAACGCAGCTTAGGTTTGGGGACGTAGGTATGGCAGGCCCAATCAACAAACCATGTGAAGAACTCTTCAGGATACAAAGAAAGAGCGAGTCGGAGGCGCTTGCTCAGGCATTGGTCTCTG
This sequence comes from Mustela nivalis, assembly GCF_964662115.1. Classification (NCBI taxonomy): domain Eukaryota; kingdom Metazoa; phylum Chordata; class Mammalia; order Carnivora; family Mustelidae; genus Mustela; species Mustela nivalis. Next base: position 2,158,355 of record NW_028136522.1, read on the forward strand.
GATTTTGTGTCAACAATGGCTGTGGAATGAGGGGAGGCCTCATGGGCCATGGATGAATCTTCCTCTCTGTGGATTTGGCCTGGTCCCAATTGGTTTTCGTCAATCTGTGGGATGGGAGCTCTCCTTTCAGGTTTGTAACCTCAGGTGTCCCAACCAAAGAGGAATTCCAAAGCAGAGCCCTGGGGAAGAGTGAAGGGACAACCCAAACTATGGTTAAAATTTGGGGCCTAGGGTCATGTCAGACCCCATATGCTGTCTCTTCATCCAGCCACTGAGAGGCCTTATTTGAGGACTGGGCTCAGGCTGAGGGTCACAATGTGTGTATGTGACCAATGTGGCCTGCGAGCAGGGGCCGGGCCTCATGGCCCACACTGGTTTCAACTACACTGAACTTTGGACAACATGCCAATCACAAGGTCTCTTGCCATGGGAAAGGAGTTCTGATTTCTGCATCATTTTCAACCCTGGGCAGTCGTTGCAGATAAGGTCTAGGTTCGGAAGCCTGAAAACCGCAGTTGGGAAGAGATGGTGAACTAAGGCCATGGTGGGTCTGATGTGCTCAGTGTGCGGTCAGCTGCCTGGTTGTTGGTCAGGAGGTTCGGGCTCAGGTTGTGTCAGGCAGTGCATTAGTGCCCAGGTTAGACTATATAATTTGGATACATTCGATTGCCGTGTAGGTTGATCCGTATTTGAGGTGCCGGGCCGTTCCTTAGGCAAGATATTTTTTCTAGAGAGCAGGCAGAGTGCTGCATTGTGGGTCCGGAATTGCCAAACGTGAGGGCTTCTGGGCCCGTAGTGTGAGGACAGAAGTCTGAGACCACAAGGTAGACTTGGGCTTCAGGCCGAGGGCAAGGCAGGTACCCCCTGCACATCTTAACCAATATCTCATGCATCTGAAGTCACGGCGAGGATCAGACGTTGGCTCAGGTTGTAGTTTCTGTGAATGACTGCCCCTTCATGAACGGAGAGGAATCTCAAGGCCATGGAGGTTTTCCCACGTTGGGAGTTGTGGGATGCCCCCTTCAAGGATTCCTTTTGCGGGATAATTGAGACCTTTCGGGCAGCTCCAAAACATCCCATAGGGAATGACCCCAGAGCACTGTTCTAGGATGGATTCCAGGGAAGCCCGCCTCGCATTCCAATTGTCTCCTAGCAACAAGACAGTGGATATCGGATGGCTCTGCGGGAGCAACCTGGTTGGCTGAGTTGATATGGACTTTCCTGAGAATGGGGCCTAATATGTGTTTGTGTCCATGAGGACCTTGGAATGGGGCGGTGTCACTGGGACTCTGAAGTATTCTCCTAAGATTTTGACATAGTTCCCATGCTCAAGTTTCCTCGTGGAGACGAGATTTTTTCTGATAGGTGCCTCAGAAAAGCCCCTATGCTGGTATAGGAATCCAGGAATTTGAGGAGACATGCCTTTAAACCAAAGCAATGGATCCGATTATGGCCTAGGGTCCTGTCTGGTACCATATCCTTCTCTGGGGACATCCATCTATGGTATGAGTGGAGGTAGATGCTCACCTGGTGTCTTACCGCCTTTGTTTGTCCACAGAGACCTACATATTGGGATGGCCTCGCGGACTTTGGAGGGTCCTCCTAATTTGTACAATTTTGGAAAATGGAATGGGCAGAATTCCCATGCATGGGGTAGGCACAGTCCTAATGTGTGGCTCCAGGGGCCCCAGCCTGGAGGGTGTGTGGCCCAGGACTTTGAGGACAGAAGTCTTTAAACACAAACGCAGCTTAGGTTTGGGGACGTAGTTATGGCAGGCCCAATCTACAAACCATGAGAAGAAATCTTCAGGATACGAAGAAAGAGCGAGTCTGAGGCGCTTGCTCAGGCTTTGTTTTCTGGATTTTGTGTCAACGATGGCCGTGGAATGAGGGGAGGCCTCATGGGCCATGGACGAATCTTCCTCTCTGTGGATTTGGCCTGGTCCCAATTGTTTTTCGTCAATCTGTGGGATGGGAGCTCTCCTTTCAGGTTTGTAACCTCAGGTGTCCCAACCAAAGAGGAATTCCAAAGCAGAGCCCTGGGGAAGAGTGAAGGGACAACCCAAACTATGTTTAAAATTTGGGGCCGAGGGTCATGTCAGGCCCCATATGCTGTCTCTTCATCCAGCCACTGAGAGGCCTTACTTGAGGACTGGGCTCAGGCTGAGGGTCACAATGTTTGTTTGTGACCAATGTGGCCCGCGCAGGGGCCGGGCCTCATGGGCCACACTGGTTTCAACTACACTGAACTTTGGACAACATGCCAATCACAAGGTCTCTTGCCATGGTGAAGGAGTTCTGATTTCTGCATCATTTTCAACCCTGGGCAGTCGTTGCAGATAAGGTCTAGGTTCGGAAGCCTGAAAACCGCAGTTGGGAAGAGATGGTGAACTAAGGCCATGGTGGGTCTGATGTGCTCAGTGTGCGGTCAGCTGCCTGGATGTTGGTCAGGAGGTTCGGGCTCAGGTTGTGTCAGACAGTGCATTAGGGCCCAGGTTAGGCTATATAATTTGGATACATTCGATTGCCGTGTAGGTTGATCCTTATTTGAGGTGCCGGGCAGTTCCTTAGGCAAGATATTTTTTCTAGAGAGCAGGCAGAGTGCTGCATTGTGGGTCCGGAATTGCCAAACGTTGGGCTTCTGGGCTCGTAGTGTGAGGACAGAAGTCTGAGACCACAAGGTAGACTTGGGCTTCAGGCCGAGGGCAAGGCAGGTACCCCCTGCACATCTGAACCAATATCTCATGCATCTGAAGTCACGGCGAGGATCAGACGTTGGCTCAGGTTGTAGTTTCTGTGCATGACTGCCCCTTCATGAACGGAGAGGAATCTCAAGGCCATGGAGGTTTTCCCACGTCGGGAGTTGTGAGATGCCCCCTTCAAGGATTCCTTCTGCGGGACAATTGAGACCTTTTGGGCAGCTCCAAAACATCCCATATGGAATGACTCCAGAGCACCGTTCGAGGATGGATTCCAGGGAAGCCCGCCTCGCATTCCAATTGTCTCCTAGCAACAAGACAGTTTAGATAGGATGGTTCTGCGGGAGCAACCTGTTTGGCTGAGTTGATATGGACTTTCCTGAGTATGGGGCCTAATGTGTGTTTGTGTCCATGAGGACCTTGGAATGGGGCGGTGGCACTGGGACTCTTAAGTATTCTCCTAAGATTTTGACATAGGTCCCATGCACAAGTTTTCTCGTGGAGACGAGATTTTATCTGATGGGTGCCTCAGGAAACCCCCTATGCTGTTATTGGAATCCAGGATTTTGAGGAGACATGCCTTTAAACCAAAGCAAAGGATCCGATTATGGCCTAGGGTCCTGTCTGGTACCATATCCTTCTCTGGGGACATCCATCTATGGTATGAGTGGAGGTAGATGCTCAGCTGTTGTCAGACCGCCCTTGTTTGTCCACAGAGACCTACATATTGGGATGGCCTCGTGGACTTCGGAGGGTTCTACTAATTTGTACAATTTTGGACAATGGAATGGGCAGAATTCCCATGCATGGGTTAGGCACAGTCCTAATGGCTCCAGGGGCCCCAGCCTGGAGAGTGTGTGGCCCAGGACTTTGAGGACAGAAGTCTGATAACACAGACTCACCTTAGGTTTGGGGATGTAGGTATGGCAGGCCCAATTTACAAACCATGAAAAGAAATCTTCAGGATATGAAGAAAGAGCGAGTCTGAGGCGCTTGCTCAGGCTTTGGTCTCTGGATTTTGTGTCAACGATGGCCGTGGAATGTGGAGAGACCTCATGGGACATGGACGAATCTTCCCCTCTCTTGGATTTGGACCGGTCCCAATTGTTTTTCGTCAATCTGTGGCATGGGAGGTCTCCTTTCAGGTTTGTTACCTCAGGTGTCCCAACCAAAGAGGAATTCCAAAGCAGAGCCCTGGGGAAGAGTGAAGGGACAACCCAAACTATGGTTAAAATTTGAGGCCTAGGGGCATGTCAGGCCCCATATGCTGTCTCTTCATCCAGCCACTGAGAGGCCATACTTGAGGACTGGGCTCAGGCTGAGGGTAACAATGTGTGTTTGTGACCAATGTGGCCCGCGAGCAGGGGCCGGGCTTCATGGGCCACACTGGTTTCAACTACACTGAACTTTGGACAACATGCCAATCACAAGGTCTCTTGCCATGGGGAAGTAGTTCTGATTTCTGCATCATTTTCAACCCTGGGCAGTGGTTGGAGATAAGTTTTAGGTTCGGAAGGCTGAAAACCGCAGTTGGGAAGAGATGATGACTTAAGGCCATGGTGGGTCTGAAGTGCTCAGTGTGCGGTCAGCTGCCTGGTTGTTGGTCAGGAGTTTCGGGCTCAGGTTGTGTCAGACAGTGCATTATTGCCCAGGTTAGACTATGTCATTTGAGAACAGTCAAGTGCCGTGTAGGTTGATCCTCATTTGAGGTGCCTGGGCAGCTCATTAGGCAAGATATTTTTTCTAGAGAGCAGGCAAAGTGCTGCATTGTGGGCCCGGAATTGCCAAAGGTGAGGGCTTCTGGGCCAGTAGTGTGAGGACAGAAGTTTGAGAACACAAGCTAGACTTGGGCTTCAGGCCGAGGACAAGGCAGGTACCCCCTGCACATCTGAACCAATATCTCATGCATCTGAAGTCACGGCGAGGATCAGACGTTGGCTCAGGTTGTAGTTTCTGTGCATGACTGCCCCTTCATGAACGGAGAGGAATCTCAAGGCCATGGAGGTTTTCCCACGTTGGGAGTTATGGGATGCCCCATTCAAGGATTCCTTCTGTGGGACAATTGAGACCTGTGGGCAGCTCCAAAACATCCCATATGGAATGACTCCAGAGCACCGTTCGAGGATGGATTTCATGGAAGCCCGCCTCGCATTCCAATTGTCTCCTAGCAACAAGACACTTTAGATCGGATGGCTCTGTGGGAGCAACCTGGTTGGCTGAGTTTTATGGACTTTCCTGAGCATGGGGCCTTATGTGTGTTTGTGTCCATGAGGACCTTGGAATGGGGCAGTGGCACCGGGACTCTGAAGTATTCTCCTAAGATTTTGACATAGGTCCCAATCACAAGTTTCCTCGTGGAGACGAGATTTTTTCCGATGGGGGCTTCAGGAAACCCCCTATGCTGGTATTGGAATCCAGGATTTTGAGGAGACATGCCCTTAAACCAGAGCAATGGATCCGATTATGGCCTAGGGTCCTGTCTTGTACCATATCCTTCTCTGGGGACATCAATCTATGGTATGAGTGGAGGTAGATGCTAGGCTGATGTCAAACCGCCCTTGTTTGTCCACAGAGACCTACATATTGGGATGTTCTCGGGGACTTTGGAGGGTTCTCCTAATTTGTACAATTTTGGACAATGCAAGGGGCAGAATTCTCATGCATGGGGAAGGCACAGTCCTAATGTGTGGCTCCAGGGGCCCCAGCCTGGAGGGTGTGTGGCCCAGGACTTTGAGGACAGAAGTCTGAAAACACAAACTCAGCTTAGGTTTGGGGACGTAGGTATGGCAGGCCCAATCTACAAACCATGAGAAGAACTCTTCAGGATATGAAGAAAGAGCGAGTCTGAGGTGCTTGCTCAGTCTTTGGTCTCTGGATTTTGTGTCAATGATGGCCGTGGAATGTGGGGAAGCCTCATGGTCCATGGACGAATCTTCATCTCTGTGAATTTGGCCCGGTCCCAATTGTTTTTCGTCAATCTGTGGGATGGGAGGTCTCCTTTCAGGTTTGTTACCTCAGCTGTCCCAACAAAAGAGGAATTCCAAAGCAGAGCCCTGGGGAAGAGTGAAGGGACAACCCAAACTATGGTTAAAATTTGGGGCCTAGGGGCTTGTAAGGCCCCATATGCTTTCTCTTCATCCAGCCACTGAGAGGCCTTACTTGAGGACTGGGCTCAGGCTGAGGGTCACAATGTGTGTTTGTGAACAATTTGGCCCGCAATCATGGGCAGGGCCTCATGGGCCACACTGGTTTCAACTACAATGAACTTTGGACAATATGCCAATCACAAGGTCTCTTGCCATGGTGAGGGTGTTCTGATTCCTGCATCATTTTCAACCCTGGGCAGTGGTTGGAGATAAGGTCTAGGTTCGGAAGCCTGAAAACCGCAGTTGTCAAGAGATGATGACCTAAGGCCATGGTGGATCTGATGTGCTCAGTGTGCGGTCAGCTGCCTGGTTCTTGGTCAGGAGGTTCGGGCTCAGGTTGTGTCAGACAGTGCATTAGTGCCCAGGTTAGACTATATAATTTGGATACTTTCGATTGCCGTGTAGGTTGATCCTTATTTGAGGTGCCCGAGCAGTTCCTTAGGCAAGATATTTTTTCTAGAGAGCAGGCAGAGTGCTGCATTGTGGGTCCAGAATTGCCAAACGTGAGGTCTTCTGGGCCTGTAGTGTGAGGACAGAAGTCTGAGACCACAACCTAGACTTGGGCTTCAGGCCGAGGACAAGGCAGATACCCCCTGCACATCTGAACCCATATCTCATTCATCTGATGTCACGGCGAGGATCAGACGTTGGCTCAGGTTGTAGTTTCTGTGCATTACTGCCCCTTCATGAACGGAGAGGAATCTCAAGGCCATGGAGGTTTTCTTACGTTGGGAGTTGTGGGATGCCCCTTTCAAGGATTCCTTCTGCGGGACAATTGAGACCTGTGGGCAGCTCCAAAACATCCCATATGGAATGATTCCAGAGCACCGTTCGAGGATGGATGCCAGGGAAGCCCGCCTCGCCTTCCAATTGTACCCTAGCAACAAGACACTGGAGATCGGATGGCTCTGCGGGAGCAACCGGGGTGGCTGAGTTGAAATGGACGTTCCCGAGAATGGGGCCTAATGTGTGTTTGTGTCCATGAGGACCTTGGAATGGGGCGGTGGCACCGGGACTCTTTAGTATTCTCCTAAGATATTGACGTAGTTCCCATGCTCAAGTTTCCTCGTGGAGACGAGATTTTTTCTGATAGGTGCCTCAGGAAAGCCCCTATGCTGGTATAGGAATCCAGGAATTTGAGGAGACATGCCTTTAAAGCAAAGCAATGGATCCGATTATGGCCTAGGGTCCTGTCTGTTTCCATCTCCTTCTCTGGGGAATTCCATCTATTGTATGAGTGGAGGTAGATGCTAGGCTGATGTCAAACCGCCCTTGTTTGTCCACAGAGACCTACATATTGGGATGTCCTCGGGGACTTTTGAGGGTTCTCCTAATTTGTACAATTTTGGACAATGGAATGGGCAGAATTACCATGCATGGGGTAGGCACAGTCCTAATGTGTGGCTCCAGGGGCCCTAGCCTGGAGGATGTGTGGCCCAGGACTTAGAAGACAGAAGTTGGAAACACAAACTCAGCTTAGGTTTGGGGACGTAGGTATGGCAGTCCCGATCTACAAACCATGAGAAGAACTCTTCAGGATTAAAGACAGAGCGAGTCTGAGGTGCTTGCTCAGGCTTTGGTCTCTGGATTTTGTGTCAACCATGGCTGTGGAATGTGGGGAAGCCTCATGGGCCATGGACGTATATTCCTCTCTGTGGATTTGGCCCGGTCCCAATTGTTTTTCGTCAATCTGTGGGATGGGAGGTCTCCTTTCAGGTTTGTTACCTCAGGTGTCCCAACCAAAGAGGAATTCCAAAGCAGAGCCCTGTGGAAGAGTGAGGGGACTACCAAAACTATGGTTAAAATTTGGAGCGTAGTGGCATGGCAGGCCCCATATGCTGTCTCTTCATCCATCCCCTGAGAGGCCTTACATGAGGACTGGGCTCAGGCTGAGGGTCACAATGTGTGTTTGTGAACAATGTGGCCCGCGAGCATGGGCGGGGCCTCATGGGCCACACTGGTTTCAACTACACTGAACTTTGGACAACATGCCAATCACAAGGTCTCTTGCCATGGGGAAGGAGTTCTGATTTCTGCATCATTTTCAACCATGGGCAGTGGTTGGAGGTAAGGTCTAGGTTCTGAATCCTGAAAACCGCAGTTGGGAAGAGATGATGACCTAAGGCAATGGTGGGTCTGATGTGCTCAGTGTGCGGTCAGCTGCCTGGTTGTTGGTCAGGAGGTTCGGGCTCAGGTTGTGTCAGACAGTGCATTAGTGCCCAGGTTAGACTATATAATTTGGGTACAGTTGAGTGCCGTGTAGGTTGATCCTCATTTGAGGTGCCTGGGCAGCTCATTAGGCAAGATATTTTTTCTAGAGGGCAGGCAGAGTGCTGCATTGTGGGTCCGGAATTGCCAAAAGTGAGGGCTTCTGGCCCATTAGTGTGAGGACAGAAGTCTGAGAACACAAGCTAGATTTGGGCGTCAGGCCGAGGGCAAGGCAGGTACCCCCTGCACATCTGAACCCATATCTCATGCATCTGAAGTCACGTCAGGATCAGACGTTGACTCAGGATGGAGTTTCTGTGCATGACTGCCCTCATGAACGGAGAGGAATCTCAAGGCCATGGAGGTTTTGCCTCGTTGGGAATTGTGGGATGCCCCCTTCAAGGATTCCTTCTGCGGGACAATTGAGACCTGTGGGCAGCTCCAAAACATCCCATATGGAATGACTCCAGAGCACCGTTCGAGGATGAATGCCAGGGAAGTCCGCATCGCATTCCAATTGTCTCCTAGCAACTAGATAGTGGAGATCGGATGGCTCTGCGGGAGCAACCGGGGTGGCTGATTTGAAATGGACAGCTCCTGAGAATGGGGCCTAATGTTTGTTTGTGTCCATGAGGATCTTGGAATGGGGCGGTGGCACCGGGACTCTGAAGTATTCTCCTAAGATTTTGACATAGGTCCCATGCACAAGTTTCCTCGTGGAGACGAGATGTTTTCTGATGGGTGCCTCAGGAAACCCCCAATGCTGGTATTGGAATCCAGGATTTTGAGTAGACATGCCTGTAACCAAAGCAATGGATCCGATTATGGCCTAGGGTCCTGTCTGTTTCCATCTCCTTCTCTGGGGACATCCATCTTTCGTATGAGTGGAGGTAGATGCTCAGCTGGTGTCAGAACACCCTTGTTTGTCCACATAGACCTACATATTGGGATGTCCTCGGGGACTTTTGAGGGTTCTCCTAATTTGTACAATTTTGGACAATGGAATGGGCAGAATTACCATGCATGGGGTAGGCACAGTCCTAATGTGTGCCTCCAGGGGCCCTAGCCTGGAGGATGTGTGGCCCAGGACTTAGAAGACAGAAGTTGGAAACACAAACTCAGCTTAGGTTTGGGGACGTAGGTATGGCAGTCCCGATCTACAAACCATGAGAAGAACTCTTCAGGATTAAAGACAGAGCGAGTCTGAGGTGCTTGCTCAGGCTTTGGTCTCTGGATTTTGTGTCAACCATGGCTGTGGAATGTGGGGAAGCCTCATGGGCCATGGACGTATATTCCTCTCTGTGGATTTGGCCCGGTCCCAATTGTTTTTCGTCAATCTGTGGGATGGGAGGTCTCCTTTCAGGTTTGTTACCTCAGGTGTCCCAACCAAAGAGGAATTCCAAAGCAGAGCCCTGCGGAAGAGTGAGGGGACTACCAAAACTATGGTTAAAATTTGGAGCGTAGTGGCATGGCAGGCCCCATATGCTGTCTCTTCATCCATCACCTGAGAGGACTTACATGAGGACTGGGCTCAGGCTGAGGGTCACAATGTGTGTTTGTGAACAATGTGGCCCGCGAGCATGGGTGAGGCCTCATGGGCCACACTGGTTTCAACTACACTGAACTTTGGACAACATGCCAATCACAAGGTCTCTTGCCATGGGGAATGAATTCTGATTTCTGCATCATTTTCAACCATTGGCAGTGGTTGGAGTTAAGGTCTAGGTTCTGAATCCTGAAAACCTCAGTTGGGAAGAGATGATGACCTAAGGCAATGGTGGGTCTGATGTGCTCAGTGTGCGGTCAGCTGCCTGGTTGTTGGTCAGGAGGATCGGGCTCAGGTTGTGTCAGACAGTGCATTCGTGCCCAGGTTAGACTATATAATTTGGGTACAGTCGAGTGCCGTGTAGGTTGATCCACATTTGAGGAGCCTGGGCAGCTCATTAGGCAAGATATTTTTTCTAGAGGGCAGGCAGAGTGCTGCATTTTGGGCCCGGAATTGCCAAAAGTGAGGGCTTCTGGGCCAGTAGTGTGAGGACAGAAGTCTGAGAACACAAGCTAGACTTGGGCTTCAGGCCGAGGACAAGGCAGGTACCCCCTGCACATCTGAACCAATATCTCATGCATCTGAATTCACGGCGAGGATCAGACGTTGATTCAGGTTGTAGTTTCTGTACATGACTACCCCTTCATGAACGGAGAGGAATCTCAAGGCCATGGAGGTTTTCCGACGTTGGGAGTTGTGGGATGCCCCCTTTAGGATTCCTTCTGCGGGACAATTGAGACCTGTTGGGCAGCTCCAAAACATCCCATATGGAATGACTCCAGAGCACAGTTCGAGGATGGATGCCAAGGAAGCCCGCATCGCATTCCAATTGTCTCCTAGCAACTAGATAGTGGAGATCGGATGGCTCTGCTTGAGCAACCGGGGTGGCTGATTTGAAATGGACAGCTCCTGATAATGGCGCCTAATGTTTGTTTGTGTCCATGAGGACCTTGGAATGGGGCGGTGGCACCGGGACTCTGAAGTATTCTCCTAAGATTTTGACATAGGTCCCATGCACAAGTTTCCTCGTGGAGACGAGATGTTTTCTGATGGGTGCCTCAGGAAACCCCCAATGCTGGTATTGGAATCCAGGATTTTGAGGAGACATGCCTGTAAACCAAAGCAATGGATCCGATTATGGCCTAGGGTCCTTTCTGGTTCCATCTCCTCCTCTGGGGACATCCATCTATGGTTTGAGTGGAGCTAGTTGCTCAGCTGGTGTCAGACCGCCCTTGTTTGTCCAAAGAGACATACATATTGAGTTGGCTTCGGGGACTTTGGAGGGATCTCCTAATTTGTACAATTTTGGACAATGGAATGGGCAGAATTCCCATGCATGGGGTAGGCACAGTCCTAATGTGTGGCTCCAAGGGCCCCAGCCTGGAGGGTGTGTGGCCCAGGACTTTGAGGACAGAAGTCGGAAAACACAGAATCAGCTTAGGTTTGGGGACGTAGGTATGGCAGGCCCAATCTACAAACCATGAGAAGAACTCTTCAGGATATGAAGAAAGAACGAATCTTAGGCGCTTGCTCAGGCTTTGGTCTCTGGATTTTGTGTCATCGATGGCCGTGGAATGTGGGAAAGCCTCATGGGCCATGGACGAAACTTCCTCTCTTGGGATTTGGCCCTGTCCCAATTGTTTTTCGTCAATCTGTGGGATGGGAGGTCTCCTTTCAGGTTTGTTACCTCAGGTGTCCCAACCAAAGAGGAATTCCAAAGCAGAGCCCTGGGAAAGAGTGAAGGGACAACCCAAACCATGGATAAAATTTGTGGTCTAGGGGCATGGCAGGCCCCATATGCTGTCTCTTCATCCAGCCACTGAAGGCCTTACTTGAGTACTGGGCTCAGGCTGAGGGTCACAATGTTTGTTTGTGACCAATGTGGCCTGTGAGCATGGGTGGGGCCTCATGGGCTACACTGTTTTCAACTACACTGACTTTGGACAACATGCCAGTCACAAGGTCTCTTGCCATGGGGAAGGAGTTCTGATTTCTGCATCATTTTCAACCATTGGCAGTGGTTGGAGATAAGGTCTAGGTTCTGAATCCTGAAAACCGCAGTTGGGAAGATATGATGACCTAAGGCAATGGTGGGTCTGATGTGCTCAGTGTGCGGTCAGCTGCCTGGTTGTTGGTCAGGAGGTTCGGGCTCAGGTTGTGTCAGACAGTGCATTCGTGCCCAGGTTAGACTATATAATTTGGGTACAGTTGAGTGCCGTGTAGGTTGATCCTCATTTGAGGTGCCTGGGCAGCTCATTAGGCAAGATATTTTTTCTAGAGGGCAGGCAGAGTGCTGCATTGTGGGTCCGGAATTGCCAAATGTGAGGGCTTCTGGGCCAGTAGTGTGAGGACAGAAGTCTGAGAACACAAGCTAGATTTGGGCATCAGGCCGAGGGCAAGGCAGGTACCCCCTGCACATCTGAACCCATATCTCATGCATCTGAAGTCACGGCAGGATCAGACGTTGACTCAGGTTGGAGTTTCTGTGCATGACTGCCCTTCATGAACGGAGAGGAATCTCAAGGCCATGGAGGTTTTCCCTCGTTGGGAGTTGTGGGATGCCCCCTTCAAGGATACCTTCTGCGGGACAATTGAGACCTGTTGGGCAGCTCCAAAACATCCCATATGGAATGCCTCCAGAGCACAGTTCGAGGATGGATGCCAGGGGAGCCCGCATCGCATTCCAATTGTCTCCTAGCAACTAGATAGTGGAGATCGGATGGCTCTGCGGGAGCAACCGGGGTGGCTGATTTGAAATAGACAGCTCCTGAGAATGGGACCTAATGTTTGTTTGTGTCCATGAGGACCTTGGAATGGGGCGGTGGCACCGGGACTCTGAAGTATTCTCCTAAGATTTTGACATAGGTCTCATGCACAAGTTTCCTCGTGGAGACGAGATGTTTTCTGATGGGTGCCTCAGGATACCCCCAATGCTGGTATTGGAATCCAGGATTTTGAGGAGACATGCCTGTAAACCAAAGCAATGGATCCGATTATGGCCTAGGGTCTTTTCTGGTTCCATATCCTTCTCTGGGGACATCCATCTATGGTTTGAGTGGAGGTAGATACTCAGCTGGTGTCAGACCGCCCTTGTTTGTCCAAAGAGAACTACATATTGGGATGGCATCGGGGACTTTGGAGGGATCTCCTTATTTGAACAATTTTGGACAATGGAATGGGCAGAATTCCCATGCATGAAGTAGGCACAGTCCTAATGTGTGGCTCCAGGAGCCCCAGCCTGGAGGGTGTGTGGCCCAGGACTTTGAGGACAGAAGTTAGGAAACACACACTCAGCTTAGGTTTGGGGACCTAGGTATTCCAGGCCCCATCTACAAACCATGGAAGAACTCTTCAGGATATGAAGAAAGAGCGAGTCTGAGGTGCTTGCTCTGGCTTGGTCTCTGGATTTTGTATCAACGATGGCCGTGGAATGTGGGGAAGCCTCATGGGCCATGGACGAAACTTCCTCTCTTGGGATTTGGCCCGGTCCCAATTGTTTTTCGTCAATCTGTTGGATGGGAAGTCTCCTTTCCGGTTTGTTACCTCAGGTATCCCAACCAAAGAGGAATTCCAAAGCAGAGCCCTGGGGAAGAGTGAAGGGACAACCCAAACTATGGTTAAAATTGGGTCCTAGGGGCATGGCAGGGCCCATATGCTGTCTCTTCTTCCAGCCCCTGAGAGGCATTACATGAGGACTGGGCTCAGGCTGAGGGTCACAATGTGTGTTTGTGACCAATGTGGTCCGCGAGCATGGGCGGAGCCTCATGGGCCATACTGGTTTAAACTACACTGAACTTTGGACAACATGCCAATCACAAGGTCTCTTGCCATGGGGAAGGAGTTCTGATTTCTGCATCATTTTCAACCCTGGGCAGTGGTTGGCGATAAGGTCTAGGTTCAGAAGCCTGAAAACCGCAGTTGTGAAGAGATTATGACCTAAGGCCATGGTGGGTCTGATGTGCTCAGTGTGCTGTCAGCTGCCCGGTTGTTGGTCAGGAGGTTCGGGCTCAGGTTGTGTCAGACAGTGCATTCGTGCCCAGGTTAGACTATATAATTTGGTACAGTCGAGTGCCGTGTAGGCTGATCCTATTTGAGTTGCCTGGGCAGCTCATTAGGCAAGATATTTTTTCTAGAGGGCAGGCAGAGTGCTGCATTGTGGGTCCGGAATTGCCAAAAGAGAGGGCTTCTGGGCCAGTAGTGTGAGGACAGAAGTCTGAGAACACAAGCTAGATTTGGGCGTCAGGCCGAGGGCAAGGCAGGTACCCCCTGCACATCTGAACCCATATCTCATGCATCTGAAGTCACGGCAGGATCAGACGTTGACTCAGGTTGGAGTTTCTGTGCATGACTGCCCTCATGAACGGAGAGGAATCTCAAGGCCATGGAGGTTTTCCCTCGTTGGGAGTTGTGGGATGCCCCCTTCAAGGATTCCTTCTGCGGGACAATTGAGACCTGTTGGGCAGCTCCAAAACATCCCATATGGAATGCCTCCAGAGCACAGTTCGAGGATGGATGCCAGGGAAGCCCACATCGCATTCCAATTGTCTCCTAGCAACTAGATAGTGGAGATCGGATGGCTCTGCTTGAGCAACCGGGGTGGCTGATTTGAAATGGACAGCTCCTGAGAATGGGGCCTAATGTTTGTTTGTGTCCATGAGGACCTTGGAATGGGGCGGTGGCACCGGGACTCTGAAGTATTCTCCTAAGATTTTGACATAGGTCTCATGCACAAGTTTCCTCGTGGAGACGAGATGTTTTCTGATGGGTGCCTCAGGAAACCCCCAATGCTGGTATTGGAATCCAGGATTTTGAGGAGACATGCCTGTAAACCAAAGCAATGGATCCGATTATGGCCTAGGGTCTTTTCTGGTTCCATCTCCTTCTCTGGGGACATCCATCTATGGTTTGAGTGGAGGTAGATGCTCAGCTTGTGTCAGACCGCACTTGTTTGTCCAAAGGGAACTACATATTGGGATGGCATCGGGGACTTTGGAGGGATCTCCTTATTTGAACAATTTAGGACAATGGAATGGGCAGAATTCCCATGCATGAAGTAGGCACAGTCCTAATGTGTGGCTCCAGGGACCCCAGCCTGGAGGGTGTGTGGCCCAGGACTTTGAGGACAGAAGTTAGGAACACAAACTCAGCTTAGGTTTGGGGACCTAGGTATTCCAGGCCCCATCTACAAACCATGGAAGAACTCTTCATTATATGAAGAAAGAGCGAGTCTGAGGTGCTTGCTCTGGCTTGGTCTCTGGATTTTGTATCAACGATGGCCGTGGAATGTGGGGAAGCCTCATGGGCCATGGACGAAACTTCCTCTCTTTGGATTTGGCCCGGTCCCAATTGTTTTTCGTCAATCTGTGGGATGGGAGTTCTCCTTTCCGGTTTGTTACCTCAGGTGTCCCAACCAAAGAGGAATTCCAAAGCAGAGCCCTGGGGAAGAGTGAGGGGACTACCAAAACTATGGATAAAATTTGGGGCATAGGGGCATGGCAGGCCCCATATGCTGTCTCTTCATCCAGCCCCTGAGAGGCCTTACTTGAGGACTGGGCTCAGGCTGAGGGACAGAATGTGTGTTTGTGACCAATGTGGCCCTCAAGCTTGGGCGGGGCCTCATTGGCCACACTGGTTTCAACTACACTGAACTTTGGACAACATGCCAATCACAAGGTTTCTTTCCATGGGGATGGAGTTCTGATTTATGCATCATTTTCAACCCTGTGCAGTGGTTAAAGATAAAGTCTAGGTTCTGAAGCCTGAACCGCAGTTGAGAAGAGATGGTGACCTAAGGCCATGGTGGGTCGGATGTGCTCAGTGTGCGGTCAGCTGTCTGGGTGTTGGTCAGGAGGTTCGGGCTTTGGTTGTGTCAGACAGTGCATTAGTGTTCTGGTTAGACTATATAATTTGGGTATAGTGGAGCCGTGTAGGTTTATCCTCATTAAGGTCCCTGGGAGGCTCATTAGGCAAAATATTTTTTCGAGAGGGCTGTCAGAGTGCTGCATTGTGGGTCGGGAATTGCCAGAGTTGAGGGCTTCTGGGCCAGGAGTGTGAGGACAGAAGTCTGAGAACACAAGCTAGACTTGGGATTCAGGCCATGGGCACGGCAGGTACCCCCTCCAGATCTGAACTAATATCTCATGCATCGGAAGTCACTGCTAGGATCAGACGTTGGCTCAGTTTGGAGTTTCTGTCCATGACTGCACGTTCATGAATGGAGCGGAATCTCAAGGCCATGGAGTTTCTCCCACGTTGGGAGTTGTGGGATGCCCCCTTCAAGGATTCCTTCTGCGGGACAATTGAGACCTGTTGGACAGCTCCAGGACATCACATATGGAATGACTCCAGAGCACCATTCGAGGATGAATCCCAGGGAAGCCCACCTCGCATTCCAATTGTCTCCTCGCAACAAGACAGTGGAGATCGGATGGCTCTGCGGGAGCAACCGGGGTGGCTGAGTTGAAATGGTCTTTCCTGAGGATGGGGCCTAATGTGTGTTTGTGTCCATGAGGGCCTTGGAATGTGGCGGTGGGACCGGGAACCTGAAATATGTGGCCCTCGAGCATGAACGGGGCCTCATGGGCCACACTGGTTTCAAGTACACTGAACTTTGGACAACATGCCAATCACAAGGTTTCTTGCCATGGGGAAGGAGTTCTGCTTTCTGCGTCATTATCAACCCTGGGCAGCGGTTGGAGATAAGGTCTAGGTTCTGAAGCCTGATAACCGCAGTTGGGAAGAGATGACGACCTAAGGCCATGGAATGTTGATGTGCTCAGTATGCGGTCAGCTGCCTGCATGTTGGTCAGGAGGTTCGGGCTCAGGTGGTGACAGACAGTGCATTAGTGCCCAGCTTAGACTATATAATTTGGGTACAGTGGAGTGCAGTTTAGGTTTATCCTCATTTAAGGTGCCTGGGCAGCTCATTAGGCAATAAAATTTTTTGTAGAGGTCAGGCAGAGTGTTGCCTTGTGGGTCCGGATTTGCAAAACTTGAGGGATTCTTGGCTAGGAGTGTGAGGACAGAAGTCTGAGAACACAAGCTAGACTTGGGCTTCAGACCGAGGGGAAGGCTGGTACCCCCTGCAGATCTGAACCTATATCTCATGCATCTGAAGTCACGGCGAGGATCAGACGTTGGCTCAGGTTGGAGTTTCTGTGCATGACAGCCCCTTCATGAACGGTGCGGAATCTCAAGGCCATGGAGTTTTTCCCACGTTGGGAGTTGTGGGATGCCCCCTTCAAGGATTCCTTGTGCGGGACAATTAAGACCTGTTGGTCAGCTCCAGGACATCACATATGGATGACTCCAGAGCACTGTTCGGGGATGGATGCCAGGGAAGCCCGCCTCGCATTCCAATTTTCTCCTAGCACAAAGACAGTTGAGAATGGATGGCTCTGCGGGAGCAACCGTGGTGTCTGAGTTGAAATGGACTTTCCTGAGAATGGGGACTAATGTGTGGTTTTGTCCATGAGGGCCTTGGAATGGGGGGGTGGCACCGGGACCCTGAAGTATTCTCCTAAGCTTTTGACTAGCTCCCATGCAGAAGTTTCCTAGTGGAGACGAGATTTTTTCTGGTGGGTGCCTCAGGAAACCCCCTTTGCTGGTATTGGTTTCCAGGGTTTTGAGGAGACATGCCTGTAAACCAAAGCAATGGATCCGATTATGGCCTATGTCCTGTCTGGTTCAATCTTCTTCCCATGGATTGGGTAGTCACAGTCCTAATGTGTGGCTCCAGGGGCCCCAGCCTGGAGGGTGTGTGGCCCAGGACTTTGGGGACAGAAGTCTGATAACACAAACTCATCTTAGGTTGTGGTAGGTAGGTATGGCAGGCCCAATCTACAAACCATGAGAAGAATTCTTCAGGATATGAAGAAAGAGCTAGTCTGAGGTGCTTGTTCAGACATTTGTCTCTGGATATTGTATCAACGATGGGCGTGGAAGGTGGGAAGGCCACATGGGCCTTGGACGAATCTTCCTCTTTGTGGATTTGGCACGGTCCCAAATATTTTTCGTCAATCTTTGGAATGGGAGGCCTCTTTCAGGTTTGCTACCACAGGTGTCCCAACCAAAGAGGAATTCCAAAGCAGAGCCCTGGGGAAGAGTGAAGGGAAAGCCCAAACTATGGTTAAAAATTGGGGCCTAGGGTCATGGCATGCCCAATATGCTGTCACTTCATCCAGACACTGAGAGGTCTTACTTGAGGACTGGGCTCAGTCTGAGGGTCACAATGTGTGTTTCTGTCCCATGTGCCCGGCGAGCATGGGCGGGGCCTAATTGGCCACACTGATTTCAACTACACTGAACTTTGGACAATATGCCAATTACAAGGTTTCTTACCACGGGGAAAGAGTTCTGATTTCTTGATCATTTTTACCCTGGGCAGTGGTTTGAGATAAGGTCTAGGTTCTGAAGCCTGAAAACCGCAGTAGGGAACAGATGACGACCTAAGTGTGTGTGTGACCTATGTGGCCCCGCGAGCATGGGCGGGGCAACATTGGCAACACTGCTTTCAACTACACTGAAGTAAGGCCATGGCGGGTCTGATGTGCTCAGTGTGTGGTCAGCTGCCTGGGTTTTGGTCAGGAGGTTCGTGCTCAGGTGGTGCTGATGGTGCATTAGTGCCCAGGTTAGACTATATAATTTGGGTACAGTCGAGTGCCGTGTAGGTTTATACTCATTTAAGGTGCTTGGGCAGCTCATTAGGCAAGATATTTTTTTTTAGAGGGCTGGCAGAGTGCTGCATTGTGGGTCCGGAATTGACATACTTGAGGGATTCTAGGCCAGGAGTGTGAGGACAGAAATCTGAGAACACAAGCTAGACTTGGACTTCAGTCCGAGGCCACGGCAGGTACCCCCTGCAGATCTGACCCAATGTCTTATGCGTATGAAGTCACGGCGAGGATCAGACGTTGGCTCAGTTTGGAGTTTCTGTGCATGACTGCCTCTTCATGAACGGAGCAGAATCTAAAGGCCATGGAGTTTCTCCCACGTTGGGAGTTGTGGGCTGCCCCCTTCAAGGATTCCTTCTGCGGGACAATTGAGACCTGTTGGGCAGCTCCAGGTCATCCCATATGGAATGACTCCAGAGCACCGTTCGAGGATGGATGCCAGGGAAGCCCGCCTCGCATTCCAATTGTCTCCTAGGAACAAGACAGTTTAGGTCGGATGGCTCTGCGGGGGCAAACGGGGTGGCTGAGTTGAAATGGACTTTCCTGGGGCTCCTGGGTGGCTCAGTGGGTTAAGCCGCTGCCTTAGGCTCAGGTCATGATCTCAGAGTCCTGGTTTCGAGCCTCATATCGGGTCTGCATCCTTCTCTCTCTCTGCCTGCCTCTCTGCCTGCTTGTGATCTCTGTCTGTCTTATAAATAAATAAAATCTTTAAACAAAAAAAAAAAAGAAATGGACTTCCTGAGAATGGTGCCTAATGTGTGTTTGTGTCCTTGAGGGCCTTGGAATGGGGCGGTGGCACCGGGACCCTGAAGTATTCTCCTAAGCTTTTGACATAGCTCCCATGCACAACTTTCTTTGTGGAGACGAGATTTGTTCTGAAGGGTGCCACAGGAAGCCCCCTATTCTGGTATTGGAATCCAGTATTTTGAGGAGACATGACTGTAAACCAAAGCAATGGATCCGATTATGGCCTAGGGTCCTGTCTGGTTCAATCTTCTTCAGTGGGGACATCCATCTATGGTATAATTGGAGGTAGATGCTCAGCTGGTGTCAGACTGCCCTTGTTTGTCCCCAAAGACCTACATTAATGGGATGGCCTCGGGGACTTTGGAGGGTTCTCCTAATGTGTACGATTTTGGACAATGGAATGCGCAGATTCCCATGGATTGGGTAGGCACAGTCCTAATGTATGGCTCCAGGGGCCCCAGCCTGGAGGGTGTGTGGCCCAGGACTTTGACGACAGAAGTCTGAAAACACAAACTCAGCTTAGGTTTGGAGACGTAGGTATGGCAGGCCCAATCTATAAACCATGTAAAGAATTCTTCAGGATATGAAGAAAGAGCGAGTCTGAGGCACTTGCTCAGTCTTTGTCTCTGGATTTTGTATCAACGATGGCGGTGGAATGTGGGGAGGCCTCATGGGCCGTGGACGAATCTTCCTCTCAGCGGATTTGACCCGTTCCCAATTGTTTGTCGTCAAGCTGTGGGATGGGAGGTCTCCTTTCAGGTTTGTTACCTCAGTGTCCCAACCAAAGAGGAATTCCAAAGCAGAGCCCCGGGGAAGAGTGAATGGACAACCCAAACTATGGTTAAAAATTGGGGCCTAGGATCATGGCAGGCCCAATATGCTGTCTCTTCATCCAGCCGCTGAGAGGCCTTACTTGAGGACTCTGCTCAGGCTGATGGTCACAATATATATATATATATATTTTTTTTTCTAGAGGGAAGGCAGAGTCCTGAATTGTAGGTCCGGAATTGCCAAACTTGAGAGCTTCTGGGCCAGGAGTGTGAGGAGAGAAGTCTGAGCGGGACAATTGAGACCTGTTTGGCAGCTCCAGACATCCCATATGGAATGACTCCAGAGCACCATTCAAGATGGATGCCAGGGAAGCCCGCCTCGCATTCCAATTGTCTCCTAGCACCAAGACAGTTTAGATTGGATGGCTCTGCGGGAGGAACCGGGGTGGCTGTGTTGAAATGGATTTTCCTGAGGGTGGGGCCAAATGTGTGATTGTGTCCATGAGGGCCTTGGATTGGGGCGGTGGCACAGGGCCCCTGAAGTATTCTCCTAAGCTTTTGACATAACTCCCATGCACAAGTTTCCTTGTGGAGACAGATTTGTTCTGATCGGTGCCTGAGGAAACCACCTATACTGGGATTGGAATCCAGTCCTTTGAGGAGACATGCCTGTAAACCAAATCAATGCATCCGATTATGGGCTAGGGTCCTGTCTGGTTCCATCTTCTTCTCTGGGGACATCCATCTATGGTATGAGTGGAGGTAGATGCTCAGCCGGTGTCAGACCGCCCTTGTTTGTCCCGGGAGACCTACACTATTGGGATGACCTCGGGGACTTTGGAGGGTTCTCCTGATTTGTAAGATTTTGAACAATGGAATGCGCAGAATTCCCATGGATTGGGTAGGCCCAGTCCTAATGTGTGGCTCCAGGGGCACCAGCCTGTACGGTGTGTGGCACAGGACTTTGAGGACACAAGTCTGAAAACACAAACTCACCTTAGTTTTGGGGACGTAGGAATGGCAGGCGCCAATCTACAGACCATGAGAAGAAATCTTCAGGGTATGAAGAAAGAGCTAGTCTGAGGCGCTTGCTCAGGCTTTTGTCTCTGGATTTTGTATCAACGATGGCCGTGGAATGTGGGGAGTCCTCATGTGCCATGGACGAATCTTCCTCTTTGTGGATTTGGCCCGGTCCCAATGGTTTTTCGTCAATCTGTGGGATGGGAGGTCTCCTTTCAGGTTTGTTACCTCAGTGTCCCAACAAAAGAGGAAATCCAAAGCAGAGCGCTGGGGAAGAGTGAAGGGACAACCCAAACTATGGCTAAAATTGGTGCCTTGGGGCATGGCAGGCCCAATATGCTGTCACTTCATCCAGCCACTAAGAGGCCTTACTTGAGGACTTGGCTCAGGATGAGGGTCACAATGTGTGTTTGTGACCTATGTAGCCAACGAGCATCCCCGGGGATCATGGGCCACACTGGTTTCAACTACACTGAACTTTGGACAATATGCCAATCACAAGGTTTCTTGCCATGGGAAAGGAGTTCTGATTTCTGCATCATTTTCAACCATGGGCAGTGGTTGGAGATAAGGTCTAGGTTCTGAAGCCTGAAAATCGCAGTTGGGAGGAGATGAAGACCTAAGGCCATGGCGGGTCTGATGTGCTCAGTGTGCGGTCATCTGCCTGGGTGTTGGTCAAGAGATTCGGGCACAGGTTGGGCCAGAGTGCATTAGTGCCCAGGATAGCCTACATAATTGGGGTACTGTCGAGTGCCGTGTATGTTTATCATCATTTGAGATTCCTCGGAAACTCATTAGGAAATATATTTTTTCTAGAGTGCTGGCAGAGTGCTGCATTGTGGGTCCGGAATTGCTAGACTTGAGGGGTTCTGAGTAGTAGTGTGAGGACAGTAGTCTGAGAACACAAGCTAGACTTGGGCTTCAGGCCGAGGGCACGGCAGGACCCCCTGCAGACCTGAACCAATATCTCATGCATCTGAAGTCACGGCAAGGATCAGACGTTGGCTCCGGTTGGAATTTCTGTGCATGACTGTCCCTTCATGAACGGAGCGGAATCTCAAGGCCATGGAGGTTTTTCCACGTTGGGAGTTGTGGGATGCCCCCTTCAAGGATTCCTTCTGCGGGACAATTGAGACCTGTTGGGCAGCTCCAGTACATCTCATATGGAATGACTCCAGAGCACCGTTCGTGGATGGATTCCAGGGAAGCCCGCCTCGAATTCCAATTGGCTAATAGCAACAAGTCAGTGGAGATCGGATGGCTCTGCGGGAGCAACCGGGGTGGCTGAATTGAAATGGACTATCCTGGGTCTCCTGGGTGGCTCAGTGTGTTAAGCTGCTGCCTTTGGCTGAGGTCATGATCTCAGAGTTCTCGATCAAGCCTCATATCGGGCTCTCTGCTTAGGAGGGAGCCTGCCTCCTACTCTCTCTCTGCCTGCCTCTCTGCCTGCTTGTGATCTTTGTCTGTCAAATAAATAAAAGAAATCTTAAAAAGAAAAAAAAAAGAAATGGTCTTTCCTGAGGATGGGGCCTAATGTGTGTTTGGGTCCATGAGGGCCTTGGAATGGGGCGGTGGCACCGTGACCCTGAAGTATTCTCCTAAGCTTTTGAATAGCTCCCATGCACAAGTTTCCTTGTGGAGATGAGATTTGTTCTCATGGGTGCGTCAGGAAACCCCCTTTGCTGGTATTGGAATCCAGTCCTTTGAGGAGACATGCCTGTAAACCAAAGCAATGCATCCGATTATGGCCTAGGGTCCTGTCTGGTTCAATCTTCTTCTTTGGGGATATCCATCTATGGTATGAGTGGAGGTAGATGCTCAGCTGGTGTCAGACCGCCCTTGTTTGTCCCAGGAGACCTACACTATTGGGATGGCCTCGGGGACTTTGGAGGGTTCTCCTGATTTGTACGATTTTGGACAATGGAATGGGCAGAATTCCAATGGATTGTGTAGGCACAGTCCTAATATGTGGCTCCAGGGTCCACAACCTGGAGGGTTTGTGGCCCAGGACTTTGAGGACAGAAGTCTGAAAACACAAACTCAGCTTAGGTTTGGGGACGTAGGTATAGCAGCCCAAATCTACAAACCATGTGAAGAACACTTCAGGATATGAAGAAAGAGCGAGTCTGAGGCGCTTGCTCAGGCTTTTGTCTCTGGATTATGTATCAATAGCCGTGGAATGTGCGGAGACCTCATGGGCCATGGACGAATCTTCATCTCTGTGGATTAGGCACGGCCCAATTCTTTTCGTCAATCTGTTGGATGGGAGGTCTCCTTTCAGGTTTGTTACCTCAGGTGTCTCAACCAAAGAGGAATTCCAAAGCAGAGCACTGTGGAAGAGTGAAGGGGCTACCCAAACTCTGGTTAAAAATTGGGGCCTAGGGGCATGGCAGGCTCAAAATGCTGTCCCTTCAACAGCCACTTAGAAGCCTTACTTGAGGACTGGGTTCAGGCTGAGGGTCACAATGTGTGTTTGTGACCAATGTGGCCTGCGTACATGGGCGGGGCCACATGGGCAACACTGGTTTCATCTACACTGTACATTGGACCACATGCCAATCACAAGGTGTCTAGCCATGGCGAAGGAATTCTGATTTCTGCATCATTTTCAACCCTGGGCAGTGGTTGGAGATAAGGTCTAGTTTCTGAAGCCTGAAAACCGCAGTTGGGTAGAGATGAGGACTTAAGGCCTTGGTGGGTCTGATGTGCTCAGTGTGCAGTCAGCTGTCTGGGTGTTGGTCAGGAGGTTGGGCGCAGGTTGTGTCAGACAGTGCATTATGCCCAGGTTAGACTATATGTTTGAGTACAGTCGAGTACCATGTAGGTTTATCCTCATTTAAGGTGCCTGGGCAGCTTATTAAGCAATACATTTTTTCTAGAGGTCAGGCAGAGTGATGCATATGTGTCCGGAATTGCCAGACTTGAGGGATTCTGGGCCAGGAGTGTGAGGACAGAAGTCTGAGAACAGAAGCTAGACTTGGGCTTCAGGCCGAGGGCACGGCAGGTACCCCCTTCAGATCTGAACCATTATGTCATGCATCTGAACTCACGGCGAGAATCAGACGTTGGCTCAGGTTTGAGTTTCTGTGCATGACTGCCGCTCCATGAAAGGAGCGGAATCTCAAGGTCATGGAGGTTTTCCCACGTTGGGAGTTGTGGGATGCCCCCTTCAAGGATTCCTTCCCCGGGACAATTGAGACCCGTTGGGCAGCTCCAGGACATCCCATATGGAATGACTCCAGAGCACCGTTCGTGGATGGATTCCAGGGAAGCCCGCCTCGCATTCCAATTGTCTCCTAGCAACAAGACAGTTGAGATCTGATGGCTCTGCTGGAGCAACCAAGGTGCCTGAGTTGAAATGGACTTTCCTGAGGATGGGGCCTAATGTGTGTTTGTGTCCATGAGGCCTTGGAATGGGGCGGTGGCTCCAGGATCCTGAAGTATTCTCCTAAGCTTTTAACATAGCTCCCATGCACAAGTTTCCTTGTGGAGACTAGATTTTCTGATGGGACCCTCAGGAAACCCCCTATGCTGGTATTGGAATCCAGGCTTTTGAGGAGACATGCCTGTAAACCAAAGCAATGGATCCGATTATGGCCTAGGGTCCTGTCTGGTTCAATCTTCTTATATGGGGTCATCCATCTATGGTATGAGTAAAGGTAGATGCTCTGCTGGTGTCAGACCGCCCTAGTTTGTCCCGGGAGACCTAAACTATTGGGATGGCCTCGGAGACTTGGTAGGGCTCTCCTAATATGTACGATTTTAGACAATGGAATGGGCAGAATTCCCATACATGGGGTAAGCACAGTCCTAATGTGTGGCTCCAGAAGCCCCAGCCTGGAGGGTGTGCGGCCCAGGACTTTGAGGACAGAAGTCTGAAAACACAAACTCAGCTTAGGTTTGGGGACGTAGGTATGGCAGGCCCAATCTACAAACCATGAGAAGAACTCTTCAAGATATGAAGAAAGAGCGAGTCTGAGGCGCATGCTCAGGCTTTTGTCTCTGGATTTTGTATCAACGATGGCCGTGGAATGTGGGGAGGCCTCATGGACCATGGATAAATCTTCCTCTCTGTGGATATGGTCTGGTCCCAATGGTTTTCTGTCAATCTGTGGGATGGGAGGTCTCCTTTCAGGTTTGTTACCTCAGGTGTCCCAACCAAAGAGGAATTCCAAAGCAGAGCCCTGGGGAAGAGTGAAGGGACAACCCAAACTATGGTTAAAAATTGGGGCCTAGGGGCATGGCAGGCCCCATATGCTGTCTCTTCCTCCAGCCACTGAGAGGCCTTACTTGAGGACTGGGCTCAGGCTGAGGGTCACAATGTGTGTTTGTGACCAATGTGGCCCGTGAGCATGGGCGGGCCTCATGGGCCACCCTGGTTTCAACTACACTGAACATTGGACAACATGCCAATCACAAGGTTTCTTGCCATGGGGAATGAGTTCTGATTTCTGCATCATTTTCAACCCTGGGCAGTGGTTGGAGAGAAGGTCTAGGTTCTGAAGGCTGAAAACCACAGTTGGGAAGAGATGACGACCTAAGGCCATGGCGGGTCTGATGTGCTCATTGTGCGGTCAGCAGCCAGGGTGTTGGTCAGGAGGTTCGGGTACAGGTTATGTCAGACAGTGCATTAGTGCCCAGGTTAGACTATATAATTTGGGTACGGTCGAGTGCCGTGTAGTTTTATCCTCATTTGAGGTGCCTGGGCAGCTAAGTAGTTAAGATATTTTTTCTATAGGGCAGGCAGAGTGCTGCATTGTGGGTCCGGAATTGCCATACTTGAGGGCTTCTGGGCTAGGAGTGTGAGGACAGAAGTCTGAGAACACAACCTAAACTTGGGCTTCAGGCCGAGGGAACTGCAGGTGTCCCCTGCAGATATGAACCAATATCTCAAGCATATGAAGTCATGGCGAGGAACAGACGTTGTCTCAGGTTTGAGTTTCTGTGCATTACTGCCCCTTCATGAACGAAGCAGAGTCTCAAGGCCATGGAGGTTTTCCCAAGTTGGGAGTTGGGGGATGTTCCCTTCATGATTCCTTCTACGGGATAATTGAGACCTGTTGGGCAGCTCCAGGACCTCCCATATGGAAAGACTCCAGAGCATCGTTCAAGGATGGATGCCAGGGAAGCCCGCCTCGTATTCCAATTGTCTCCTAGCAACAAGACAGTTGAGATCTTATTGCTCTTCGGGAGCAACCAGGTTGGCTGAGTTGAAATGGACTTTCCTGAGGATGTGGCATAATGTGTGTTTGTGTCCACGAGGGCCTTGGAATGGGGCGGTGGCACCGGGACCGTGAAGTATTCTCCTAAGCTTTTGACATAGCTCCCATGCACAAGTTTCCTCGTGGAGACGAGATTTAACCTGATGGGTGCCTCAGGAAACCCCCTATGCTGGTATTGGAGTCCAGGCTTTTGAGGATACATGCCTGTAAACCAAAGCAACAGATCCGATTATGGCCTAGGGTCCTGTCTGGTTCAATCTTCTTCTCTGGGTCATCCATCAATGGTATGAGTGGAGGTAGATGCTCAGCTGGTGTCAGTCCGCCCTTGTTTGTCCCGGGAGACCTACACTATTGGGATGGCCTCGGGGAATTGGAGGGTTCTCCTAATATGTACGATTTTGGACAATGGAATGGGCAGAATTCCCATGCATGGGGTAAGCAAAGTCCTAATGTGAGTCTCCAGGGGCCCCAGCCTGGAGGGTGTGTGGCCCAGGACTTTGAGGACAGAAGTCTGAAAACACAAACTCAGCTTAGGTTTGGGGACGTAGGTATGGCAGGCCCAATCTACAAACCATGAGAACAACTCTTCAGGATATGAAGAAAGAGTGAGTCTGAGGCGCTTGCTCAGGCTTTTGTCTCTGGATTTTGTATCAACTATGGCCGTGGAATGTGGGGAGGCCTCATGGGCCATGGGCAAATCTTCCTCCTTGTGGATATGGCCCGGTCCCAGTAGTTTTTCGACAATCTGTGGGATGGGAGGTCTCCTTTCATGTTTGTTACCTCAGGTGTCCCAACCAAAGAGGAATTCCCAAGCAGAGCCCTGGGGAAGAGTGAAGGGACAACCCAATTATTGTTAAAAATTGGGGCCTAGGGGCATGGCAGGCCCAATATGCTGTCTCTTCATCCAGCCACTGAGAGGCCTTACTTTAAGACTGGACTCAGGCTGAGAGTCACAATGTGTATTTGTGACCAATGTAGCCTGCGAGCATGGGCGGGGCCACATGGGCCACACTGGTTTCAACTTCACTGAACTTTGGACAACATGCCAATCACAAGGTCTCTTGCCAAGGGGAAGGAGTTCTGATTTCTGCATGATTTTCAACCCTAGGCAGTGGTTGGAGATAAGGTCTAGGTTCTAAATCCTGAAAACCGCAGTTGGGATGAGATGATGACCTAAGGCCATGGTGGGTCTGATATGCTCAGTGTGCGGTCAGCTGCCTGGTTGTTGGTCAGGAGGTTCGGGCACAGGTTGTGTCAGACATTACATTAGTGTCCAGGTTAGACTTTATAATTTGGTTACATCGAGTGCCGTGTAGTTTAATCCTCATTTGTGGTGTCTGGGCAGCTAAGTACGCAAGATATTTTTTCTAGAGGGCAGGCAGAGTGCTGCATTGTGGGTCCGGAATTGCCAAACGTGAGGGCTTCAGGGCCAGTAGTGTGAGGACAGAAGTCTGAGAACACAAGCTAGACTCGGATGTCAGGCCGAGGGCAGGGCAGGTACCCCCTGCAGTTATGATCCAATATCTCATGCATCTGAAGTCACGGCGTGGATCAGACTTTGGCTCAGGTTGGAGTTTCTGTGCATGACTGCCCCTTCATGAACAAAGCGGAGTCTCAAGGCTGTTAACGTTTTCCCACATTGGGAGTAGTGGGATGCCCCCTTCAAGGATTCCTTATTCGGGACATTTGAGACCTGATGGGCAGCTCCAGGACATTTCCTATGGAATGACTTCAGAGCATCGTTCGAGGATGGATGCCAGGGAAGATCGCTTCGCATTCCAATTGTCTCCTAACAACAAGACAGTTGAGATCTGATAGCTCTGCGGGAGACACCGGGGAGGCTGAGTTGAAATGGACTTTCCCGAGGTAAGGTCCTAAAGTGTTTGTGTCCATGGGGGCCTTGGAATGGGGCGGTGGCACCGGGACCCTGAAGTATTCTCCTAAACTTTTGACATAGCTCCCATGCTCAAGTTTCCTTGTGCAGATGAGGTTTGTTCTGATGGGTGCCTCAGGAAACCCCCTATGCTTGTATTGGAATTCAGGCTTTTGAGGAGACATGCCTGTAAACCAAAGCTTGGAACCGATTATGGCCCAGGGTCATGTCTGGTTCCATCTTCTTCTCTGGGGACATCCATCTATGTCATGTGTGGAGATAGAGGCTCAGCTGGTGTCAGACCGCCCTTGTTTGTCCCGGGAGACCTACACTCTTGGGATGGCCTCGGGGACTTTGCAGGGTTCTCCTAATATGTACGATATTGAACAATGGAATGGGCAGAATTTCCATGCATGGGGTAAGCACAGTCCTAATGTGTGGCTCCAGGGGCCCCATCCTGGAGGGTGTGAGGCTCTGGAATTTGAGAACAGAAGTCTGAAAACACAAACTCAGCTTAGGTTTGGGGACGTAGGTATGGCAGGCCCAAACTACAAACCATGAGAAGAAAACTTCAGGATATGAAGAAAGAGCGAGTCTGAGGCGCTTGCTCAGGCTTTGTTCTCTGGATTTTGTATCAACGATGACCGTGGAATGTGGGGAGACCTCATGGGTCATGGACGAATCTACCTCTCTTTGGATATGGCCCGGTCCCAATGGTTTTTCGTCAATCTGTGGGTAGGGGGCTCTCCTTTCAGGTTTTATACCTCAGGTGCCCCAAACAAAGAGGAATTCCAAAGCAGAGCCCTGGGGAAGAGTGAAGGGACTAGACAGTTAAGATCTTATGGCTGTGCGGGAGAAACCGGGGTGGCTGAGTTGAAATGGACTTTCTTGAGGATGGGGCCTAATGTGTGTTTGTGTCCATGAGGGCCTTGGAATGGAGGATAGCCTGGAGGGTGTGTGGGTCCAGGCTGTGGGCCCAGATGTCTGGAAACACAAACTCAGCTGATGAGTGGCGCCTAGGGTATGGCAGGCCGGATGTACAGCCCAAGAGGGAGCTCCTGGGCCTCTGAAACAAGGGCGAGTGGGAGGCGTTCCTTCAGGCTTTTGTCTCTGGATGTTGTGTCCCGGATAGCCGTGGATTGGACGGGTGGCCTCAGGGACTATAGACGAGTATCCCTCTCTGGGTATTTGTCCCAGCTCCCAAGAGTTTGGGGTCATTTTGTGGGAAGGGTGGAGTCGTGTTGTCTGGCTCATGGGTCTCTCCAAGAAAGGGATTCGAGAGCAGAGCCCCCGGTACGGGCGGGGCGACTGGAAAACTCAAACACTGGTGAGGATTGGGTGCATAGCGGCCTGGAAAACCCCATGTGTGGGCTCTTGATCCAGGCCCTGACAGGCCTTTCTTTGACATGGGGCTCACACTGAGGGTCACAGTGTGAATTTGTGCTGCTGCACTCACGGTTGGGCGTGGAATCAGGGGCCATGAAGTTTTCTCTCACCCTGAAGGTGTGACTCCATGCCAAGGGCAAGCTTTACAGCCATGGGGAAGGAGGAGTTCTGTTTTGTGCTTGCGATCCCCAGCTGTGTTGAGAATTGATATACAGTCTAGGTTCAGATATTTGAAAACCAAGGTTAGGAAGAGTTGATGGCATAAGACCATGGCGTGTCCGAAGTGCTGGGTGTGTGGCCAGCTGTCTCCTTGTCTGTCTGGACGTGTGGCTTCAGGCTGTGTCAGATGGAGCATAAGTGCCCAGAGCCACCTATCCAGTTTGGGTACCGTCGAGGCCCGAGCAGGTTGATCCTCATCTGGGTTTTCTGGAGAACCCCACAGGGAAACGTTGTTCTTCCGTTGGGCAGACACTGGGCTGGGTTGTGGTTCTGGAGTTCCTAGTCCGGAGGGCTTGTTTGCCAGGAGTGTGAGGAAGGAACTCTGAAAACACAAGCTAGCCTGAGGTTTGGGACCGAGGGCAGAGCAGGCCCACTCTTCAGAGGCTGTATCGAGATCTCCTGCACTGAGGTCATGTCAACTATGAGACGTGCCTCAGGCTAGAGTTTTTGTCCTACAAGGCCTCTTCCTTAAGGGTGTGGGGGCTTCATGACGCCAGGGAGGTTTGCCTACGATGGGATTTGTGAACTACTCCAAACCTCAAGGTTTCCTTCTGCACGACTGTCGAGTCCTATTGGATGGTTCCAGGAGGTCCAATATGGAAAGACTCGAGAGCAGGGGTCTAAGCATGGATGCCTGGGAACGCCACCTCATATTCCCACTCTTTAGTCAGGACAAGACAGGCTCAATCTGCGGGCTCCTGGGTGAGCTACCCAGAGGGGATAGTTGAAATGGACTCTCCTGAAGATGAGTCCTACTGTGGCTTGGTGGCCTGGGAGACCTTGGAATGTGGAGGTTGCTCAGGGACTCTGCAGGATTCTGCAACCTGAGGTGTTTAACACGGCTCCAACAATGAAGCTTCCCATGTGGAGTCGAGAGGAGTTCTGTTGAGTGCCTCAGGAAAGCCCCATATCCTGTTCTTCGAACCAAAGCCTCTGAAAATTGACACCTGGACACCAAAGCAAGAGTTGAGATTAGGGCCTAAGGGCCTGGCCAGCTCAACCTTCTATCTCTGTTGACCTCTGTGTGCGTGCCTTCGTGGAGGTAGCTGCTCAGCTTGTGTCTGAATGCCCCTGTGAGTCCAGGGAGGCTCCCAGTAGTGAGATGTCCTCGGGGGCATTGAGTTTTCTCATAATCTGGAGGTGTGTGGCCAAAGGAGTGGACACAGTTTCCCAGTAGAGAGCAGGCACGGTCCTGTGGTATGGCTCCAGAGGACCCAGCCTAGAGGCTGTGTTTGCCCAAGCTGTGGGGACAGATGTCTGAAAAAGCAAACTTGGCTCAGCTTGGGGACAAGGTAATAGCAGGCCTGATCTCCAGTCCGTGAGGAGAGATCCTCTGGATATCAAAGGAGGGCAAGTGGGAGGCAGTCGCTCAGGCTTTTGTCTCTGGGTGCTGCGTTCACAGTGGCCGTTCAGGGTAGGGGTTGCTTCAGGGGCCGAGGAAGAGCCTTCCTCTCGGGGGATTGTCCAAGCTCCCAAGTGTTTGGGTTCAATCTGTGGGAAGGGAAGAGTACTGTTTTCTGCCACAGGGGACCCCCCAGGAGAGGGACTCTAGAGCACAGCAGTGGCCTCCCTCAACTGGAATACACACCATCTAGTTAGTCCTGAGTGCCTAGGGGCATGGCAAGCCACATATGCGGGATCTTGGTCCAGTCACTGAGAGGCGTTACTTGAATAAGGTACTCACGCCGAGGGTCACCATGTGTGTTTGTGCCCAAGGCGGCCCTCACGCATGGGCGTGGCCTCATGGGCCATGCCGTTTTCTCCTACACTGAAGGTTTGACTCACTGCCAGCAGCAAGGTTTCTTGCCATGGGGAAGGAGGGGTTCTGTCTTGTGCATCAGGTTCCCCCCTTTGCAGGAATTGGAGATAAGGTCCAGGTTCCGATGACTGAAAACCCAGGTTGGGAATTGATGATGGCCTAAGGCAGTGGCGGGTCCAATGTGCTGGGTGTGCAGCCAGCTGAGTCGTTGTCTGTTGGAAGTTCTGGGCTCAGGCTATTTGCGACAGAGCATCAGTGTTTAAGGTAGCCTATGCAATTGGGGTGTTGCCGAGGGCCAAGCAGTTTGATCCTCATTTGGGGTTGCTGGGCAGCACCATAAACAATGTTTTTCTCCTGGGAAGCAGGCAGAGTGCTTCATTGTGGCCCCAGAATTCCCAGGAGGGAGGGTTTGTGGGCCAGGAGTGTGAGGACGGAAGTCTGAAAACACAAGCTAGGGTGAGGATTGGAGCCAAGGGCAGAGCCGGCCCTCTTGGCAGAGGCTGAATCAAAATCTCCTGCATCTGAAGTCAGGCTGAGGATCAGACATTGGCTGAGGCTGGAGTATGTGTCCATGATGGCACCTTCATGAAGCGGGGGCCTCATGAGGCCAAGGAAGTTTTCCCACGCTGAGTTTGGAGGTTGTCCTAAACTACAAGGTTTCCTTCAGCGGGATATTCGTGTCCTGTTGCATGGCTCCAGGACATACCCTACGGAAGGACTGGAGAGCAGGGTACGAAGGATGGATCCCTGTACAGAATGCCTCGGGTTCCCATTGACCATGAGCGACAAGATATGTTTGATCTGCTGCCTCTGGGCCACGCTACCCAGGGGCTGAGTTGAAATGGCCTCTCCTGAGGATGCGTCATAATGTGCGTTTGGGTCCATGGAGACCTTGGAATGCGCTTGTTGTTGAGTGGCCCTGCGGAACTCTCCTTCCTGAAGTGTTTGATACATCCCCAGTAAGAAAGCTCCCCATGTGGAGACAAGAGAGGTTTGGTTTGGTGCTTCAGAAAAGCCCCGTGTGCTGGTCTACGAAAACAGTCCTCTGAGGACGGACACATGGAAACCAAAGCTAAGGTTCAGATGACGGCCTGGCGGCGTCTCCATTTCAACCTTCTGTCTCTGGGGATACTATCTGAGAGTCTAAGTGGAGATAGTTGCTCCGATGGTGTCAGAGAGCCCCTCTTAGTCCAGGGTGGCCTACACTATTGATGGCCTCAGGGGCCTTGGAGCTTTTCCCTAACCTGTAGGGATGTGGTCAATGGATTGGGCACATTTTCCTTGGAGAGGGCAGGCACAATCTTTCACTGTGGCTCCAGAGGCCCTAGCCTGGAGGTTGTGTGGGTCCAGGCTGTGGACACAGAAGTCTGAAAACACAAACTCAGCTTATGAGTGGCGCCTAGGGTATGGCAGGCCGGATGTACAGCCCGAGAGGGAGCTCCTGGGCCTCTGAAACAAGGGCGAGTGGGAGGCGTTCCTTCAGGCTTTTGTCTCTGGATGTTGTGTCCGGGATAGCCGTGGATTGGAGGGGTGGCGTCATGGACAATGGAGGAGTATCCCTCTCTGGGGATTTGTCCCAGCTCCCAAGAGTTTGGGGTCATTTTGTGGGAAGGGTGGAGTCGTGTTGTCTGGCTCATGTGTCTACCCAAGAAAGGTATTCGAGAGCAGAGAACCAGGTACGTGCGGGGTGACTGGAAAACTCAAACACTCGTGAGGATTGGTGCATATGGGCTTGGCAAGCCCCATATGCGGGCTCTTGGTCCAGGCCATGACAGGACTTTCTTTGACATGGGGCTCACGGTGAGGGTCACAGTGTGAATTTGTGCCCAAGCAGCAATCATGTTTGGGCGTGGCATCAGGGGTCATGAAGGTTTCTCCCACTCTGAAGGTGTGACCCATGCCAAGAGCAAGCTTTACAGCCATGGGAAAGGAGGAGTTCTGTTTTGTGCTTCCGATCCCCAGCTGTGTGGAGAATTGATATACATTCTAAGTTCAGATATTTGAAAACCAAGGTTAGGAAGATGTGACGGCATAAGACCATGGCGTGTCCGAAGTGCTGGGTGTGTGGCCAGCTGTCTCCTTGTCTGTCTGGACGTTTGTCTTCAGGCTGTGTCAGACAGAGCATGAGTGCCCAGAGCAGCCTATCCAATACGGGGACCATCGAGGCCGGAGCAGGTTGATCCTCATCTGGGTTTACTGGAGAGCCCCACATGGAAACGTTTTTCTTCCGTTGGGCAGACACTGGCTGGGTTGTGGTTCTGGAGTTCCTAGTCCGGAGGGCTTGTTTGCCAGGAGTGTGAGGAAGGAAGTATGAAAACACAAGCTAGCCTGAGGTTTGGGCGTACTTCCCCATGGCTGTAAAGCTTGCTCTTGGCATGCAGTCACAACTTCAAGGTGGGAGAAACCTTTATGGCCCCTGATGCCACGCCCAAACTTGAGTGCTGCTTGGGCACAAATTCACACTGTGACCCTCAGCATGAGCCCCATGTCAAAGAAAGGCCTGTCAGGGCCTGGACCAAGAGCCCACATATGGGGTTTGCCAAGGCCCTATGCACCCAATCCTCACCAGTGTTTGAGGTTACCAGTCGCCCAGCCCGTACCTGGGGCTCTGCTCTGGAATCCCTTTCTTGGAGAGACACATGAGCCAGAAAACACGACTCCACCCTTACCACAAAATGACCCCAAACTCTTGGGACTGGGACAAATCCCCAGAGAGAGATACTCGTCCACAGTCCCTGAGGCCACCCCTCCTATCCACGGCTATCCCGGACACAACATCCAGAGACAAAAGCCTGAAGGAACGCCTCCCACTCGCCCTTGTTTCAGAGGTTCAGGAGCTCCCTCTCGGGCTGTACATCCGGCCTGCCATACGCTAGGCGCCATGCATAAGCTGAGTTTGTGTTTTCAGACTTCTGTGCCCACAGCCTGGACCCACACAACCTCCAGGCTAGGGCCTCTGGAGCCACAGCGAAAGATTGTGCCTGCCCTCTCCAAGGAAATTGTGCCCAATCCATTGACCACAACCCTACAGGTTAGGGAAAAGCTCCAAGGCCCCTGAGGCCATCAATAGTGTAGGCCACCCTGCACTAAGAAGGGCTCTCTGACACCAGCGGAGCATCTATCTCCACTTAGACTCTCAGCCAGTGTCCCCAGAGACAGAAGGTTGAAATGGACAGGCCCCCAGGCCCTAATCTGAACCTTAGCTTTGGTTTACATGTGTCCGTCCTCAGAGGACTGTTTTCGTAGACCAGCACACGGGGCATTTCTGAGGCACCAAACCAAACCTCTCTCGTCTCCACATGGGGAGCTTTCTTACTGGGGACGTATCAAACCCTTCAGGTAGGAGAGTTCGCAGGGCCACTGAACAACCAGCACATTCCAAGGTCTCCATGGACTCAAACGCACATTACGACGCATCCTCAGGAGAGGCCATTTCAACTCAGCCCCCTGGGTAGCGTGCCCCAGAGGCAGCAGATCAAACAAATCTTGTGGCTAATGGCTAATGGGAATGCGAGGCATGCTGTACAGGGATCCATCCTTCGAACCCTGCTCTCCAGTCATTCCGTATCCTATGTCCTGGAGCCATGCAACAGGACTCGAATGTCCCGCAGAAGGAAACCTTGTGGTTGGGGTAACCTCCAAACTCAGCGTGGGAAAACTTCCTTGGCCTCATGAGGCCCCCGCTTCATGAAGGTGCCATCATGGACACATACTCCAGCCTCAGTCAACGTCTGATCCTCAGCCTGACATCAGATGCAGGAGATTTTGATTCAGCCTCTGCAGAGTGGGCCGGCTCTGCCCTTGGCTCGAATCCTCACCCTAGCTTGTGTTTTCAGACTTCTGTCCTCACATGCCGGGCCCAAAAACCCACCCTCCTGGGAATTCTGGGGCCACAATGAAGCACTCTGACTGCCTCCCAGGAGAAAAACATTGTCTATGGTGCTGCCCAGAACCCCAAATGAGGCCAAACAGCTTGGCGTCGCCAACACCCCAATTGCCTAGGCTACCTTAAACACTGATGCTCTGTCGCAAATAGCCTGAGCCCAGAACTTCCTACAGACACCGACACATCTGGCTGTACCCCCAGCACATTGGACCCGCCACTGCCTTCGGCCACCATCCATTCCCAACCTCGGTTTTCAGTCATCGGAACCTAGACCTTATCTCCAATCCCTGCACAGGGGTAAGCGGATGCACAAGTCAGAACCCCTCCTTTCCCATGGCAAGAAACCTTGCTGCTGGCAGTGAGTCAAACCTTCAGTGTAGGAGAAAACGGCATGGCCCACGAGGCCACGCCCATGCGTGAGGGCCGCCTTGGGCACAAACACACCTTGTGTCCCTCAGCGTGAGTACCTTATTCAAGTAACGCCACTCAGTGACTGGACCAAGAGCCCGCATATGTGGCTTGATCCTCGCCCTGACTTCAGATGCATGAGATATTGGTTCAGATCTGCAGGGGGTACCTGCCGTGCCCTCGCCCTGAAACCCAAGTCTAGCTTGTCTTCCCAGACTTCCGTCCTCACACTCCTGGCCCAGAAGCCCTCAAGTTTGGCAATTCCGGACCCACAATGCAGCACTCTGCCTGCCCTCTAGAAAAAAAATTATTGCCTCATGAGCTGCCCAGGCACCTTAAATGAGGATAAACCTACACAGCACTCGACTTTACCCAAATTATATAGTCAAACCTGGGCACTAATGCACTGTCGAACACAACCTGAGCCGGGACCTCCTGCCAAAACTGAAATGAGTCCACCAATCCCACAGATTGAGGAAAAGCAATTGGGAATCGGGCTAAATCCTCAGAGAGGAAGATTCGTCCATGGCCCATGAGGCCTCCCCGACATTCCACGGCCATCGCTGATACAAAATCCAGAGACAAAAGCCTGAGCAAGCGCCTCAGACTCGCACTTTCTTCATATCCTGAGTAGTTCTTCTCATGGTTTGTAGATCGGGCCTGCCATAGCTACGTCCCCAACCCTAAGCTGAGTTTGTGTTTTTAGACTTCAGTCCTCAAAGTCTTGGGCCACACACCCTCCAGGCTGGGCCCCTGGAGCCACACATTAGGACTGAGCCTACCACTCCATGGGAATTCTGCCCATTCCATGGTCCAAAATCGTACAAAGTAGGAGAAACCTCCAAAGTCCCTGCGGCCATCCCAATAGTGTAGGTCGCCCGGAACAAACAAGGGCTGTCTGACACCAGCTGATAATCGACCTCCACTCATACCATAGATGGATGTCCCCAGAGAAGAAGATTGAACCAGACAGGACCCTAGGCCATAATAGGATCCATTGCTTTGGGTTACAGGCTTGTGTCATCAAAAGCTTGATTCCAATAAGAGCATAGGGGATTTCCTGAGCACCCATCAGAACTCATCTCGTCTCCACAAGGAAACCTGTGCATGGGAGCCATGTCCAAAGCTTAGGAGAGTACTTCAGGGTCCCGGTGCCACCGCCCCATTCCAAGGCCCTCATGGACACAAAAACACATTAGAACCCATCCTCAGGAAAGTCCATTTCAACTCAGCCACCCCGGTTGCTTCGGCAGAGCCATCAGATCTAAACTGTCTTGTTGCTAGGAGACAATTGGAATGCGAGGCGGGCTTCCCAGGCATCCATCCGCGAACGGTGCTCTGGAGTCATTCCATATGGGATTTCCTGGAGCTGTCCAACAGGTCTCAATTGTCCCGCCTAAGGAATCCTTGAAGGGAGCATCCCACAACTCCCAACGTGGGAAAACCTCAATGCCCTCATGATTCCGCTCCCTTCATGAAGCGACCGTCATGCTCAGAAACTCCAACCTGAGCCAACGTCTGATCCTCGCCCTGACTTCAGATGCATGAGATATTGGTTCAGATCTGCAGGGGGTACCTGCCGTGCCCTCGCACTGAAACCCAAGTCTAGCTTGTCTTCTCAGACTTCCGTCATCACACTCCTGGCCCCGAAGCCCTCAAGTTTGGCAATTCCGGACCCACAATGCAGCACTCTGCCTGCACTCTAGAAAAAAAATTATTGCCTCATGAGCTGCCCAGGCACCTTAAATGAGGGTAAACCTACACAGCACTCGACTTTACCCAAATTATAAAGTCTAACCTGGGCACTAATGCACTGTCGAACACAACCTGAGCCGGGACCTCCTGACCAACACCCAGAAAGCTGACCGCACACTGAGCACATAAAACCCGCCATGGCCTTAGGTCATCATCTCTTCCCTACCTCAGTTTTCAGGCTTCAGAACCGAGACCTTATCTCAAATCACTGCCCAGGGTTGTCGGTGATGCAGAAATCAGAACTCCTACTTACCCATGGCAAGAACCCTTGTGGTTGGCACGTTGTCCCAGGTTCAGTGTAGGAGAAACCAGCATTCACCCTGAGGCCCCGCCCATTCTTGAGTGCGACTAGGGCATACACACGCATTGTGATCCTCAGCATGAGTCCTGTCCTCTAGTAAGTCCTCTTGTTGATGGACCAAGAGATGTCATAATGGGCTTGACATGTCCCTAGGCCCCAATTTTTAACCAGATTTCTGATTGTTTAGTCGCCCCTCCCCAGGGCTCTACTCTGGAATCCCTCATTTGGTGGGACACCTGAGGTTAAAAAACAAAACAACAACAACAACAACAAAAAAAAACACTTTTCCAGCCCACAGAATGACCCCAATCTCTTTGGACGAGGCCAAACCACCAGAGAGTAAGACTCGTCCATTTCCCATGAAGTCACCCAGAAATTCCACGACCATGAGTGACACGATATCCAGAGACAAAAACTTGAGTAGGAGCCTCACACTCGCCCTTCTTTCAAATCCCGTAGAGTTCTCCTCATGGTCTGTAGATCAGTCCTGCCATACC
Source organism: Mustela nivalis (assembly GCF_964662115.1). Classification (NCBI taxonomy): domain Eukaryota; kingdom Metazoa; phylum Chordata; class Mammalia; order Carnivora; family Mustelidae; genus Mustela; species Mustela nivalis. The sequence goes on from NW_028136522.1 coordinate 2,196,469, forward strand.
TATGACCCGAAAGATAAGCCGAGTTTGTGTTTTCAGACAACTGTCCAAACAGCCCTGGCCTACACAACCTACAGGCTCAGGCCCCTGGAGCCAAACCTGAGGACTGTACTTGCCCTCTCCAAAGGAATTGTGTGTGCCCATTCAAATGGCCACAACCCTTCTAATAGGATAAACCTCCAAAGTCCCTGATCCATCTCAACAGAGGTGGCTTCCCAGGAAAAACAGGGGCAATCTGAGCCCAACTGAGCACCTACCTGCAATCAGACCCATAGACAGATGTCCCCAGAGGTAAAAAGGAAGAACAGGCCCCTAGGCACTAATCAGATCCATTGCTTTGGTTTCCAGGCATCTCTCCTCAGAGGCCTGGATTTCAAAAGCAGCATATAGCTGTTTCTTGACTCACCCATCAGAAAACATCTCATCTACACATGGGAAACTTGCACGTTGGAGCTGTGTCAAAGCCTCTCTTTAGGAGAACCTTTTAGGGCCCCAGTGCCACCGCTTCATTCCAAGGTCTCCATAGACACAAAAGCACATTAGGGCCCATCCTCAGGGGTGTCCATTTCAACTCAGCGTCCTCGGTTGCTCCCCACAGATCCAGGAGATCTAACCTGTCTTGTTTCTAGGAGACAATTGGAATGCGAAGTGGGCTACCCAGCCATCCATCCTTAGAACCCTGCTCAGAATCATTGGCCTGGAGCCAAACAACAGGTCTCAATTGTCCTCCAGAAGACTCTCTGCAGTTTGGAGCTTCTCACAACTCCCATCGTGGGAAAACCCCCATGGCCTCGTGATGCCCCCCCATTCATGAAGGGGCCATCAGGGACAGAAACTCCGACCTGAGCGTCCGTCTGATCCTCGCCCTGACTTCAGATGCACGAGATCTCGATTCAGGTCTGTAGATTGTGCCTGCCCCAGAAACCTAAGCCTAGCTTGTGTTCTCAGACTTTTGTCATCAGACTACTGGCCCACAAGCCCTCCAGTTTGGCAATCCAGAACTACAATGCAGCACTCTGCCGGCCCTCCAGAAGAAAAACATTGTCCTCTGGGGCTACCCAGAAACCCCAAATGAGGATCAACCTGCACCGACCTTGGCTGTACCCCAAATACATAGGCTGACCAGGGCACTAATGCCCTTTCTGACACAGCCTGAGCCTGGACCCCCTGGCCCCTCCCAGACAAATGGCCGCACACTGAGCACATCGAGCCGCCATGGCCTTAGGTCGTCATCTCTTCCCAACCTCGGTTTTCAGGTTTCAGAACCTACCCTAATCTCCAATCACTGCCCAGGGTTGTCGGTGATGCAGAAATCAGAACTCCTTCCCCATGGCAAGAAACCTTGTGGTTGGCACGTTGTCCAACTTTCAGTGTAGGAGAAACCAGCATTCACCCTGAGGCCCCGCCCATTCTTGAGTGCGACGAGAACATACACACGCATTGTGACCCTCAGCATGAGTCCTGTCCTCTAGTAAGTCCTCTCAGTTGCTGGACCATTAGATGTCATAATGGGCTTGACATGTCCCTAGGCCCCAATTTTTAACCAGATTTCTGATTGTCCAGTCGGCCCTCCCCAGGGCTCTACTCTGGAATCCCTCATTTGGTGGGACACCTGAGGTTAAAAAACAAAACAACAACAACAAAAAAAAAACGGACTTCTTCCAGCCCACAAAATGACCCCAAACTCTTTGGACGGGGCCAAACCCCAGAGAGTAAGACTCGTCCATTTCCCATGAAGTCACCCAGAAATTCCACGACCATGAGTGACACGATATTCAGAGACAAAAACTTGAGCAGGAGCCTCACACTCGCCCTTCTTTCAAATCCAGAAGAGTTCTCCTCATGGTCTGTAGATCAGTCCTGCCATACCTATGACCCGAAAGATAAGCCGAGTTTGTGTTTTCAGACAACTGTCCAAACAGCCCTGGCCTACACAACCTAAAGGCTCAGGCCCCTGGAGCCAAACCTGAGGACTGTAATTGCCCTCTCCAAGGGAATTGTGTGTGCCTATTCCAATGGCCACAACCCTACTAATAGGATAAACCTCCAAAGTCCCTGATCCATCTCAATAGTGGTGGCTTCCCAGGAAAAACAGGGGCAATCTGAGCCCAACTGAGCACCTACCTGCACTCAGACCCATAGACAGATGTCCCCAGAGGTAAAAAGGAAGAACAGGCCCTAGGCACTAATCAGATCCATTGCTTTGGTTTCCAGGCATCTCTCCTCAGAGGCCTGGATTTCAAAATCAGCATATAGCTGTTTCTTGACTCACCCATCAGAAAACATCTCATCTACACATGGGAAACTTGCAAGTTGGAGCTGTGTCAAAGCCTCTCTTTAGGAGAACCTTTTAGGGCCCCAGTGCCACCACTTCATTCCAAGGTCTCCATAGACACAAAAGCACATTAGGGCCCATCCCCAGGGGTGTCCATTTCAACTCAGCGTCCTCGGTTGCTCCCCACAGATCCAGGAGATCTAACCTGTCTTGTTTCTAGGAGACAATTGGAATGCGAAGTGGGCTACCCAGCCATCCATCCTTAGAACCCTGCTCAGAATCATTGGCCTGGAGCCAAACAACAGGTCTCAATTGTCCTGCAGAAGACTCTCTGCAGTTTGGAGCTTCTCACAACTCCCATCGTGGGAAAACCCCCATGGCCTCGTGATGCCCCCCCATTCATGAAGGGGCCATCAGGGACAGAAACTCCGACCTGAGCGTCCGTCTGATCCTCGCCCTGACTTCAGATGCACGAGATCTCGATTCAGGTCTGTAGATTGTGCCTGCCCCAGAAACCTAAGCCTAGCTTGTGTTCTCAGACTTTTGTCGTCAGACTACTGGCCCACAAGCCCTCCAGTTTGGCAATCCAGAACTACAATGCAGCACTCTGTCGGCCCTCCAGAAGAAAAACATTGTCCTCTGGGGCTACCCAGTAACCCCAAATGAGGATCAACCTGCACCGACCTTGGCTGTACCCCAAATACATAGGCAGACCAGGGCACTAATGCCCTTTCTGACACAGCCTGAGCCTGGATTCCCTGGCCCCTCCCAGACAAATGGCCGCACACTGAGCACATCGAGCCGCCATGGCCTTAGGTCGTCATCTCTTCCCAACCTCGGTTTTCAGGTTTCAGAACCTACCCTTATCTCCAATCACTGCCCAGGGTTGTCGGTGATGCAGAAATCAGAACTCCTTCCCCATGGCAAGAAACCTTGTGGTTGGCACGTTGTCCAACGTTCAGTGTAGGAGAAACCAGCATTCACCCTGAGGCCCCGCCCATTCTTGAGTGCGACCAGGACATACACACGCATTGTGACCCTCAGCATGAGTCCTGTCCTCTAGTAAGTCCTCTCAGTTGCTGGACCATTAGATGTCATAATGGGCTTGACATGTCCCTAGGCCCCAATTTTTAACCAGATTTCTGATTGTCCAGTCGGCCCTCCCCAGGGCTCTACTCTGGAATCCCTCATTTGGTGGGACACCTGAGGTTAAAAAACAAAACAACAACAACAAAAAAAAAACGGACTTCTTCCAGCCCACAAAATGACCCCAAACTCTTTGGACGGGGCCAAACCCCAGAGAGTAAGACTCGTCCATTTCCCATGAAGTCACCCAGAAATTCCACGACCATGAGTGACACGATATCCAGAGACAAAAACTTGAGCAGGAGCCTCACACTCGCCCTTCTTTCAAATCCAGAAGAGTTCTCCTCATGGTCTGTAGATCAGTCCTGCCATACCTATGACCCGAAAGATAAGCCGAGTTTGTGTTTTCAGACAACTGTCCAAACAGCCCTGGCCTACACAACCTAAAGGCTCAGGCCCCTGGAGCCAAACCTGAGGACTGTAATTGCCCTCTCCAAGGGAATTGTGTGTGCCTATTCCAATGGCCACAACCCTACTAATAGGATAAACCTCCAAAGTCCCTGATCCATCTCAATAGTGGTGGCTTCCCAGGAAAAACAGGGGCAATCTGAGCCCAACTGAGCACCTACCTGCACTCAGACCCATAGACAGATGTCCCCAGAGGTAAAAAGGAAGAACAGGCCCCTAGGCACTAATCAGATCCATTGCTTTGGTTTCCAGGCATCTCTCCTCAGAGGCCTGGATTTCAAAAGCAGCATATAGCTGTTTCTTGACTCACCCATCAGAAAACATCTCATCTACACATGGGAAACTTGCACGTTGGAGCTGTGTCAAAGCCTCTGTTTAGGAGAACCCTTTAGGGCCCCAGTGCCACCGCTTCATTCCAAGGTCTCCATAAACACAAAAGCACATTAGGACCCATCCCCAGGGGTGTCCATTTCAACTCAGCGTCCTCGGTTGCTCCCCACAGATCCAGGAGATATAACCTGTTTTGTTGCTTCGAGACAATTGGAATGCGAGGTGGGCTACCCAGCCATCCATCCTTAGAACCCTGCTCAGAATCATTGGCCTGGAGCCAAACAACAGGTCTCAATTGTCCTGCAGAAGACTCTCTGCAGTTTGGAGCTTCTCACAACTCCCTTCCTGGGAAAAACCCCATGGTGTCGTGATGCCCCCCCCCATTCCTGAAGGGGCCATCAGGGACAGAAACTCCGACCTGAGCGATCGTCTGATCCTCGCCCTGACTTCAGATGCACGAGATCTCGATTCAGGTCTGTAGATTGTGCCGGCCATGGCCTCACCCAGAAACCTAAGCCTAGCTTGTGTTCTCAGACTGTTGTCGTCAGACTACTGGCCCACAAGCCCTCCAGTTTGGCAATCCATAACTACAATGCAGCACTCTGCCGGCCATCCAGAAGAAAAACATTGTCCTCTGGGGCTACCAAGTAACCCCAAATGAGGATCAACCTGCACCGAACGTGGCTGTACCCCAAATACATAGGCTGACCAGGGCACTAATGCCCTTTCTGACACAGCCTGAGCCTGGACCCCCTGGACCCTCCCAGACTGCTGGCCGCACACTGAGCACATCGAGCCGCCATGGCCTTAGGTCCTCATCTCTTCCCAACCTCGGTTTTCAGGTTTCAGAACCTAGACCTTATCTCCAATCACTGCCCAGGGTTGACGGTGATGCAGAAATCAGAACTCCTTCCCCATTGCAAGAAACCTTGTGGTTGGCATGTTGTCCAACGTTCAGTGTAGTTGAAACCAGTGTGGCCCATGAGGCCCCGCCCATGCTCGCGGGCCACATTGGTCACAAACACACATTGTGACCCTCAGGCTGAGCCCAGTCCTCAAGTAAGGACACTCAGTGGCTGGATGAAGAGATAGCATATTGGGCTTGCCATGTCCCGAGGCCCCAATTTTTAACCAAAGTTCGGGTTGTCCCTTCAGTCTTCCCCACGGCTTTGCTTTGGAATTCCTCTTTTTTTGGGACACCTGAGGTAACAAAATTGAAATGAGTCCTCCAATCCCACAGATTGACGAAAAGCAATTGGGAATCGGGCCTAATCCTCAGAGAGGAAGATTCGTCCATGGCCCATGAGGCCTCCCCGACATTCCACGGCCATCGTTGATACAAAATCCAGAGACAAAAGCCTGAGCAAGTGCCTCAGACTCGCACTCTCTTCATATCCTGAGGAGTTCTTCTCATGGTTTGTAGATCCGGCCTGCCATACCTACGTCCCCAAACCTAAGCTGAGTTTGTGTTTTCAGACTTCTGTCCTCAAAGTCTTGGGCCACACACCCACCAGGCTGGGCACCTGGAGCCACAAATTAGGACTGTGCCTACCAATCCATGGGAATTCTGCCCATTCCATGGTCCAAAATCGTACAAATTAGGAAAAACCTCAAAAGTGCCTGCGGCCATTTCAATAGTGTAGGTCGCCCTGAACAAACAAGGGCTGTCGGACCCCAGCTGATAATCGACCTGCACTCATACCATAGATGGATGTCCCCAGAGAAGAAGATTGAACCAGACAGGACCCTAGGCCATAATAGGATCCATTGCTTTGGGTTACAGGCATGTGTCATCAAAAGCTTGATTCCAATACGAGCATAGGGGTTTTCCTGAGGCACCCATCAGAACTCATCTCGTCTCCACAAGGAAACCTGTGCATGGGAGCCATGTCCAAAGCTTAGGAGAGTACTTCAGGGTCCCGGTGCCACCGCCCCCTTCCAAGGCCCTCATGGACACAAAAACACATTAGGACCCATCCTCAGGAAAGTCCATTTCAACTCAGCCACCCCGGTTGCTCCGGCAGAGCCATCAGATCTAAACTGTCTTGTTGCAAGGAGACAATTGGAATGCGAAGCGGGCTTCCCAGGCATCCATCCGCGAACGGTGCTCTGGAGTCATTCCATATGGGATGTCCTGGAGCTGTCCAACAGGTCTCAATTGTCCCGCCGAAGGAATCCCTGAAGGGGTCATCACACAACTCCCAACGTGGGAAAACCTCAATGGCCTCGAGATTCCGCTCCCTTCATGAAGCGGCCGTCATGCTCAGAAACTCCATCCTGAGCCAACGTCTGATCCTCGCCCTGACTTCAGATGCACGAGATATAGATTCAGGTCTGCAGGGGGTACCTGCCGTGCCCTCGCCCTGAAACCCATGTCTAGCTTGTCTTCTCAGACTTCCGTCCTCACACTCCTGGCCCCGAAGCCCTCAAGTTTGGCAATTCCGGACCCACAATGCAGCACTCTGCCTGCCCTCTAGAAAAAAAATGATTGCCTCATGAGCTGCCCAGGCACCTTAAATGAGGGTAAACCTACACAGCACTCGACTTTACCCAAATTATATAGTCTAACCTGGGCACTAATGCACCGTCGAACACAACCTGAGCCGGGACCTCCTGACCAACACCCAGAAAGCTGACCGCACACTGAGCACATAAAACCCGCCATGGCCTTAGGTCATCATCTCTTCCCTACCTCAGTTTTCAGGCATCAGAACCGAGACCTTATCTCAAATCACTGCCAGGAGTGAGTGTGATGCAGAAATCAGACTCCTCCTTACCCATGGCAAGAACCCTTGTGGTTGGCACGTTGTCCAAGGTTCAGTGTAGGAGAAACCAGCATTCACCCTGAGGCCCCGCCCATTCTTGAGTGTGATGAGGGCATAAACATATATTGTGACCCTCAGCATGAGTCCTGTCCTCTAGTAAGTCCTCTCAGTGGCTGGACCATTAGATGTCATAATGGGCTTGACATGTCCCTCGGCCCCAATTTTTAACCAGATTTCTGATTGTCCAGTCGGCCCTCCCCAGGGCTCTACTCTGGAATCCCTCATTTGGTGGGACACCTGAGGTTAAAAAACAAAACAACAACAACAAAAAAAAAAAAACGGACTTCTTCCAGCCCACAGAATGACCCCAAACTCTTTGGATGGGGCCAAACCCCAGAGAGTAAGACTCGTCCATTTCCCAAAAAGTCACCCAGAAATTCCACGACCATGAGTGACACGATATCCAGAGACAAAAACTTGAGCAGGAGCCTCACACTCGCCCTTCTTTCAAATCCCGAAGAGTTCTCCTCATGGTCTGTAGATCAGTCCTGCCATACCTATGACCCGAAACATAAGCCGCGTTTGTGTTTTCAGACAACTGTCCAAACAGCCCTGGCCTACACAACCTAAAGGCTCAGGCCCCTGGAGCCAAACCTGAGGACTGTACTTGCCCTCTCCAAGGGAATTGTGTGTGCCCATTACAATGGCCACAACCCTACTAAAAGGATAAACCTCCAAAGTCCCTGATCCATCTCAACAGTGGTGGCTTCCCAGGAAAAACAGGGGCAAATTGAGCCCAACTGAGCACCTACGTGCACTCAGACCCATAGACAGATGTCCCCAGAGGTAAAAAGGAAAGAACAGGCCCCTAGGCACAAATCAGATCCATTGCTTTGGTTTCCAGGCATCTCTCCTCAGAGGCCTGGATTTCAAAAGCAGCATATAGCTGTTTCTTGACTCACCCATCAGAAAACATCTCATCTACACATGGGAAAATTGCACGTTGGAGCTGTGTCAAAGCCTCTGTTTAGGAGAACCCTTTAGGGCCCCAGTGCCACCGCTTCATTCCAAGGTCTCCATAGACACAAAAGCACATTAGGACCCATCCCCAGGGGTGTCCATTTCAACTCAGCGTCCTCGGTTGCTCCCCACAGATCCAGGAGATCTAACCTGTCTTGTTGCTTGGAGACAATTGGAATGCGAGGTGGGCTACCCAGCCATCCATCCTTAGAACCCTGCTCAGAATCATTGGCCTGGAGCCAAACAACAGGTCTCAATTGTCCTGCAGAAGACTCTCTGCTGTTTGGAGCTTCTCACAACTCCCTTCCTGGGAAAAACCCCATGGTCTCGTGATGCCCCCCCCCCATTCCTGAAGGGGCCATCAGGGACAGAAACTCCAACCTGAGCGATTGTCTGATCCTCGCCCTGACTTCAGATGCACGAGATCTCGATTCAGGTCTGTAGATTGTGCCGGCCATGGCCTCACCCAGAAACCTAAGCCTAGCTTGTGTTCTCAGACTTTTGTCGTCAGACTACTGGCCCACAAGCCCTCCAGTTTGGCAATCCAGAACTACAATGCAGCACTCTGCCGGCCATCCAGAAGAAAACCATTGTCCTCTGGGGCTACCCAGTAACCCCAAATGAGGATCAACCTGCTCCGATCGTGGCTGTACCCCAAATACATAGGCTGACCAGGGCACTAATGCCCTTTCTGACACAGCCTGAGCCTGGACCCCCTGGACCCTCCCAGAAAGCTGGCCGCACACTGAGCACATCGAGCCGCCATGGCCTTAGGTCGTCATCTCTTCCCAACCTCGGTTTTCAGGATTAAGAATCTAGACCTTATCTCCAATCACTGCCCAGGGTTGACGGTGATGCAGAAATCAGAACTCCTTCTCCATGGCAAGAAAACTTGTGGTTGGCATGTTGTCCAACGTTCAGTGTAGTTGAAACCAGTGTGGCCCATGAGGCCCCGCCCATGCTCGCGGGCCACATTGGTCACAAACACACATTGTGACCCTCAGGCTGAGCCCAGTCCTCAAGGAAGGCCACTCAGTGGCTGGATGAAGAGATAGCATATTGGGCTTGCCATGCCCCTAGGCCCCAATTTTTAACCATAGTTCCGGTTGTCCCTTCAGTCTTCCCCACGGCTTTGCTTTGGAATTCCTCTTTTTTTGGGACACCTGAGGTAACAAAACTGAAATGAGTCCTCCAATCCCACAGATTGACGAAAAGCAATTGGGAATCGGGCCTAAACCTCAGAGAGGAAGATTCATCCATGGCCCATGAGGCCTCCCCGACATTCCACGGCCATCGCTAATACAAAATCCAGAGACAAAAGCCTGAGCAAGCGCCTCAGACTCGCACTTTCTTCATATCCTGAGGAGTTCTTCTCATGGTTTATAGATCAGGCCTGCCATACCTACGTCCCCAAACCTAAGCTGAGTTTGTGTTTTCAGACTTCTGTCCTCAAAGTCTTCGGCCACACACCCTCCAGGCTGGGCCCCTGGAGCAACACATTAGGACTGTGCCTACCAATCCATGGGAATTCTGCCCATTCCATGGTCCAAAATCGTACAAATTAGGAGAAACCTCCAAAGTCCCTGCGGCCATCCCAATAGTGTAGGTCGCCCGGAACAAACAAGGGCTGTCTGACACCAGCTGATAATCGACCTCCACTCATACCATAGATGGATGTCCCCAGAGAAGAAGATTGAACCAGACAGGACCCTAGGCCATAATAAGATCCATTGCTTTGGGTTGCAGGCATGTGTCCTCAAAAGCCTGATTCCAATACGAGCATAGGGGTTTTCCTGAGGCACCCATCAGATCTCATCTCGTCTCCACAAGGAAACCTGTGCAGGGGAGCCATGTCCAAAGCTTAGGAGAGTACTTCAGGGTCCCGGTGCCACCGCCCCCTTCCAAGGCCCTCATGGACACAAAAACACATTAGGACCCATCCTCAGGAAAGTCCATTTCAACTCAGCCACCCCGGTTGCTTCGGCAGAGCTATCAGATCTAAATTGTCTTGTTGCTAGGAGACAATTGGAATGCGAGGCGGGCTTCCCAGGCATCCATCCTCGAACGGTGCTCTGGAGTCATTCCTTATGGGATGTCCTGGAGCTGTCCAACAGGTCTCAATTGTCCCGCAGAAGGAATCCTTGAAGGGGGCATCCCACAACTCCCAACGTGGGAAAACCTCAATGGCCTCGAGATTCCGCTCCCTTCATGAAGCGGCCGTCATGCTCAGAAACTCCAACCTGAGCCAACGTCTGATCCTCGCCCTGACTTCAGATGCATGAGATATTGGTTCAGATCTGCAGGGGGTACCTGCCGTGCCCTCGCCCTGAAACCCATGTCTAGCTTGTCTTCTCAGACTTCCGTCCTCACACTCCTGGCCCCGAAGCCCTCAAGTTTGGCAATTCCGGACCCACAATGCAGCACTCTGCCTGCCCTCTAGAAAATAAATTATTTCCTCATGAGCTGCCCAGGCACCTTAAATGAGGGTAAACCTACACAGCACTCGACTTTACCCAAATTATATAGTCTAACCTGGGCACTAATGCACTGTCGAACACAACCTGAGCCCGGACCTCCTGACCAACACCCAGAAATCTGACCGCACACTGAGCACATAAAACCCGCCATGGCCTTAGGACATCATCTCTTCCCTACCTCAGTTTTCAGGCTTCAGAACCGAGACCTTATCTCCAATCACTGCCCAGGGGTGAGTGTGATGCAGAAATCAGAACTCCTCCTTACCCATGGCAAGAACCCTTGTGGTTGGCACGTTGTCCAACATTCAGTGTAGGAGAAACCAGCATTCACCTTGAGTGCCCGCCCATTCTTGAGTGCGACGAGGGCATACACACGCATTGTGACCCTCAGCATGAGTCCTGTCCTCTAGTAAGACCTCTCAGTTGCTGGACCATTAGATGTCATAATGGGCTTGACATGTCCCTCGGCCCCAATTTTTAACCAGATTTCTGATTGTCCAGTCGGCCCTCCCCAGGGCTCTACTATGGAATCCCTCATTTGGTGGGACACCTGAGGTTAAAAAACAAAAGAACAACAACAACAACAACAAAAAACACTTCTTCCAGCCCACAGAATGACCCCAAACTCTTTGGACGGGGCCAAACCACCAGAGAGTAAGACTCGTCCATTTCCCATGAAGTCACCCAGAAATTCCACGACCATGAGTGACACGATATCCAGAGACAAAAACTTGAGCAGGAGCCTCACACTCGCCATTCTTTCAAATCCCGAAGAGTTCTCCTCATGGTCTGTAGATCAGTCCTGCCATACCTATGACCCGAAAGATAAGCCGAGTTTGTGTTTTCAGACAACTGTCCAAACAGCCCTGCCCTAAACAACCTACAGGCTCAGGCCCCTGGAGCCAAACCTGAGGACTGTACTTGCCCTCTCCAAGGGAATTGTGTGTGCTCATTCCAATGGCCACAACCCTTCTAATAGGATAAACCTCCAAAGTCCCTGATCCATCTCAACAGTGGTGGCTTCCCAGGAAAAACAGGGGCAAATTGAGCCCAACTGAGCACCTACCTGCACTCAGACCCAAAGACAGATGTCCCCAGAGGTAAAAAGGAAAGAACAGGCCCCTAGGCACTAATCAGATCCATTGCTTTGGTTTCCAGGCATCTCTCCTCAGAGGCCTGGATTTCAAAAGCAGCATATAGCTGTTTCTTGACTCACCCATCAGAAAACATCTCATCTACACATGGGAAACTTGCACGTTGGAGCTGTGTCAAAGCCTCTCTTTAGGAGAACCCTTTAGGGCCCCAGTGCCACCGCTTCATTCCAAGGTCTCCATAGACACAAATGCACATTAGGACCCATCCCAACTCAGCGTCCTCGGTTGCCCCCCACAGATCCAGGAGATCTAACCTGTCTTGTTGCTTGGAGACAATTGGAATTTGAGGTGGGCTACCCAGCCATCCATCCTTAGAACCCTGCTCAGAATCATTGGCCTGGAGCCAAACAACAGGTCTCAATTGTCCTGCAGAAGACTCTCTGCAGTTTGGAGCTTCTCACAACTCCCTTCCTGGGAAAACCCCCATGGCCTCGTGATGCGCCCCCCCCATTCCTGAAGGGGCCATCAGGGACAGAAACTCCAACCTGAGCGATCGTCTGATCCTCGCCCTGATTTCAGATGCACGAGATCTCGATTCAGGTCTGTAGATTTTGCCGGCTATGGCCTCACCCAGAAACCTAAGCCTAGCTTGTGTTCTCAGACTTTTGTCGTCAGACTACTGGCCCACAAGCCCTCCAGTTTGGCAATCCAGAACTACAATGCAGCACTCTGCCGGCCCTCCAGAAGAAAAATATTGTCCTCTGGGGCTACCCAGTAACCCCAAATGAGGATCAACCTGCACCGAACTTGGCTGTACCCCAAATACATAGGCTGACCAGGGCACTAATGCCATTTCTGACACAGCCTGAAGCCTGGACCGCTTGGCCCCTCCCAGACAGCTGGCCGCACACTGAGCACATCGAGCCGCCATGGCCTTAGGTCTTCATCTCTTCCCAACCTCGGTTTTCAGGTTTCAGAACCTACCCTTATCTCCAATCACTGCCCAGGGTTGAAGGTGATGTAGAAATAAGAACTCCTTCCCCATGGCAAGAAACCTTGTGGTTGGCATGTTGTCCAACGTTCAGTGTAGTTGAAACCAGTGTGGCCCATGACGCCCCGCTTATGCTCGTGGGCCACATTGGTCACAAACACACATTCTGACCCTCAGGCTGAGCCCAGTCCTCAAGTAAGGCCACTCAGTGGCTGGATGAAGAGATAGCATATTGGGCTTGCCATGCCCCTAGGCCCCAATTTTTAACCATAGTTCCGGTTGTCCCTTCAGTCTTCCCCACGGCTTGGCTTTAGAATTCCTCTTTTGGTGGGACACCTGAGGTATCAAAACTGAAATGAGTCCTCCCATCCCACAGATTGACGAAAAGCAATTGGGAATCGGGCCTAAACCTCAGAGAGGAAGATTCATCCATGGCCCATGAGGCCTCCCCGACATTCCACGGCCATCGCTAATACAAAATCCAGAGACAAAAGCCTGAGCAAGCGCCTCAGACTCGCACTTTCTTCATATCCTGAGGAGTTCTTCTCATGGTTTATAGATCAGGCCTGCCATACCTACGTCCCCAAACCTAAGCTGAGTTTGTGTTTTCAGACTTCTGTCCTCAAAGTCTTCGGCCACACACCCTCCAGGCTGGGCCCCTGGAGCAACACATTAGGACTGTGCCTACCAATCCATGGGAATTCTGCCCATTCCATGGTCCAAAATCGTACAAATTAGGAGAAACCTCCAAAGTCCCTGCGGCCATCCCAATAGTGTAGGTCGCCCGGAACAAACAAGGGCTGTCGGACACCAGCTGATAATCGACCTGCACTCATACCATAGATGGATGTCCCCAGAGAAGAAGATTGAACCAGACAGGACCCTAGGCCATAATAGGATCCATTGCTTTGGGTTACAGGCATGTGTCATCAAAAGCTTGATTCCAATACGAGCATAGGGGTTTTCCTGAGGCACCCATCAGAACTCATCTCGTCTCCACAAGGAAACCTGTGCATGGGAGCCATGTCCAAAGCTTAGGAGAGTACTTCAGGGTCCCGGTGCCACCGCCCCCTTCCAAGGCCCTCATGGACACAAAAACACATTAGGACCCATCCTCAGGAAAGTCCATTTCAACTCAGCCACCCCGGTTGCTCCGGCAGAGCCATCAGATCTAAACTGTCTTGTTGCAAGGAGACAATTGGAATGCGAAGCGGGCTTCCCAGGCATCCATCCGCGAACGGTGCTCTGGAGTCATTCCATATGGGATGTCCTGGAGCTGTCCAACAGGTCTCAATTGTCCCGCCGAAGGAATCCCTGAAGGGGTCATCACACAACTCCCAACGTGGGAAAACCTCAATGGCCTCGAGATTCCGCTCCCTTCATGAAGCGGCCGTCATGCTCAGAAACTCCAACTTGAGCCAACGTCTGATCCTCGCCCTGACTTCAGATGCATGAGATATTGGTTCAGATCTGCAGGGGGTACCTGCCGTGCCCTCGCCCTGAAACCCATGTCTAGCTTGTCTTCTCAGACTTCCGTCCTCACACTCCTGGCCCCGAAGCCCTCAAGTTTGGCAATTCCGGACCCACAATGCAGCACTCTGCCTGCACTCTAGAAAATAAATGATTTCCTCATGAGCTGCCCAGGCACCTTAAATGAGGGTAAACCTACACAGCACTCGACTTTACCCAAATTATATAGTCTAACCTGGGCACTAATGCACTGTCGAACACAACCTGAGCCCGGACCTCCTGACCAACACCCAGAAATCTGACCGCACACTGAGCACATAAAACCCGCCATGGCCTTAGGACATCATCTCTTCCCTACCTCAGTTTTCAGGCTTCAGAACCGAGACCTTATCTCCAATCACTGCCCAGGGGTGAGTGTGATGCAGAAATCAGAACTCCTCCTTACCCATGGCAAGAACCCTTGTGGTTGGCACGTTGTCCAACATTCAGTGTAGGAGAAACCAGCATTCACCTTGAGTCCCCGCCCATTCTTGAGTGCGACGAGGGCATACACACGCATTGTGACCCTCAGCATGAGTCCTGTCCTCTAGTAAGACCTCTCAGTTGCTGGACCATTAGATGTCATAATGGGCTTGACATGTCCCTAGGCCCCAATTTTTAACCAGATTTCTGATTGTCCAGTCGGCCCTCCCCAGGGCTCTACTCTGGAATCCCTCATTTGGTGGGACACCTGAGGTTAAAAAACAAAAGAACAACAACAACAACAACAAAAAACACTTCTTCCAGCCCACAGAATGACCCCAAACTCTTTGGACGGGGCCAAACCACCAGAGAGTAAGACTCGTCCATTTCCCATGAAGTCACCCAGAAATTCCACGACCATGAGTGACACGATATCCAGAGACAAAAACTTGAGCAGGAGCCTCACACTCGCCATTCTTTCAAATCCCGAAGAGTTCTCCTCATGGTCTGTAGATCAGTCCTGCCATACCTATGACCCGAAAGATAAGCCGAGTTTGTGTTTTCAGACAACTGTCCAAACAGCCCTGCCCTAAACAACCTACAGGCTCAGGCCCCTGGAGCCAAACCTGAGGACTGTACTTGCCCTCTCCAAGGGAATTGTGTGTGCTCATTCCAATGGCCACAACCCTTCTAATAGGATAAACCTCCAAAGTCCCTGATCCATCTCAACAGTGGTGGCTTCCCAGGAAAAACAGGGGCAAATTGAGCCCAACTGAGCACCTACCTGCACTCAGACCCAAAGACAGATGTCCCCAGAGGTAAAAAGGAAAGAACAGGCCCCTAGGCACTAATCAGATCCATTGCTTTGGTTTCCAGGCATCTCTCCTCAGAGGCCTGGATTTCAAAAGCAGCATATAGCTGTTTCTTGACTCACCCATCAGAAAACATCTCATCTACACATGGGAAACTTGCACGTTGGAGCTGTGTCAAAGCCTCTCTTTAGGAGAACCCTTTAGGGCCCCAGTGCCACCGCTTCATTCCAAGGTCTCCATAGACACAAATGCACATTAGGACCCATCCCAACTCAGCGTCCTCGGTTGCCCCCCACAGATCCAGGAGATCTAACCTGTCTTGTTGCTTGGAGACAATTGGAATTTGAGGTGGGCTACCCAGCCATCCATCCTTAGAACCCTGCTCAGAATCATTGGCCTGGAGCCAAACAACAGGTCTCAATTGTCCTGCAGAAGACTCTCTGCAGTTTGGAGCTTCTCACAACTCCCTTCCTGGGAAAACCCCCATGGCCTCGTGATGCGCCCCCCCCATTCCTGAAGGGGCCATCAGGGACAGAAACTCCAACCTGAGCGATCGTCTGATCCTCGCCCTGATTTCAGATGCACGAGATCTCGATTCAGGTCTGTAGATTTTGCCGGCTATGGCCTCACCCAGAAACCTAAGCCTAGCTTGTGTTCTCAGACTTTTGTCGTCAGACTACTGGCCCACAAGCCCTCCAGTTTGGCAATCCAGAACTACAATGCAGCACTCTGCCGGCCCTCCAGAAGAAAAATATTGTCCTCTGGGGCTACCCAGTAACCCCAAATGAGGATCAACCTGCACCGAACTTGGCTGTACCCCAAATACATAGGCTGACCAGGGCACTAATGCCATTTCTGACACAGCCTGAAGCCTGGACCGCTTGGCCCCTCCCAGACAGCTGGCCGCACACTGAGCACATCGAGCCGCCATGGCCTTAGGTCTTCATCTCTTCCCAACCTCGGTTTTCAGGTTTCAGAACCTACCCTTATCTCCAATCACTGCCCAGGGTTGAAGGTGATGTAGAAATAAGAACTCCTTCCCCATGGCAAGAAACCTTGTGGTTGGCATGTTGTCCAACGTTCAGTGTAGTTGAAACCAGTGTGGCCCATGACGCCCCGCTTATGCTCGCGGGCCACATTGGTCACAAACACACATTGTGACGCTCAGGCTGAGCCCAGTCCTCAAGTAAGGCCACTCAGTGGCTGGATGAAGAGATAGCATATTGGGCTTGCCATGCCCCTAGGCCCCAATTTTTAACCATAGTTCCGGTTGTCCCTTCAGTCTTCCCCACGGCTTGGCTTTAGAATTCCTCTTTTGGTGGGACACCTGAGGTATCAAAACTGAAATGAGTCCTCCCATCCCACAGATTGACGAAAAGCAATTGGGAATCGGGCCTAAACCTCAGAGAGGAAGATTCATCCATGGCCCATGAGGCCTCCCCGACATTCCACGGCCATCGCTAATACAAAATCCAGAGACAAAAGCCTGAGCAAGCGCCTCAGACTCGCACTTTCTTCATATCCTGAGGAGTTCTTCTCATGGTTTATAGATCAGGCCTGCCATACCTACGTCCCCAAACCTAAGCTGAGTTTGTGTTTTCAGACTTCTGTCCTCAAAGTCTTCGGCCACACACCCTCCAGGCTGGGCCCCTGGAGCAACACATTAGGACTGTGCCTACCAATCCATGGGAATTCTGCCCATTCCATGGTCCAAAATCGTACAAATTAGGAGAAACCTCCAAAGTCCCTGCGGCCATCCCAATAGTGTAGGTCGCCCGGAACAAACAAGGGCTGTCGGACACCAGCTGATAATCGACCTCCACTCATACCATAGATGGATGTCCCCAGAGAAGAAGATTGAACCAGACAGGACCCTAGGCCATAATAGGATCCATTGCTTTGGGTTACAGGCATGTGTCATCAAAAGCTTGATTCCAATACGAGCATAGGGGTTTTCCTGAGGCACCCATCAGAACTCATCTCGTCTCCACAAGGAAACCTGTGCATGGGAGCCATGTCCAAAGCTTAGGAGAGTACTTCAGGGTCCCGGTGCCACCGCCCCCTTCCAAGGCCCTCATGGACACAAAAACACATTAGGACCCATCCTCAGGAAAGTCCATTTCAACTCAGCCACCCCGGTTGCTCCGGCAGAGCCATCAGATCTAAACTGTCTTGTTGCAAGGAGACAATTGGAATGCGAAGCGGGCTTCCCAGGCATCCATCCGCGAACGGTGCTCTGGAGTCATTCCATATGGGATGTCCTGGAGCTGTCCAACAGGTCTCAATTGTCCCGCCGAAGGAATCCCTGAAGGGGTCATCACACAACTCCCAACGTGGGAAAACCTCAATGGCCTCGAGATTCCGCTCCCTTCATGAAGCGGCCGTCATGCTCAGAAACTCCAACTTGAGCCAACGTCTGATCCTCGCCCTGACTTCAGATGCATGAGATATTGGTTCAGATCTGCAGGGGGTACCTGCCGTGCCCTCGCCCTGAAACCCATGTCTAGCTTGTCTTCTCAGACTTCCGTCCTCACACTCCTGGCCCCGAAGCCCTCAAGTTTGGCAATTCCGGACCCACAATGCAGCACTCTGCCTGCACTCTAGAAAATAAATGATTTCCTCATGAGCTGCCCAGGCACCTTAAATGAGGGTAAACCTACACAGCACTCGACTTTACCCAAATTATATAGTCTAACCTGGGCACTAATGCACTGTCGAACACAACCTGAGCCCGGACCTCCTCACCAACACCCAGAAATCTGACCGCACACTGAGCACATAAAACCCGCCATGGCCTTAGGACATCATCTCTTCCCTACCTCAGTTTTCAGGCTTCAGAACCGAGACCTTATCTCCAATCACTGCCCAGGGGTGAGTGTGATGCAGAAATCAGAACTCCTCCTTACCCATGGCAAGAACCCTTGTGGTTGGCACGTTGTCCAACATTCAGTGTAGGAGAAACCAGCATTCACCTTGAGTCCCCGCCCATTCTTGAGTGCGACGAGGGCATACACACGCATTGTGACCCTCAGCATGAGTCCTGTCCTCTAGTAAGACCTCTCAGTTGCTGGACCATTAGATGTCATAATGGGCTTGACATGTCCCTAGGCCCCAATTTTTAACCAGATTTCTGATTGTCCAGTCGGCCCTCCCCAGGGCTCTACTCTGGAATCCCTCATTTGGTGGGACACCTGAGGTTAAAAAACAAAAGAACAACAACAACAACAACAAAAAACACTTCTTCCAGCCCACAGAATGACCCCAAACTCTTTGGACGGGGCCAAACCACCAGAGAGTAAGACTCGTCCATTTCCCATGAAGTCACCCAGAAATTCCACGACCATGAGTGACACGATATCCAGAGACAAAAACTTGAGCAGGAGCCTCACACTCGCCATTCTTTCAAATCCCGAAGAGTTCTCCTCATGGTCTGTAGATCAGTCCTGCCATACCTATGACCCGAAAGATAAGCCGAGTTTGTGTTTTCAGACAACTGTCCAAACAGCCCTGCCCTAAACAACCTACAGGCTCAGGCCCCTGGAGCCAAACCTGAGGACTGTACTTGCCCTCTCCAAGGGAATTGTGTGTGCTCATTCCAATGGCCACAACCCTTCTAATAGGATAAACCTCCAAAGTCCCTGATCCATCTCAACAGTGGTGGCTTCCCAGGAAAAACAGGGGCAAATTGAGCCCAACTGAGCACCTACCTGCACTCAGACCCAAAGACAGATGTCCCCAGAGGTAAAAAGGAAAGAACAGGCCCCTAGGCACTAATCAGATCCATTGCTTTGGTTTCCAGGCATCTCTCCTCAGAGGCCTGGATTTCAAAAGCAGCATATAGCTGTTTCTTGACTCACCCATCAGAAAACATCTCATCTACACATGGGAAACTTGCACGTTGGAGCTGTGTCAAAGCCTCTCTTTAGGAGAACCCTTTAGGGCCCCAGTGCCACCGCTTCATTCCAAGGTCTCCATAGACACAAATGCACATTAGGACCCATCCCAACTCAGCGTCCTCGGTTGCCCCCCACAGATCCAGGAGATCTAACCTGTCTTGTTGCTTGGAGACAATTGGAATTTGAGGTGGGCTACCCAGCCATCCATCCTTAGAACCCTGCTCAGAATCATTGGCCTGGAGCCAAACAACAGGTCTCAATTGTCCTGCAGAAGACTCTCTGCAGTTTGGAGCTTCTCACAACTCCCTTCCTGGGAAAACCCCCATGGCCTCGTGATGCGCCCCCCCCATTCCTGAAGGGGCCATCAGGGACAGAAACTCCAACCTGAGCGATCGTCTGATCCTCGCCCTGATTTCAGATGCACGAGATCTCGATTCAGGTCTGTAGATTTTGCCGGCTATGGCCTCACCCAGAAACCTAAGCCTAGCTTGTGTTCTCAGACTTTTGTCGTCAGACTACTGGCCCACAAGCCCTCCAGTTTGGCAATCCAGAACTACAATGCAGCACTCTGCCGGCCCTCCAGAAGAAAAATATTGTCCTCTGGGGCTACCCAGTAACCCCAAATGAGGATCAACCTGCACCGAACTTGGCTGTACCCCAAATACATAGGCTGACCAGGGCACTAATGCCATTTCTGACACAGCCTGAAGCCTGGACCGCTTGGCCCCTCCCAGACAGCTGGCCGCACACTGAGCACATCGAGCCGCCATGGCCTTAGGTCTTCATCTCTTCCCAACCTCGGTTTTCAGGTTTCAGAACCTACCCTTATCTCCAATCACTGCCCAGGGTTGAAGGTGATGTAGAAATAAGAACTCCTTCCCCATGGCAAGAAACCTTGTGGTTGGCATGTTGTCCAACGTTCAGTGTAGTTGAAACCAGTGTGGCCCATGACGCCCCGCTTATGCTCGCGGGCCACATTGGTCACAAACACACATTGTGACCCTCAGGCTGAGCCCAGTCCTCAAGTAAGGCCACTCAGTGGCTGGATGAAGAGATAGCATATTGGGCTTGCCATGCCCCTAGGCCCCAATTTTTAACCATAGTTCCGGTTGTCCCTTCAGTCTTCCCCATGGCTTGGCTTTAGAATTCCTCTTTTGGTGGGACACCTGAGGTATCAAAACTGAAATGAGTCCTCCCATCCCACAGATTGACGAAAAGCAATTGGGAATCGGGCCTAAACCTCAGAGAGGAAGATTCATCCATGGCCCATGAGGCCTCCCCGACATTCCACGGCCATCGCTAATACAAAATCCAGAGACAAAAGCCTGAGCAAGCGCCTCAGACTCGCACTTTCTTCATATCCTGAGGAGTTCTTCTCATGGTTTATAGATCAGGCCTGCCATACCTACGTCCCCAAACCTAAGCTGAGTTTGTGTTTTCAGACTTCTGTCCTCAAAGTCTTCGGCCACACACCCTCCAGGCTGGGCCCCTGGAGCAACACATTAGGACTGTGCCTACCAATCCATGGGAATTCTGCCCATTCCATGGTCCAAAATCGTACAAATTAGGAGAAAACTCCAAAGTCCCTGCGGCCATCCCAATAGTGTAGGTCGCCCGGAACAAACAAGGGCTGTGGGACCCCAGCTGATAATCGACCTGCACTCATACCATAGATGGATGTCCCCAGAGAAGAAGATTGAACCAGACAGGACCCTAGGCCATAATAGGATCCATTGCTTTGGGTTACAGGCATGTGTCATCAAAAGCTTGATTCCAATACGAGCATAGGGGTTTTCCTGAGGCACCCATCAGAACTCATCTCGTCTCCACAAGGAAACCTGTGCATGGGAGCCATGTCCAAAGCTTAGGAGAGTACTTCAGGGTCCCGGTGCCACCGCCCCCTTCCAAGGCCCTCATGGACACAAAAACACATTAGGACCCATCCTCAGGAAAGTCCATTTCAACTCAGCCACCCCGGTTGCTCCGGCAGAGCCATCAGATCTAAACTGTCTTGTTGCAAGGAGACAATTGGAATGCGAAGCGGGCTTCCCAGGCATCCATCCGCGAACGGTGCTCTGGAGTCATTCCATATGGGATGTCCTGGAGCTGTCCAACAGGTCTCAATTGTCCCGCCGAAGGAATCCCTGAAGGGGTCATCACACAACTCCCAACGTGGGAAAACCTCAATGGCCTCGAGATTCCGCTCCCTTCATGAAGCGGCCGTCATGCTCAGAAACTCCAACTTGAGCCAACGTCTGATCCTCGCCCTGACTTCAGATGCATGAGATATTGGTTCAGATCTGCAGGGGGTACCTGCCGTGCCCTCGCCCTGAAACCCATGTCTAGCTTGTCTTCTCAGACTTCCGTCCTCACACTCCTGGCCCCGAAGCCCTCAAGTTTGGCAATTCCGGACCCACAATGCAGCACTCTGCCTGCACTCTAGAAAATAAATGATTTCCTCATGAGCTGCCCAGGCACCTTAAATGAGGGTAAACCTACACAGCACTCGACTTTACCCAAATTATATAGTCTAACCTGGGCACTAATGCACTGTCGAACACAACCTGAGCCCGGACCTCCTGACCAACACCCAGAAATCTGACCGCACACTGAGCACATAAAACCCGCCATGGCCTTAGGACATCATCTCTTCCCTACCTCAGTTTTCAGGCTTCAGAACCGAGACCTTATCTCCAATCACTGCCCAGGGGTGAGTGTGATGCAGAAATCAGAACTCCTCCTTACCCATGGCAAGAACCCTTGTGGTTGGCACGTTGTCCAACATTCAGTGTAGGAGAAACCAGCATTCACCTTGAGTCCCCGCCCATTCTTGAGTGCGACGAGGGCATACACACGCATTGTGACCCTCAGCATGAGTCCTGTCCTCTAGTAAGACCTCTCAGTTGCTGGACCATTAGATGTCATAATGGGCTTGACATGTCCCTAGGCCCCAATTTTTAACCAGATTTCTGATTGTCCAGTCGGCCCTCCCCAGGGCTCTACTCTGGAATCCCTCATTTGGTGGGACACCTGAGGTTAAAAAACAAAAGAACAACAACAACAACAACAAAAAACACTTCTTCCAGCCCACAGAATGACCCCAAACTCTTTGGACGGGGCCAAACCACCAGAGAGTAAGACTCGTCCATTTCCCATGAAGTCACCCAGAAATTCCACGACCATGAGTGACACGATATCCAGAGACAAAAACTTGAGCAGGAGCCTCACACTCGCCATTCTTTCAAATCCCGAAGAGTTCTCCTCATGGTCTGTAGATCAGTCCTGCCATACCTATGACCCGAAAGATAAGCCGAGTTTGTGTTTTCAGACAACTGTCCAAACAGCCCTGCCCTAAACAACCTACAGGCTCAGGCCCCTGGAGCCAAACCTGAGGACTGTACTTGCCCTCTCCAAGGGAATTGTGTGTGCTCATTCCAATGGCCACAACCCTTCTAATAGGATAAACCTCCAAAGTCCCTGATCCATCTCAACAGTGGTGGCTTCCCAGGAAAAACAGGGGCAAATTGAGCCCAACTGAGCACCTACCTGCACTCAGACCCAAAGACAGATGTCCCCAGAGGTAAAAAGGAAAGAACAGGCCCCTAGGCACTAATCAGATCCATTGCTTTGGTTTCCAGGCATCTCTCCTCAGAGGCCTGGATTTCAAAAGCAGCATATAGCTGTTTCTTGACTCACCCATCAGAAAACATCTCATCTACACATGGGAAACTTGCACGTTGGAGCTGTGTCAAAGCCTCTCTTTAGGAGAACCCTTTAGGGCCCCAGTGCCACCGCTTCATTCCAAGGTCTCCATAGACACAAATGCACATTAGGACCCATCCCAACTCAGCGTCCTCGGTTGCCCCCCACAGATCCAGGAGATCTAACCTGTCTTGTTGCTTGGAGACAATTGGAATTTGAGGTGGGCTACCCAGCCATCCATCCTTAGAACCCTGCTCAGAATCATTGGCCTGGAGCCAAACAACAGGTCTCAATTGTCCTGCAGAAGACTCTCTGCAGTTTGGAGCTTCTCACAACTCCCTTCCTGGGAAAACCCCCATGGCCTCGTGATGCGCCCCCCCCATTCCTGAAGGGGCCATCAGGGACAGAAACTCCAACCTGAGCGATCGTCTGATCCTCGCCCTGATTTCAGATGCACGAGATCTCGATTCAGGTCTGTAGATTTTGCCGGCTATGGCCTCACCCAGAAACCTAAGCCTAGCTTGTGTTCTCAGACTTTTGTCGTCAGACTACTGGCCCACAAGCCCTCCAGTTTGGCAATCCA
Source organism: Mustela nivalis (assembly GCF_964662115.1). Taxonomy (NCBI): domain Eukaryota; kingdom Metazoa; phylum Chordata; class Mammalia; order Carnivora; family Mustelidae; genus Mustela; species Mustela nivalis. Next base: position 2,219,897 of record NW_028136522.1, read on the forward strand.
GAACTACAATGCAGCACTCTGCCGGCCCTCCAGAAGAAAAATATTGTCCTCTGGGGCTACCCAGTAACCCCAAATGAGGATCAACCTGCACCGAACTTGGCTGTACCCCAAATACATAGGCTGACCAGGGCACTAATGCCATTTCTGACACAGCCTGAAGCCTGGACCGCTTGGCCCCTCCCAGACAGCTGGCCGCACACTGAGCACATCGAGCCGCCATGGCCTTAGGTCTTCATCTCTTCCCAACCTCGGTTTTCAGGTTTCAGAACCTACCCTTATCTCCAATCACTGCCCAGGGTTGAAGGTGATGTAGAAATAAGAACTCCTTCCCCATGGCAAGAAACCTTGTGGTTGGCATGTTGTCCAACGTTCAGTGTAGTTGAAACCAGTGTGGCCCATGACGCCCCGCTTATGCTCGCGGGCCACATTGGTCACAAACACACATTCTGACCCTCAGGCTGAGCCCAGTCCTCAAGTAAGGCCACTCAGTGGCTGGATGAAGAGATAGCATATTGGGCTTGCCATGCCCCTAGGCCCCAATTTTTAACCATAGTTCCGGTTGTCCCTTCAGTCTTCCCCACGGCTTGGCTTCAGAATTCCTCTTTTGGTGGGACACCTGAGGTATCAAAACTGAAATGAGTCCTCCCATCCCACAGATTGACGAAAAGCAATTGGGAATCGGGCCTAAACCTCAGAGAGGAAGATTCATCCATGGCCCATGAGGCCTCCCCGACATTCCACGGCCATCGCTAATACAAAATCCAGAGACAAAAGCCTGAGCAAGCGCCTCAGACTCGCACTTTCTTCATATCCTGAGGAGTTCTTCTCATGGTTTATAGATCAGGCCTGCCATACTTACGTCCCCAAACCTAAGCTGAGTTTGTGTTTTCAGACTTCTGTCCTCAAAGTCTTCGGCCAAACACCCTCCAGGCTGGGCCCCTGGAGCAACACATTAGGACTGTGCCTACCAATCCATGGGAATTCTGCCCATTCCATGGTCCAAAATCGTACAAATTAGGAGAAACCTCCAAAGTCCCTGCGGCCATCCCAATAGTGTAGGTCGCCCGGAACAAACAAGGGCTGTCGGACCCCAGCTGATAATCGACCTGCACTCATACCATAGATGGATGTCCCCAGAGAAGAAGATTGAACCAGACAGGACCCTAGGCCATAATAGGATCCATTGCTTTGGGTTACAGGCATGTGTCATCAAAAGCTTGATTCCAATACGAGCAAAGGGGTTTTCCTGAGGCACCCATCAGACCTCATCTCATCTCCACAAGGAAACCTGTGCATGGGAGCCATGTCCAAAGCTTAGGAGAGTACTTCAGGGTCCCGGTGCCACCGCCCCCTTCCAAGGCCCTCATGGACACAAAAACACATTAGGACCCATCCTCAGGAAAGTCCATTTCAACTCAGCCACCCCGGTTGCTCCGGCAGAGCCATCAGATCTAAACTGTCTTGTTGCAAGGAGACAATTGGAATGCGAAGCGGGCTTCCCAGGCATCCATCCGCGAACGGTGCTCTGGAGTCATTCCATATGGGATGTCCTGGAGCTGTCCAACAGGTCTCAATTGTCCCGCCGAAGGAATCCCTGAAGGGGTCATCACACAACTCCCAACGTGGGAAAACCTCAATGGCCTCGAGATTCCGCTCCCTTCATGAAGCGGCCGTCATGCTCAGAAACTCCAACCTGAGCCAACGTCTGATCCTCGCCCTGACTTCAGATGCACGGGATATAGATTCAGGTCTGCAGGGGGTACCTGCCGTGCCCTCGCCCTGAAACCCATGTCTAGCTTGTCTTCTCAGACTTCCGTCCTCACACTCCTGGCCCCGAAGCCCTCAAGTTTGGCAATTCCGGACCCACAATGCAGCACTCTGCCTGCCCTCTAGAAAAAAAATGATTGCCTCATGAGCTGCCCAGGCACCTTAAATGAGGGTAAACCTACACAGCACTCGACTTTACCCAAATTATATAGTCTAACCTGGGCACTAATGCACCGTCGAACACAACCTGAGCCGGGACCTCCTGACCAACACCCAGAAAGCTGACCGCACACTGAGCACATAAAACCCGCCATGGCCTTAGGTCATCATCTCTTCCCTACCTCAGTTTTCAGGCATCAGAACCGAGACCTTATCTCAAATCACTGCCCAGGAGTGAGTGTGATGCAGAAATCAGACTCCTCCTTACCCATGGCAAGAACCCTTGTGGTTGGCACGTTGTCCAAGGTTCAGTGTAGGAGAAACCAGCATTCACCCTGAGGCCCCGCCCATTCTTGAGTGTGATGAGGGCATAAACATATATTGTGACCCTCAGCATGAGTCCTGTCCTCTAGTAAGTCCTCTCAGTGGCTGGACCATTAGATGTCATAATGGGCTTGACATGTCCCTCGGCCCCAATTTTTAACCAGATTTCTGATTGTCCAGTCGGCCCTCCCCAGGGCTCTACTCTGGAATCCCTCATTTGGTGGGACACCTGAGGTTAAAAAACAAAACAACAACAACAACAACAAAAAAACGGACTTCTTCCAGCCCACAGAATGACCCCAAACTCTTTGGATGGGGCCAAACCCCAGAGAGTAAGACTCGTCCATTTCCCATGAAGTCACCCAGAAATTCCACGACCATGAGTGACACGATATCCAGAGACAAAAACTTGAGCAGGAGCCTCACACTCGCCCTTCTTTCAAATCCCGAAGAGTTCTCCTCATGGTCTGTAGATCAGTCCTGCCATACCTATGACCCGAAACATAAGCCGCGTTTGTGTTTTCAGACAACTGTCCAAACAGCCCTGGCCTACACAACCTAAAGGCTCAGGCCCCTGGAGCCAAACCTGAGGACTGTACTTGCCCTCTCCAAGGGAATTCTGTGTGCCCATTACAATGGCCACAACCCTACTAAAAGGATAAACCTCCAAAGTCCCTGATCCATCTCAACAGTGGTGGCTTCCCAGGAAAAACAGGGGCAAACTGAGCCCAACTGAGCACCTACCTGCACTCAGACCCATAGACAGATGTCCCCAGAGGTAAAAAGGAAAGAACAGGCCCCTAGGCACAAATCAGATCCATTGCTTTGGTTTCCAGGCATCTCTCCTCAGAGGCCTGGATTTCAAAAGCAGCATATAGCTGTTTCTTGACTCACCCATCAGAAAACATCTCATCTACACATGGGAAAATTGCACGTTGGAGCTGTGTCAAAGCCTCTGTTTAGGAGAACCCTTTAGGGCCCCAGTGCCACCGCTTCATTCCAAGGTCTCCATAGACACAAAAGCACATTAGGACCCATCCTCAGGGGTGTCCATTTCAACTCAGCGTCCTCGGTTGCTCCCCACAGATCCAGGAGATCTAACCTGTCTTGTTGCTAGGAGACAATTGGAATGCGAGGTGGGCTACCCAGCCATCCATCCTTAGAACCCTGCTCAGAATCATTGGCCTGGAGCCAAACAACAGGTCTCAATTGTCCTGCAGAAGACTCTCTGCAGTTTGGAGCTTCTCACAACTCCCTTCCTTGGAAAAACCCCATGGTCTCGTGATGCCCCCCCCCATTCCTGAAGGGGCCATCAGGGACAGAAACTCCAACCTGAGCGATTGTCTGATCCTCGCCCTGACTTCAGATGCACGAGATCTCGATTCAGGTCTGTAGATTGTGCCGGCCATGGCCTCACCCAGAAACCTAAGCCTAGCTTGTGTTCTCAGACTTTTGTCGTCAGACTACTGGCCCACAAGCCCTCCAGTTTGGCAATCCAGAACTACAATGCAGCACTCTGCCGGCCATCCAGAAGAAAACCATTGTCCTCTGGGGCTACCCAGTAACCCCAAATGAGGATCAAACTGCACCGATCGTGGCTGTACCCCAAATACATAGGCTGACCAGGGCACTAATGCCCTTTCTGACACAGCCTGAGCCTGGACCCCCTGGACCCTCCCAGAAAGCTGGCCGCACACTGAGCACATCGAGCCGCCATGGCCTTAGGTCGTCATCTCTTCCCAACCTCGGTTTTCAGGATTAAGAATCTAGACCTTATCTCCAATCACTGCCCAGGGTTGACGGTGATGCAGAAATCAGAACTCCTTCTCCATGGCAAGAAACCTTGTGGTTGGCATGTTGTCCAACGTTCAGTGTAGTTGAAACCAGTGTGGCCCATGAGGCCCCGCCCATGCTCGCGGGCCACATTGGTCACAAACACACATTGTGACCCTCAGGCTGAGCCCAGTCCTCAAGGAAGGCCACTCAGTGGCTGGATGAAGAGATAGCATATTGGGCTTGCCATGCCCCTAGGCCCCAATTTTTAACCATAGTTTGGGTTGTCCCTTCAGTCTTCCCCACGGCTTTGCTTTGGAATTCCTCTTTTTTTGGGACACCTGAGGTAACAAAACTGAAATGAGTCCTCCAATCCCACAGATTGACGAAAAGCAATTGGGAATCGGGCCTAAACCTCAGAGAGGAAGATTCATCCATGGCCCATGAGGCCTCCCCGACATTCCACGGCCATCGCTAATACAAAATCCAGAGACAAAAGCCTGAGCAAGCGCCTCAGACTCGCACTTTCTTCATATCCTGAGGAGTTCTTCTCATGGTTTATAGATCAGGCCTGCCATACCTACGTCCCCAAACCTAAGCTGAGTTTGTGTTTTCAGACTTCTGTCCTCAAAGTCTTCGGCCACACACCCTCCAGGCTGGGCCCCTGGAGCAACACATTAGGACTGTGCCTACCAATCCATGGGAATTCTGCCCATTCCATGGTCCAAAATCGTACAAATTAGGAGAAACCTCCAAAGTCCCTGCGGCCATCCCAATAGTGTAGGTCGCCCGGAACAAACAAGGGCTGTCTGACACCAGCTGATAATCGACCTCCACTCATACCATAGATGGATGTCCCCAGAGAAGAAGATTGAACCAGACAGGACCCTAGGCCATAATAAGATCCATTGCTTTGGGTTGCAGGCATGTGTCCTCAAAAGCCTGATTCCAATACGAGCATAGGGGTTTTCCTGAGGCACCCATCAGATCTCATCTCGTCTCCACAAGGAAACCTGTGCAGGGGAGCCATGTCCAAAGCTTAGGAGAGTACTTCAGGGTCCCGGTGCCACCGCCCCATTCCAAGGCCCTCATGGACACAAAAACACATTAGGACCCATCCTCAGGAAAGTCCATTTCAACTCAGCCACCCCGGTTGCTCCAGCAGAGCCATCAGATCTAAATTGTCTTGTTGCTAGGAGACAATTGGAATGCGAGGCGGGCTTCCCAGGCATCCATCCTCGAACGGTGCTCTGGAGTCATTCCATATGGGATGTCCTGGAGCTGTCCAACAGGTCTCAATTGTCCCGCAGAAGGAATCCTTGAAGGGGGCATCCCACAACTCCCAACGTGGGAAAACCTCAATGGCCTCGAGATTCCGCTCCCTTCATGAAGCGGCCGTCATGCTCAGAAACTCCAACCTGAGCCAACGTCTGATCCTCGCCCTGACTTCAGATGCATGAGATATTGGTTCAGATCTGCAGGGGGTACCTGCCGTGCCCTCGCCCTGAAACCCATGTCTAGCTTGTCTTCTCAGACTTCCGTCCTCACACTCCTGGCCCCGAAGCCCTCAAGTTTGGCAATTCCGGACCCACAATGCAGCACTCTGCCTGCCCTCTAGAAAATAAATGATTTCCTCATGAGCTGCCCAGGCACCTTAAATGAGGGTAAACCTACACAGCACTCGACTTTACCCAAATTATATAGTCTAACCTGGGCACTAATGCACTGTCGAACACAACCTGAGCCCGGACCTCCTCACCAACACCCAGAAATCTGACCGCACACTGAGCACATAAAACCCGCCATGGCCTTAGGACATCATCTCTTCCCTACCTCAGTTTTCAGGCTTCAGAACCGAGACCTTATCTCCAATCACTGCCCAGGGGTGAGTGTGATGCAGAAATCAGAACTCCTCCTTACCCATGGCAAGAACCCTTGTGGTTGGCACGTTGTCCAACATTCAGTGTAGGAGAAACCAGCATTCACCTTGAGTCCCCGCCCATTCTTGAGTGCGACGAGGGCATACACACGCATTGTGACCCTCAGCATGAGTCCTGTCCTCTAGTAAGACCTCTCAGTTGCTGGACCATTAGATGTCATAATGGGCTTGACATGTCCCTAGGCCCCAATTTTTAACCAGATTTCTGATTGTCCAGTCGGCCCTCCCCAGGGCTCTACTCTGGAATCCCTCATTTGGTGGGACACCTGAGGTTAAAAAACAAAAGAACAACAACAACAACAACAAAAAACACTTCTTCCAGCCCACAGAATGACCCCAAACTCTTTGGACGGGGCCAAACCACCAGAGAGTAAGACTCGTCCATTTCCCATGAAGTCACCCAGAAATTCCACGACCATGAGTGACACGATATCCAGAGACAAAAACTTGAGCAGGAGCCTCACACTCGCCATTCTTTCAAATCCCGAAGAGTTCTCCTCATGGTCTGTAGATCAGTCCTGCCATACCTATGACCCGAAAGATAAGCCGAGTTTGTGTTTTCAGACAACTGTCCAAACAGCCCTGCCCTAAACAACCTACAGGCTCAGGCCCCTGGAGCCAAACCTGAGTACTGTACTTGCCCTCTCCAAGGGAATTGTGTGTGCTCATTCCAATGGCCACAACCCTTCTAATAGGATAAACCTCCAAAGTCCCTGATCCATCTCAACAGTGGTGGCTTCCCAGGAAAAACAGGGGCAAATTGAGCCCAACTGAGCACCTACCTGCACTCAGACCCAAAGACAGATGTCCCCAGAGGTAAAAAGGAAAGAACAGGCCCCTAGGCACTAATCAGATCCATTGCTTTGGTTTCCAGGCATCTCTCCTCAGAGGCCTGGATTTCAAAAGCAGCATATAGCTGTTTCTTGACTCACCCATCAGAAAACATCTCATCTACACATGGGAAACTTGCACGTTGGAGCTGTGTCAAAGCCTCTGTTTAGGAGAACCCTTTAGGGCCCCAGTGCCACCGCTTCATTCCAAGGTCTCCATAGACACAAATGCACATTAGGACCCATCCCAACTCAGCGTCCTCGGTTGCCCCCCACAGATCCAGGAGATCTAACCTGTCTTGTTGCTTGGAGACAATTGGAATTTGAGGTGGGCTACCCAGCCATCCATCCTTAGAACCCTGCTCAGAATCATTGGCCTGGAGCCAAACAACAGGTCTCAATTGTCCTGCAGAAGACTCTCTGCAGTTTGGAGCTTCTCACAACTCCCTTCCTGGGAAAACCCCCATGGCCTCGTGATGCGCCCCCCCTATTCCTGAAGGGGCCATCAGGGACAGAAACTCCAACCTGAGCGATCGTCTGATCCTCGCCCTGATTTCAGATGCACGAGATCTCGATTCAGGTCTGTAGATTTTGCCGGCTATGGCCTCACCCAGAAACCTAAGCCTAGCTTGTGTTCTCAGACTTTTGTCGTCAGACTACTGGCCCACAAGCCCTCCAGTTTGGCAATCCAGAACTACAATGCAGCACTCTGCCGGCCCTCCAGAAGAAAAATAATGTCCTCTGGGGCTACCCAGTAACCCCAAATGAGGATCAACCTGCACCGAACTTGGCTGTACCCCAAATACATAGGCTGACCAGGGCACTAATGCCATTTCTGACACAGCCTGAAGCCTGGACCGCTTGGCCCCTCCCAGAGAGCTGGCCGCACACTGAGCACATCGAGCCGCCATGGCCTTAGGTCTTCATCTCTTCCCAACCTCGGTTTTCAGGTTTCAGAACCTACCCTTATCTCCAATCACTGCCCAGGGTTGAAGGTGATGTAGAAATAAGAACTCCTTCCCCATGGCAAGAAACCTTGTGGTTGGCATGTTGTCCAACGTTCAGTGTAGTTGAAACCAGTGTGGCCCATGAGGCCCCGCCCATGCTCGCGGGCCACATTGGTCACAAACACACATTGTGACCCTCAGGCTGAGCCCAGTCCTCAAGGAAGGCCACTCAGTGGCTGGATGAAGAGATAGCATATTGGGCTTGCCATGCCCCTAGGCCCCAATTTTTAACCATAGTTTGGGTTGTCCCTTCAGTCTTCCCCACGGCTTTGCTTTGGAATTCCTCTTTTTTTGGGACACCTGAGGTAACAAAACTGAAATGAGTCCTCCAATCCCACAGATTGACGAAAAGCAATTGGGAATCGGGCCTAAACCTCAGAGAGGAAGATTCATCCATGGCCCATGAGGCCTCCCCGACATTCCACGGCCATCGCTAATACAAAATCCAGAGACAAAAGCCTGAGCAAGCGCCTCAGACTCGCACTTTCTTCATATCCTGAGGAGTTCTTCTCATGGTTTATAGATCAGGCCTGCCATACCTACGTCCCCAAACCTAAGCTGAGTTTGTGTTTTCAGACTTCTGTCCTCAAAGTCTTCGGCCACACACCCTCCAGGCTGGGCCCCTGGAGCAACACATTAGGACTGTGCCTACCAATCCATGGGAATTCTGCCCATTCCATGGTCCAAAATCGTACAAATTAGGAGAAACCTCCAAAGTCCCTGCGGCCATCCCAATAGTGTAGGTCGCCCGGAACAAACAAGGGCTGTCTGACACCAGCTGATAATCGACCTCCACTCATACCATAGATGGATGTCCCCAGAGAAGAAGATTGAACCAGACAGGACCCTAGGCCATAATAAGATCCATTGCTTTGGGTTGCAGGCATGTGTCCTCAAAAGCCTGATTCCAATACGAGCATAGGGGTTTTCCTGAGGCACCCATCAGATCTCATCTCGTCTCCACAAGGAAACCTGTGCAGGGGAGCCATGTCCAAAGCTTAGGAGAGTACTTCAGGGTCCCGGTGCCACCGCCCCATTCCAAGGCCCTCATGGACACAAAAACACATTAGGACCCATCCTCAGGAAAGTCCATTTCAACTCAGCCACCCCGGTTGCTCCAGCAGAGCCATCAGATCTAAATTGTCTTGTTGCTAGGAGACAATTGGAATGCGAGGCGGGCTTCCCAGGCATCCATCCTCGAACGGTGCTCTGGAGTCATTCCATATGGGATGTCCTGGAGCTGTCCAACAGGTCTCAATTGTCCCGCAGAAGGAATCCTTGAAGGGGGCATCCCACAACTCCCAACGTGGGAAAACCTCAATGGCCTCGAGATTCCGCTCCCTTCATGAAGCGGCCGTCATGCTCAGAAACTCCAACCTGAGCCAACGTCTGATCCTCGCCCTGACTTCAGATGCATGAGATATTGGTTCAGATCTGCAGGGGGTACCTGCCGTGCCCTCGCCCTGAAACCCATGTCTAGCTTGTCTTCTCAGACTTCCGTCCTCACACTCCTGGCCCCGAAGCCCTCAAGTTTGGCAATTCCGGACCCACAATGCAGCACTCTGCCTGCCCTCTAGAAAATAAATGATTTCCTCATGAGCTGCCCAGGCACCTTAAATGAGGGTAAACCTACACAGCACTCGACTTTACCCAAATTATATAGTCTAACCTGGGCACTAATGCACTGTCGAACACAACCTGAGCCCGGACCTCCTCACCAACACCCAGAAATCTGACCGCACACTGAGCACATAAAACCCGCCATGGCCTTAGGACATCATCTCTTCCCTACCTCAGTTTTCAGGCTTCAGAACCGAGACCTTATCTCCAATCACTGCCCAGGGGTGAGTGTGATGCAGAAATCAGAACTCCTCCTTACCCATGGCAAGAACCCTTGTGGTTGGCACGTTGTCCAACATTCAGTGTAGGAGAAACCAGCATTCACCTTGAGTCCCCGCCCATTCTTGAGTGCGACGAGGGCATACACACGCATTGTGACCCTCAGCATGAGTCCTGTCCTCTAGTAAGACCTCTCAGTTGCTGGACCATTAGATGTCATAATGGGCTTGACATGTCCCTAGGCCCCAATTTTTAACCAGATTTCTGATTGTCCAGTCGGCCCTCCCCAGGGCTCTACTCTGGAATCCCTCATTTGGTGGGACACCTGAGGTTAAAAAACAAAAGAACAACAACAACAACAACAAAAAACACTTCTTCCAGCCCACAGAATGACCCCAAACTCTTTGGACGGGGCCAAACCACCAGAGAGTAAGACTCGTCCATTTCCCATGAAGTCACCCAGAAATTCCACGACCATGAGTGACACGATATCCAGAGACAAAAACTTGAGCAGGAGCCTCACACTCGCCATTCTTTCAAATCCCGAAGAGTTCTCCTCATGGTCTGTAGATCAGTCCTGCCATACCTATGACCCGAAAGATAAGCCGAGTTTGTGTTTTCAGACAACTGTCCAAACAGCCCTGCCCTAAACAACCTACAGGCTCAGGCCCCTGGAGCCAAACCTGAGGACTGTACTTGCCCTCTCCAAGGGAATTGTGTGTGCTCATTCCAATGGCCACAACCCTTCTAATAGGATAAACCTCCAAAGTCCCTGATCCATCTCAACAGTGGTGGCTTCCCAGGAAAAACAGGGGCAAATTGAGCCCAACTGAGCACCTACCTGCACTCAGACCCAAAGACAGATGTCCCCAGAGGTAAAAAGGAAAGAACAGGCCCCTAGGCACTAATCAGATCCATTGCTTTGGTTTCCAGGCATCTCTCCTCAGAGGCCTGGATTTCAAAAGCAGCATATAGCTGTTTCTTGACTCACCCATCAGAAAACATCTCATCTACACATGGGAAACTTGCACGTTGGAGCTGTGTCAAAGCCTCTCTTTAGGAGAACCCTTTAGGGCCCCAGTGCCACCGCTTCATTCCAAGGTCTCCATAGACACAAATGCACATTAGGACCCATCCCAACTCAGCGTCCTCGGTTGCCCCCCACAGATCCAGGAGATCTAACCTGTCTTGTTGCTTGGAGACAATTGGAATTTGAGGTGGGCTACCCAGCCATCCATCCTTAGAACCCTGCTCAGAATCATTGGCCTGGAGCCAAACAACAGGTCTCAATTGTCCTGCAGAAGACTCTCTGCAGTTTGGAGCTTCTCACAACTCCCTTCCTGGGAAAACCCCCATGGCCTCGTGATGCGCCCCCCCCATTCCTGAAGGGGCCATCAGGGACAGAAACTCCAACCTGAGCGATCGTCTGATCCTCGCCCTGATTTCAGATGCACGAGATCTCGATTCAGGTCTGTAGATTTTGCCGGCTATGGCCTCACCCAGAAACCTAAGCCTAGCTTGTGTTCTCAGACTTTTGTCGTCAGACTACTGGCCCACAAGCCCTCCAGTTTGGCAATCCAGAACTACAATGCAGCACTCTGCCGGCCCTCCAGAAGAAAAATATTGTCCTCTGGGGCTACCCAGTAACCCCAAATGAGGATCAACCTGCACCGAACTTGGCTGTACCCCAAATACATAGGCTGACCAGGGCACTAATGCCATTTCTGACACAGCCTGAAGCCTGGACCGCTTGGCCCCTCCCAGACAGCTGGCCGCACACTGAGCACATCGAGCCGCCATGGCCTTAGGTCTTCATCTCTTCCCAACCTCGGTTTTCAGGTTTCAGAACCTACCCTTATCTCCAATCACTGCCCAGGGTTGAAGGTGATGTAGAAATAAGAACTCCTTCCCCATGGCAAGAAACCTTGTGGTTGGCATGTTGTCCAACGTTCAGTGTAGTTGAAACCAGTGTGGCCCATGACGCCCCGCTTATGCTCGCGGGCCACATTGGTCACAAACACACATTCTGACCCTCAGGCTGAGCCCAGTCCTCAAGTAAGGCCACTCAGTGGCTGGATGAAGAGATAGCATATTGGGCTTGCCATGCCCCTAGGCCCCAATTTTTAACCATAGTTCCGGTTGTCCCTTCAGTCTTCCCCACGGCTTGGCTTTGGAATTCCTCTTTTGGTGGGACACCTGAGGTATCAAAACTGAAATGAGTCCTCCCATCCCACAGATTGACGAAAAGCAATTGGGAATGGGGCCAAATCCTCAGAGAGGAAGATTCGTCCATGGCCCATGAGGCCTCCCCGACATTCCACAGCCATCGCTGATACAAAATCCAGAGACAAAAGCCTGAGCAAGCGCCTCAGACTCGCACTTTCTTCATATCCTAAGAGTTCTTCTCATGGTTTGTAGATCGGGCCTGCCATACCTACGTCCCCAAACCTAAGCTGAGTTTGTGTTTTCAGACTTCTGTCCTCAAAGTCTTGGGCCACACACCCTCCAGCCTGGGCCCCTTGAGCCACACATTAGGACTGTGCCTACCAATCCATGTGAATTCTGCCCATTCCATGGTCCAAAATCGTACAAATTAGGAGAAAACTCCAAAGGTCCTGAGGCCATCCCAATAGTGTAGGTCGCCCGGAACAAGCAAGGGCTGTCTGACACCAGCTGATAATCGACCTCCACTCATACCATAGAGGGATGTCCGCAGAGAAGAAGATTGAACCAGACAGGACCCTAGGCCATAATAGGATCCATTGCTTTGGGTTACAGGCATGTGTCATCAAAAGCTTGATTCCAATACGAGCATAGGGGTTTTCCTGAGGCACCCATCAGAACTCATCTCTTCTCCACAAGGAAACCTGTGCATGGGAGCCATGTCCAAAGCTTAGGAGAGTACTTCAGGGTCCCGGTGCCACCGCCCCATTCCAAGGCCCTCATGGACACATAAACACATTAGGATCCATCCTCAGGAAAGTCCATTTCAACTCAGCCACCCAGGTAGCTCCGGCCGAGCCATCAGATCTAAACTGTCTTGTTGCTATGAGACAATTGGAATGCGAGGCGGGCTTCCCAGGCATCCATCCGCGAACGGTGCTCTGGAGTCATTCCATATGGGATGTCCTGGAGCTGTCCAACAGGTCTGAATTGTCCCGCAGAAGGAATCCTTGAAGGGGGCATCCAACAACTCCCAACGTGGGAAAACCTCAATGGCCTCGAGATTCCGCTCCCTTCATGATGCGGCTGTCATGCTCAGAAACTCCAACCTGAGCCAACGTCTGATCCTCGCCCTGACTTCAGATGCATGAGATATTGGTTCAGATCTGCAGGGGGTACCTGCCGTGCCCTCGCCCTGAAACCCAAGTCTAGCTTGTCTTCTCAGACTTCCGTCCTCACACTCCTAGCGCCGAAGCCCTCAAGTTTGGCAATTCCGGACCCACATGCAGCACTCTGCCTGCCCTCTAGAAAAAAAATTATTGCCTCATGAGCTACCCAGGCACATTAAATGAGGGTAACCCTACACAGCACTCGACTTTACCCAAATTATATAATCTAACCTGGGCACTAATGCACTGTCGAACACAACCTGAGCCTGGACCTCCTGACCAACACCCAGAAAGCTGACCGCACACTGAGAACATAAAACCCGCCATGGCCTTAGGTCATCATCTCTTCCTTACCTCAGTTTTCAGTCTTCAGAACCGAGACCTTATCTCCAATCACTGCCCAGGGGTGAGTGTGATGCAGAAATCTGAATTCCTCCTTACCCAAGGCAGAACCCTTGTGGTTGGCATGTTGTCCAACGTTCAGTCTAGGAGAAACCAGCATTCACCCTGAGGCTCCGCCCATTCTTGAGTGCAACGAGGGCATACACACGCATTGTGACCCACAGCATGAGTCCTGTCCTCTAGTAAGTCCTCTCAGTGGCTGGACCATTAGATGTCATAATGGGATTGACATGTCCCTAGGCCCCAATTTTTAACCAGATTTCTGATTGTCCAGACGCCCCTCCCCAGGGCTCTACTCCGGAATCCCTCATTTGGTGGGACCCCTGAGGTTAAAAAAGAAAACAACAACAACAAAAATAAAAAAAACGCACTTCTACCAGCCCACAGAATGACCCCAAACGCTTTGGACGGGGCCAAACCACCAGAAAGTAAGACTCGTCCATTTCCCATGAAGTCACCCAGAAATTCCACGACCATGAGTGACACGATATCCAGAGACAAAAACTTGAGCAGGAGCCTCACACTCGGCCTTCTTTCAAATCCCGAAGAGTTCTCCTCATGGTCTGTAGGTCTGTCCTGCCATACCTATGACCCGAAACATAAGCCGAGTTTGTGTTTTCAGACAACTGTCCAAACAGCCCTGCCCTAAACAACCTACAGGCTCATGCCCCTGGAGCCAAACCTGAGGACTGTACTTGCCCTCTCCAAGGGAATTGTGTGTGCCCATTCCAATGGCCACAACCCTTCTAATAGGATAAACCTCCAAAGTCCTGATCCATCTCAATAGTGTGGCTTCCCAGGAAATACAGAGGCAATCTGAGCCAACTGAGCACCTACCTGCACTCAGACCCATAGACAGAGGTCCCCAGAGGTAAAAAGGAAAGAACAGTTACCTAGGCTCTAATCAGATCCATTGCTTTGGTTTCCAGGCATCTCTCCTCAGAGGCCTGGGTTTGAAAAACAGCATATAGCTGTTTCTTGACTCACCCATCAGAAAACATCTCATCTACACATGGGAAACTTGCACGTTGGAGCTGTGTCAAAGCCTCTGTTTAGGAGAACCCTTTAGGGCCCCAGTGCCACCGCTTCATTCCAAGGTCTCCATAGACACAAAAGCACATTAGGACCCATCCCCAGGGGTGTCCATTTCAACTGAGCGTCCTCGGTTGCTCCCCACAGATCCAGGAGATCTATCCTGCCTTGTTGCTAGGAGACAATTGGAATGCGAGGTGGGCTACCCAGCCATCCATCCTTAGAAACCTGCTCAGAATCATTGGCGTGGAGCCAAACAACAGGTCTCTATTGTCCTGCAGAAGACTCTCTGCAGTTTGGAGCTTCTCACACCTCCCATCGTGGGAAAAACCCCATGGCTTCGTGTTGCCCCCCCATTCATGAAGGGGCCATCAGGGACAGAAATTCCAACCTGAGCGATCGTCTGATCCTCGCCCTGACTTCAGATGCACGAGATCTCGATTCAGGTCTTTAGATTGTGCCTGACATGGCCTCACCCAGAAACCTAAGCCTAGCTTGTGTTCTCAGACTTTTGTCATCAGACTACTGGCCCACAAGCCCTCCAGTTTGGCAATCCAGAACTACAATACAGCACTCTGCCTGCCCCCCAGAAGAAAAACATTGTCCTCTGCGACTACCCAGTAACCCCAAGTGAGGATCAACCTGCATCTAACTTGGCTGTACCCCAAATACATAGGCTGACCAGGGCACTAATGCCCTTTCTGACGCAGCCTGAGCCTGGACCCCCTGGCACCTCCCAGACAGCTGGCCGCACACTGAGCACATTGAGCCGCCATGGCCTTAGGTCGTCAATTCTTCCCAATCGCGGTTTTCAGGTTTCAGAACCTAGACCTTATCTCCAATCACTGCCCAGGGTTGAAGGTGATGCAGAAATCAGAAATCCTCAGACTCGCACTTTCTTCATATCCTGAAGAGTTCTTCTCATGGTTTGTAAATCGGGCCTGCCATACCTACGTCCCCAAACCCTAGCTGAGTTTGTGTTTTCAGACTTCTGTCCTCAAAGTCTTGGGCCACACACCCTCCAGGCTGGGCCCCTGGTGCCTAACATTAGGACTGTGCCTACCAATCCATGGAAATTCTGCCCATTGCATGGTCCAAAATCGTACTAGTTAGGAGAAACCGCCAAAGTCCCTGGGGCGATCCCAATAGTGTAGGTGGCCCGGAACAAACAAGGGCTGTCTGACACCAGCTGATAATCGACCTCCACTCATACCATAGATGGATGTCCCCAGAGAAGAAGATTGAACCAGACAGGACCATAGGCCATAATAGGATCCAGCGCTTTGTGTTACAGGCATGTCTCCTCAAAAGCCTGATTCCAATACGAGCATAGGGGTTTTCCTGAGCACCCATCAGAACTCATCTCGTCTCCACAAGGAAACCTGTGCATGGGAGCCATGTCCAAAGCTTAGGAGAGTACTTCAGGGTCCCGGTGCCACCGCCCCATTCCAAGGCCCTCATGGACACAAAAACGCATTAGGACCCATCCTCACGAAAGTCCATTTCAACTCAGCCACCCCGGTTGCTCCGGCAGAGACATCAGATCTAAACTGTCTTGTTGCTATGAGACAATTGGAATAAGAGGCGGGCTTCCCAGGCATCCATCCGCGAACGTTGCTCTGGAGTCATTCCATATGGGATGTCCTGGAGCTGTCCAACAGGTCTCAATTGTCCTGCCGAAGGAATCCTTGAAGGGGGCATCCCACAACACCCAACGTGGGAAAACCTCAGTGGCCTCGAGATTCCGCTCCCTTCATGATGCGGCCGTCATGCACAGAAACTCCACCCTGAGCCAACGTCTGATCATCGCCCTGACTTCAGATGCATGAGATATTGGTTCAGATCTGCAGGGGGTACCTGCTGTGCCCTCGCCCTGAAACCCAAGTCTAGCTTGTCTTCTCAGACTTCCGTCCTCACACTCCTGGCCCCGAAGCCCTCAAGTTTGGCAATTCCGGACCCACAATGCAGCACTCTGCCTTCCCTCTAGAAAAAAAATTATTGCCTCATGAGCTGCCCAGGCACCTTAAATGAGGGTAAACCTACACAGCACTCGACTTTACCCAAATTATATAGTCTAACCTGGGCACTAATGCACTGTCGAACACTACCTGACCCGGGACCTCCTTACCAACACCCAGAAAGCTGACCGCACACTGAGCACATGAAACCCGCCATGGTCTTAGGTCATCATTTCTTCCCTACCTCAGTTTTCAGGCTTCAGAACCGAGATCTTATCTCCCATCACTGCCAGGGGTGAGTGTGATGCAGAAATCAGAACTCCTCCTTACCCATGGCAAGAACCCTTGTGGTTGGCACGTTGTCCAACGTTCAGTGTAGGAGAAACCAGCATTCACACTGAGGCCCCGCCCATTCTTGAGTGCGACGAGGCCATACACACGCATTGTGACCCTCAGCATGAGTCCTGTCCTCTAGTAAGTGCTCTCAGTGGCTGGACCATTAGATGTCATAATGGACTTGACATGTCCCTAGGCCCCAATTTTTAACCAGATTTCTGATTGTGTAGGCGCCCCTCCCCAGGGCTTGACCCTGGAATCCCTCATTTGGTTGGAGACCTGAGTTTAAAAAAGAAAATAACAACAACAACAACAAAAAACGGACTTCTTCCAGCCCACAGAATGACCCCAAACTCTTTGGACTGGACCAAACCACCAAAGAGTAAGACTCGTCCATTTCCCATGAAGTCACCCAGAAATTCCACGACCATGAGTGACACGATATCCAGAGACACAAACTTGAGTTGGAGCCTCACACTCGCCCTTCTTTCGAATCCCGAAGAGTTCTCCTCATAGTCTGTAGATCAGTCCTGCCATACCTATGACCCGAAACATAAGCCGAGTTTGTGTTTTCAGACAACTGTCAAAACAGCCCTGGCCTACACAACCTACAGGCTCAGGCCCCTGGAGCCAAACCTGAGGACTGTACTTGCCCTCTCCATGGGAATTGTGTGTGCCCATTCCAATCGCCAAAACCCTTCTAATAGGATAAACCTCCAAAGTCCCACATCCATCTCAATAGAGGTGGCTTCCCAGGAAAACAGGGGCAATCTGAGCCCAACTGAGCACCTACCTGCTTTCAGACCCATAAAAAGATGTCCCCAGAGGTATGAAGGAAAGAACAGGCCCCTAGGCACTAATCAGATCCATTGCTTTGGTTTCCAGGCATCTCTCCTCAGAGGCCTGGATTTCAAAAGCAGCATCTAGCTGTTTCTTGACTCACCCATCAGAAAACATCTCATCTACACATGGGAAACTTGCACGTTGGAGCTGTGTCAAAGCCTCTGTTTAGGAGAACCCTTTAGGGCCCCAGTGCCACCGCTTCATTCCAAGGTCTCCACAGACACAAAAGCACATTAGGACCCATACCCAGGGGTGTCCAATTCAACTCAGCGTCCTCGGTTGCTCTCCACAGATCCAGGAGATCTAACCTGTCTTGTTGCTAGGAGACAATTGGAATGCGAGGTGGGCTACCCAGCCATCCATCCTTAGAACCCTGCTCAGAATCATTGGCCTGGAGCCAAACAACAGGTCTCAATTGTCTTGCAGAAGACTCTCTGCAGTTTGGAGCTTCTCACAACACCCATCGTGGGAAAACCCCATGGCCTCGTGATGCACCAGCACTCATGAAGGGACCATCAGGGACAGAAAATTCAACCTGAGCGATCGTCTGATGCTTTCCCTGACTTCAGTTGCACGAGATCTCAATTTCGGTCTGTAGATTGTGCCTGCCATGGCCTCACCGAGAAACCTAAGCCTAGCTTGTGTTCTCAGACTTCTGTCCTCAGACTACTGGCCCACAAGCCCTCAAGTTTGCCATTCCAGAACTACAATGCAGCATTTTGCCTGGCCTCCAGAAGAAAAACTTTGCCCTCTGGGGTGACCCAGTAACCCCAAGTGAGGATCAACCTGCACCTACCTTGGCTGTACCCCAAATACATAGGCTGACTAGGGCACTAATGCCCTTTCTGACACAGCCTGAGCCTGGACCTCCTGGCCCACCCCGACTGCTAGCCGCACACTGAGAACATCGAGCCGCCATGGCCTTTGGTCGTCATCTCTTCCCAACCTCGGTTTTCAGGCTTCAGAATCTAGCCCTTATCTCCAATTACTGCCCAGGGTTGAACGTGATGCAGAAATCAGAACTCCTTCCCCATGGCAAGAAACCTTGTGGTTGGCATGTTGTCCAACCTTCAGTTTAGTTGAAGCCAGTGTGGCCCATGAGGCCCCGCCCATGCTCTGGGGCCACATTGGTCACAAACACACATTGTGACCCTCAACCTGAGCCCAGTCCCCAAGTTAGTCCTCTCAGTGGCTGGATGAAGAGATAGCATATTGGGCTTGCCATGCCCCTAGGCCCCAATTTTTAACCATAGTTCCGGTTGTCCCTTCAGTCTTCTCCACGGCTTTGCTTTGGAATTCCTCTTTTGGTGGGACACCTGAGGTAACAAAACTGAAATGAGTCCTCCCATACCACAGATTGACCTAAAACGATTGGGTTCAGGGCAAATCCTCAGAGAGGTAGATTCTTCCATGGCCTCTGAGGCCTCCCCGACATTCCACGGCCATCGCTGATACAAAATCCAGAGACAAAAGCCTGAGCAAGCGCCTGAGACTCACACTTTCTTCATATCCTGAAGAGTTCTTCTCATGGTTTGTAGATCGGGCCTGCCATAGCTACGTCCC